>NW_027332170.1:1980369-2315017 GCF_040802235.1 Manis javanica | reverse complement strand
AGCCATCCTTACTGGTATGAGATGATGTCTCATTGTGGTTTTAATTTGCATTTCTCTGATGACAAGCGATGTGGAGCATCTTCTCATGTGTCTGTTGGCCATCTGAATTTCTTCTTTAGCGAACTGTCTATTCAGATCCTCTGCCCATTTTTTTAACTGGATTATTTCCTTTTTGGTTGTTGAGGCGTGTGAGCTCTTTATATATTTTGGATGTCAACCCTTTGTTGGATCTGTCATTTATGAATATATTCTCCCATACTGTAGGACAGATTTTTGTTCTATTGATGGTGGCCTTTGCTGTACAGAAGCTTTTCAGCTTCATATAGTCCCATTTGTTCATTTTTCAATTTGTTTCCCTTGCCCGGGGAGATATGTTCAAGAAGAGGTCACTCATGTTTATGTCAAAGAGATTTTTGCCTATGTTTTCTCTAAGAGTTTTATGGTTTCATGACTTACATGCAAGTGTTTGATCCATTTCAAATTTACTTTTGTGTATGGGGTTAGACAGTGATCCATTTTCATTCTCTTACATGTAGCTGTCCAGTTTTTCCAGCTGAAGAGACTGTCATTTCCCCATTGTATGTCCATGGCCCCTTTATCGAATACTAGTTGCCATATATATTTGGATTAATGTTTGGAGTCTCTATTCTGTTCCATTGGTCTGTGGCTCTGTTCTTGTGACAGTACCAAATTGTCTTGATTACTGTGCTTTGTAGTAGAGCTTGAATTTGGGAAGTGAAACCCCCTCCCACTTGATTCTAACTTCTCAGGATTGCTTTAGCTATTCGGGGTCTTTGGTGTTTTTATATGAATTTTTGAACTACTTTTTCCAGTTCATTGAAGAATGCTGTTGGTAATTTGATAGGGATTGCATCAAATCTGTATATTGCTTTGGGCAGGATGGCCATTTTGATTATATTAATTCTTACCAGCCAGGAGCATGGAATGAGTTTCCATTCATTAGTGTCCTCTTTAATTTCTCTTCACAGTGTCTTATAGTTTTCAGAGTATAGGTCTTTCACTTACTGGGTTAGGTTTATTCCTAGGTATTCTATTCTTTTTGATGCTATTGTGAATGGAATTGTCTTCCTGATTTCTCTTTCTATTAGTTTATTGTTACTTTATAGGAAAGCCACAGATTTCCTATACAACTTTTGTTGTATCCTGCAACTTCTGCCGAATTCCGATATTAGTTCTAGTAGTTTTGCAGTGGAGTATATAGGGCTTTTTGTGTACAATATCATGTCATCTGCAAATAGTGACAGTTTAACTTCCTCTTTAAGAATCTGGATTCCTTGTATTTCTTTGTTTTGTCTGATTGCCGTGGCTAGGACCTCCAGTACTACGTTGAATAACAGTGAGGAGAGTGGGCACCCCTGTCCTGTTCCTGATCACAGAGGAAACGCTTTCAGCTTCTCGCTGTTCAGTATGATGTTGGCTGTGGGCTTATCATATATGGACTTTATTATGTTGAGGTACTTGCCCTCTACACCCATTTTGTTGAGAGTTTTATGAATGGATGTTAAGTTTTGTTGAATGCTCTTTCAGCATCTATTGAGATGATCATGTGGTTTTTGTCCTTCTTGTTGACGTGGTGGATGATGTTGATGGATTTTCAAATGTTGTACCATCCTTGCATCCCTGGGATGAATCCCATTTAGTCATGGTGTATGATCCTTTTGATGTATTCTTGAATTTGGTTTGCTAATATTGTGTTGAGTGTTTTTGCATCTATGTTCATCAGGGATATTGGTCTGTAGTTTTCTTTTTAGGTGGGGTCTTTGCTTGGTTTTGGTATTAGGGTGATGTTAGCTTCATAGAATGTGTTTAGGAGTATTCCCTCCTCTACTATTTTTTGGAAAACTTTAAGGAGAATGGGTATTATGTCTTCTCTCTATGCCTGATAAAATTCCAAGTAAACCCATCTGGCCCGGGGGTTTTGTTCTTTGGTAGTTTTTCGATTACCGCTTCATTTCCGTTGCTGTTAATTGGTGTGTTTAGATTTTCTGTTTCTTTCTGGGTCAGGCTTGGAAGGTTGTATTTTTCTCAGAAGTTGTCCATTTCTCCTAGGTTTCCCAGCTTGTTAGCATATAGGTTTTCACAGTACTCTCTAATTATTCTTTGTACTTCTGTGGGATCCGTCATGATTTCTCATTTCTCGTTTTTGATTCTGTTGATGTATGTTGACTCTCTTTTCCTCTTAATAAGTCTGGCTAGAGGCTAATCTATTTTGTTTATTTTCTCAAAGAACCAGCTCTTGGTTTTATTGATTTCTGCTGTTTTTTTACTTCTCAATTTTATTTATTTCTTCTCTGCTCTTTATTATGTCCCTCCTTCTACTTACCTTAGGCCTCATTTGTTCTTCTTTTTCCAATTTCGATAATTGTGACATTAGACCATTCACTTGCAATTGTTCTTCCTTCTTTAAATATGCCTGGATTGCTATATACTTTCCTCTTTAGACTGCTTTTGCTGTATCCCACAGTAGTTGGGGTTTGTGTTGTTGTTGTCATTTGTTTCCATATATTGCTGGATCTCCATTTTGATTTGGTCATTGATCCATTGATTATTTAGGAGCATGTTGTTAAGCCTCCATGTGTTTGTGAGCCTTTTTGCTTTCTTTGCACAGTTTATTTCTAGTTTAATGACTCTGTGGTCTGAAAGTTGGTTGGTAGGATTTCAATATTTTGGAATTTACTGAGGCTCTTTTTGTGGCCTTGTATGTTGTCTATTCTGGAGAATATTCCATGTGCACTTGAGAGGAATGTGTACCCTGTTGCTTTTGGATGTAGAGTTCTATAGATGTCTATTTGGTCGATCTGTTCTAGTGCGTTGTTCAGTGCCTCTGTGTCCTTACTTATTTTCTGTCTGGTGGAGCTGTCCTTTGGAGTGAGTGGTGTTTTGAAGTCTCCCAGAATGAATGCATTGCATTCTATTTCCTCCTTTAGTTCTGTTAGTATTTGTTTCAGATATGTTGGTGCTCCTGTATTGGGTGCATATATATTTATAATGCTTATATCCTCTTGTTGGACTGAGTCCTTTATCCTTATGTAATGTCCTTATTTATCTTTTGTTACTTGCTTTATTTTGAAGTCTGTTTTGTCTGATACTAGTATTGCAACACCTGCTTTTTTCTCTATGTTGTTTGCATGAAATATCTTTTTCCATCCCTTGACTTTAAGTCTGTACATGTCTTTGGGTTTGAGGTGAGTCTCTTGTAAGCAGCATATGGATGGGTCTTGCTTTTTTATCTATTCTATTACTCTGTGTCTTTTGATTAGTGGGTTCGGTCCATTTACATTCAGGGTGATTATTGAAAGGTATGTACTTTTTGCCACTTCAGGCTTTAAGTTTGTGGTTACCAAAGGTTCAAGGTTAGCTTTTTAGTATCTTACTGTCTTACTTTACTCGCTTATTTAGCTATTATAAGCACGTTCTGATGTTTCTTTATTTCTCTCCCTTCCTATTCCTTCTCCATTCTTCAAATGTTGGCTGTTTTTTTCTGTGCTCTTTTTAGGAGTAGTCCCATCTAGAGCAGTCATTGTAACATGCCCTGTAGAGGTGGTTTGTGGGAGGCAAATTCACTCAGCTTTTGCTTAACTGGGAATTGTTTACTCCCTCCTTCATAGTTAAATGATAATCGTACTGGATACAGTATTCTTGGCTTGAGGCGCTTCTGTTTCATTGCATGAAGTATATCATGCCATTCTCTTCTGGCCTGTAAGATTTCTGTTGAGAAATCTGATGATAGCCTAGTGGGTTTTCCTTTGTAGGTGAACTTTTCTTTCTCTCTGGCTGTGTTTAACACTCTGTCCTTATCTTTGATCTTTGCCATTTTAATTATTATGTGTCTTGGTGTTGCCCTCTTTGGATCCCTTGTCATGGGAGTTCTGTGTTCCTCTGTGGTCTGAGAGGCCATTTCCTCTCCTAGTTTGGGGAAGTTTTCAGCAATTATTACTTCAAAGACACTTTCTATCCATTTTTCTCTCTCTTCTTCTGGTACCCCTGTAATTCGGATATTGTTCCGTTTGAATTGGTCACACAGTTCTATTAATATTCTTTCATTCTTGGAGATCCTTTTATCTCTCTCTGCATCAGCTTCTCTGCATTCCTGTTCTCTGTTTCCTAGTCCATCAATGGTCTCTTGCATCTTGTCCATTCTGCTTTGAAGTCCTTCCAGAGGTTGTTTTATTTCTGTATTCTCCCTCCTTAGTTCTTGCACATTTCTCTGCACATCCATTAGCATGGTTATGACTTTTGTTTAGAATTCTTTTTCAGGAAGATTGGTTAAATCTATCTTCCCAGGTTCCTTCTCAGGGGAAGATGTCGAAGATGTCGAAGATGTCTGGGTTAGTCTGGTCTGGATCAAATTGTTTTGCCTTTTCATGTTTATAGGTGCAATGGTGAGCTGTTGACTCATCTGTCAGCTGGGAGAGCCAAGACTTTTTCCACCTCCTCCTGACCTTTCTTTACTGGGACTACTGCGACCCCTAGTGGCTTGTGTTGGGCAATTGCGTGTAGCCTGGGTCTCTGTATCTTGCCCGGCCGGTTTCGAGGAAGGTCCCTTGCTGTGGGCGGGATGAGCCTCAGGCTGCTGCTCTGCTATGGGAGGACCCCGCACGGGTAATGGACGGGGGGCTGTTTGGCTGTTTACCTCCATTAGGGATCTCAGAGCTGTTGCCCAGGGGGTTATTGTGCCCAGAGTTTCCTAGAATTTCCAGCTGCTGGACTGTGACCTGGGATGCTTCCGTCCAGTTGAGTGACATGGGATGCTTCCGTCCAGTTGAGGGACGGAACTTTCAGACTTACAGAAAGCACTCGCTTTTCTTTGTCCCAGAGGCTCTGGCTGCATGACCCATTCACAGGTCTTACTGTCCTGCTTCCCTAGTTTCCAGCACTCTATGCATGCACTGTGTGTCAGCGCTCTGGTGTGGATGGCTATTGCTGGGTGTTTAGCAGTCCTGGGCTCCCTCTCCCTCCCTGCTCTGACTCCTCTCCTCCCACTGGGAGCTGTGGTGAGGGGCCTTGGGTCCCGCTGGGCTGTGGCTTGTATCTTAACCCTTTCACCAGGCACCGGGTTCTCGCAGGTGTGGTTGTAGTACTGTTATACTAATGCCACCATCTTGGCTCTGCCCCTCAAATGGTATTTCTATTTTTATTTTTTTGAGGAACCTCTGTACTGCTTTCCACAATGGTTGAACTAGTTTACACTTCCACCAGCAGTGTAGGAGGGTTCCCCTTTCTCCACATCCTCACCAGGATTTGCTGTTCCTTGTCTTTTCTATATTGGCCATCCTAATTGGTGTGTGCTGATATCTCATTGTGGTTTTAATTTGCATTTCCCTGATAACTAGCGATGTGGAGCATCTTTTCATGTGCCTGTTGGCCATGTGAATTTCTTCCTTGGAGAAGTGTCTGTTCATATACTCTTCCCGGTTTTTTAATAGGGTTATTTGCTTTTTATGTCTTGAGGTATGTGAGTTCTTCATATATTTTGGATGTTAACCCCTTGTCGGATATGTCATTTATCAGAGTGTGAATTTTATACTAGGTAAATTTTACTGCAATAAAGCTATAGAAAAATAATGGTCAGTAAGCAAGATACAGATGCAGTATGTTTGACAGTATATTGATCATTGTTGAAACTGGGTGATGGGCATTGGGGTTTGTTAGACTGTATGACTACTTTTGTAGTCATACAAAAGAAATTAGTAAAAATAGAATGTAGTTAGAAATTTCTCTTACTAAGAAATTTTAATTTTGTTATCATTAATCTACAATTACATGAAGAACTTTATGTTTACTATGCTCCCCTCTTCACCAAGCCCTCCCCCATGAACCCCATTATAGTCACTGTCCATCAGTGTAGTAAGATGCTATAGAATCACTACTTGTCTTCACTGTGTTGCATTTCCCCTCCTACATGCTAATTATACATGCTAATCCTAATACCCCTTTATGCCTCCCTTCCCACCCATCCTCCTCAGTCCCTTTCCCTTTGGTAATTGTTAGTTCATTCTTGGGTTCTGAGATTCTGGTGCTGTTTTGTTCCTTCAGTTTTCTTTATTCTTATACTCCACATATGAGTGAAATCATTTGATACTTGTCTTTCTCTGCCTGACTTATTTCACTGAGCATAATACCCTCTAACTCCATCCATTGTGTTGCAAGTGGTAGGATCTGTTTTTTCTTACAGCTGAGTAATATTCCATCATGTATATGTAGCACATCTTCTCTATCCATTCATCTACTGATGGACATTTAGGTTGCTTCCATATCCTGGCTATTATAAATAGTGCAGCAATAAACATAGGGGTGCATCTGTCTTTTTCAAACTGGAGTACTGCACTCTTAGGGTAAATTCCTAGAAGTGGAATTCCTGGGTCAAATGGCATTTCTATTTTGAGCATTTGGAGGAACCTCCGTACTACTTTCCACAATGATTGAACTGATTAACATTCCTACCAGCACTGTAGGAGGGTTCCCCTTTGTCCACAACCTTGCCAACATTTGTTGTTGTTTGTCTTTGGATGGTAGCCATCCTTACTGGTATGAGATGATGTCTCATTGTGGTTTTAATTTGCATTTCTCTGATGACAAGCGATGTGGAGCATCTTCTCATGTGTCTGTTGGCCATCTGAATTTCTTCTTTAGCGAACTGTCTATTCAGATCCTCTGCCCATTTTTTTAACTGGATTATTTCCTTTTTGGTTGTTGAGGCGTGTGAGCTCTTTATATATTTTGGATGTCAACCCTTTGTTGGATCTGTCATTTATGAATATATTCTCCCATACTGTAGGACAGATTTTTGTTCTATTGATGGTGGCCTTTGCTGTACAGAAGCTTTTCAGCTTCATATAGTCCCATTTGTTCATTTTTCAATTTGTTTCCCTTGCCCGGGGAGATATGTTCAAGAAGAGGTCACTCATGTTTATGTCAAAGAGATTTTTGCCTATGTTTTCTCTAAGAGTTTTATGGTTTCATGACTTACATGCAAGTGTTTGATCCATTTCAAATTTACTTTTGTGTATGGGGTTAGACAGTGATCCATTTTCATTCTCTTACATGTAGCTGTCCAGTTTTTCCAGCTGAAGAGACTGTCATTTCCCCATTGTATGTCCATGGCCCCTTTATCGAATACTAGTTGCCATATATATTTGGATTAATGTTTGGAGTCTCTATTCTGTTCCATTGGTCTGTGGCTCTGTTCTTGTGACAGTACCAAATTGTCTTGATTACTGTGCTTTGTAGTAGAGCTTGAATTTGGGAAGTGAAACCCCCTCCCACTTGATTCTAACTTCTCAGGATTGCTTTAGCTATTCGGGGTCTTTGGTGTTTTTATATGAATTTTTGAACTACTTTTTCCAGTTCATTGAAGAATGCTGTTGGTAATTTGATAGGGATTGCATCAAATCTGTATATTGCTTTGGGCAGGATGGCCATTTTGATTATATTAATTCTTACCAGCCAGGAGCATGGAATGAGTTTCCATTCATTAGTGTCCTCTTTAATTTCTCTTCACAGTGTCTTATAGTTTTCAGAGTATAGGTCTTTCACTTACTGGGTTAGGTTTATTCCTAGGTATTCTATTCTTTTTGATGCTATTGTGAATGGAATTGTCTTCCTGATTTCTCTTTCTATTAGTTTATTGTTACTTTATAGGAAAGCCACAGATTTCCTATACAACTTTTGTTGTATCCTGCAACTTCTGCCGAATTCCGATATTAGTTCTAGTAGTTTTGCAGTGGAGTATATAGGGCTTTTTGTGTACAATATCATGTCATCTGCAAATAGTGACAGTTTAACTTCCTCTTTAAGAATCTGGATTCCTTGTATTTCTTTGTTTTGTCTGATTGCCGTGGCTAGGACCTCCAGTACTACGTTGAATAACAGTGAGGAGAGTGGGCACCCCTGTCCTGTTCCTGATCACAGAGGAAACGCTTTCAGCTTCTCGCTGTTCAGTATGATGTTGGCTGTGGGCTTATCATATATGGACTTTATTATGTTGAGGTACTTGCCCTCTACACCCATTTTGTTGAGAGTTTTATGAATGGATGTTAAGTTTTGTTGAATGCTCTTTCAGCATCTATTGAGATGATCATGTGGTTTTTGTCCTTCTTGTTGACGTGGTGGATGATGTTGATGGATTTTCAAATGTTGTACCATCCTTGCATCCCTGGGATGAATCCCATTTAGTCATGGTGTATGATCCTTTTGATGTATTCTTGAATTTGGTTTGCTAATATTGTGTTGAGTGTTTTTGCATCTATGTTCATCAGGGATATTGGTCTGTAGTTTTCTTTTTAGGTGGGGTCTTTGCTTGGTTTTGGTATTAGGGTGATGTTAGCTTCATAGAATGTGTTTAGGAGTATTCCCTCCTCTACTATTTTTTGGAAAACTTTAAGGAGAATGGGTATTATGTCTTCTCTCTATGCCTGATAAAATTCCAAGTAAACCCATCTGGCCCGGGGGTTTTGTTCTTTGGTAGTTTTTCGATTACCGCTTCATTTCCGTTGCTGTTAATTGGTGTGTTTAGATTTTCTGTTTCTTTCTGGGTCAGGCTTGGAAGGTTGTATTTTTCTCAGAAGTTGTCCATTTCTCCTAGGTTTCCCAGCTTGTTAGCATATAGGTTTTCACAGTACTCTCTAATTATTCTTTGTACTTCTGTGGGATCCGTCATGATTTCTCATTTCTCGTTTTTGATTCTGTTGATGTATGTTGACTCTCTTTTCCTCTTAATAAGTCTGGCTAGAGGCTAATCTATTTTGTTTATTTTCTCAAAGAACCAGCTCTTGGTTTTATTGATTTCTGCTGTTTTTTTACGTATCAATTTTATTTATTTCTTCTCTGCTCTTTATTATGTCCCTCCTTCTACTTACCTTAGGCCTCATTTGTTCTTCTTTTTCCAATTTCGATAATTGTGACATTAGACCATTCACTTGCAATAGTTCTTCCTTCTTTAAATATGCCTGGATTGCTATATACTTTCCTCTTTAGACTGCTTTTGCTGTATCCCACAGTAGTTGGGGTTTGTGTTGTTGTTGTCATTTGTTTCCATATATTGCTGGATCTCCATTTTGATTTGGTCATTGATCCATTGATTATTTAGGAGCATGTTGTTAAGCCTCCATGTGTTTGTGAGCCTTTTTGCTTTCTTTGCACAGTTTATTTCTAGTTTAATGACTCTGTGGTCTGAAAGTTGGTTGGTAGGATTTCAATATTTTGGAATTTACTGAGGCTCTTTTTGTGGCCTTGTATGTTGTCTATTCTGGAGAATATTCCATGTGCACTTGAGAGGAATGTGTACCCTGTTGCTTTTGGATGTAGAGTTCTATAGATGTCTATTTGGTCGATCTGTTCTAGTGCGTTGTTCAGTGCCTCTGTGTCCTTACTTATTTTCTGTCTGGTGGAGCTGTCCTTTGGAGTGAGTGGTGTTTTGAAGTCTCCCAGAATGAATGCATTGCATTCTATTTCCTCCTTTAGTTCTGTTAGTATTTGTTTCAGATATGTTGGCGCTCCTGTATTGGGTGCATATATATTTATAATGCTTATATCCTCTTGTTGGACTGAGTCCTTTATCCTTATGTAATGTCCTTATTTATCTTTTGTTACTTGCTTTATTTTGAAGTCTGTTTTGTCTGATACTAGTATTGCAACACCTGCTTTTTTCTCTATGTTGTTTGCATGAAATATCTTTTTCCATCCCTTGACTTTAAGTCTGTACATGTCTTTGGGTTTGAGGTGAGTCTCTTGTAAGCAGCATATGGATGGGTCTTGCTTTTTTATCTATTCTATTACTCTGTGTCTTTTGATTAGTGGGTTCGGTCCATTTACATTCAGGGTGATTATTGAAAGGTATGTACTTTTTGCCACTTCAGGCTTTAAGTTTGTGGTTACCAAAGGTTCAAGGTTAGCTTTTTAGTATCTTACTGTCTTACTTTACTCGCTTATTTAGCTATTATAAGCACGTTCTGATGTTTCTTTATTTCTCTCCCTTCCCATCCTTCTCCATTCTTCAAATGTTGGCTGTTTTTTTCTGTGCTCTTTTTAGGAGTAGTCCCATCTAGAGCAGTCATTGTAACATGCCCTGTAGAGGTGGTTTGTGGGAGGCAAATTCACTCAGCTTTTGCTTAACTGGGAATTGTTTACTCCCTCCTTCATAGTTAAATGATAATCGTACTGGATACAGTATTCTTGGCTTGAGGCGCTTCTGTTTCATTGCATGAAGTATATCATGCCATTCTCTTCTGGCCTGTAAGATTTCTGTTGAGAAATCTGATGATAGCCTAGTGGGTTTTCCTTTGTAGGTGAACTTTTCTTTCTCTCTGGCTGTGTTTAACACTCTGTCCTTATCTTTGATCTTTGCCATTTTAATTATTATGTGTCTTGGTGTTGCCCTCTTTGGATCCCTTGTCATGGGAGTTCTGTGTTCCTCTGTGGTCTGAGAGGCCATTTCCTCTCCTAGTTTGGGGAAGTTTTCAGCAATTATTACTTCAAAGACACTTTCTATCCATTTTTCTCTCTCTTCTTCTGGTACCCCTGTAATTCGGATATTGTTCCGTTTGAATTGGTCACACAGTTCTATTAATATTCTTTCATTCTTGGAGATCCTTTTATCTCTCTCTGCATCAGCTTCTCTGCATTCCTGTTCTCTGTTTCCTAGTCCATCAATGGTCTCTTGCATCTTGTCCATTCTGCTTTGAAGTCCTTCCAGAGGTTGTTTTATTTCTGTATTCTCCCTCCTTAGTTCTTGCACATTTCTCTGCACATCCATTAGCATGGTTATGACTTTTGTTTAGAATTCTTTTTCAGGAAGATTGGTTAAATCTATCTTCCCAGGTTCCTTCTCAGGGGAAGATGTCGAAGATGTCGAAGATGTCTGGGTTAGTCTGGTCTGGATCAAATTGTTTTGCCTTTTCATGTTTATAGGTGCAATGGTGAGCTGTTGACTCATCTGTCAGCTGGGAGAGCCAAGACTTTTTCCACCTCCTCCTGACCTTTCTTTACTGGGACTACTGCGACCCCTAGTGGCTTGTGTTGGGCAATTGCGTGTAGCCTGGGTCTCTGTATCTTGCCCGGCCGGTTTCGAGGAAGGTCCCTTGCTGTGGGCGGGATGAGCCTCAGGCTGCTGCTCTGCTATGGGAGGACCCCGCACGGGTAATGGACGGGGGGCTGTTTGGCTGTTTACCTCCATTAGGGATCTCAGAGCTGTTGCCCAGGGGGTTATTGTGCCCAGAGTTTCCTAGAATTTCCAGCTGCTGGACTGTGACCTGGGATGCTTCCGTCCAGTTGAGTGACATGGGATGCTTCCGTCCAGTTGAGGGACGGAACTTTCAGACTTACAGAAAGCACTCGCTTTTCTTTGTCCCAGAGGCTCTGGCTGCATGACCCATTCACAGGTCTTACTGTCCTGCTTCCCTAGTTTCCAGCACTCTATGCATGCACTGTGTGTCAGCGCTCTGGTGTGGATGGCTATTGCTGGGTGTTTAGCAGTCCTGGGCTCCCTCTCCCTCCCTGCTCTGACTCCTCTCCTCCCACTGGGAGCTGTGGTGAGGGGCCTTGGGTCCCGCTGGGCTGTGGCTTGTATCTTAACCCTTTCACCAGGCACCGGGTTCTCGCAGGTGTGGTTGTAGTACTGTTATACTAATGCCACCATCTTGGCTCTGCCCCTCAAATGGTATTTCTATTTTTATTTTTTTGAGGAACCTCTGTACTGCTTTCCACAATGGTTGAACTAGTTTACACTTCCACCAGCAGTGTAGGAGGGTTCCCCTTTCTCCACATCCTCACCAGGATTTGCTGTTCCTTGTCTTTTCTATATTGGCCATCCTAATTGGTGTGTGCTGATATCTCATTGTGGTTTTAATTTGCATTTCCCTGATAACTAGCGATGTGGAGCATCTTTTCATGTGCCTGTTGGCCATGTGAATTTCTTCCTTGGAGAAGTGTCTGTTCATATACTCTTCCCGGTTTTTTAATAGGGTTATTTGCTTTTTATGTCTTGAGGTATGTGAGTTCTTCATATATTTTGGATGTTAACCCCTTGTCGGATATGTCATTTATCAGAGTGTGAATTTTATACTAGGTAAATTTTACTGCAATAAAGCTATAGAAAAATAATGGTCAGTAAGCAAGATACAGATGCAGTATGTTTGACAGTATATTGATCATTGTTGAAACTGGGTGATGGGCATTGGGGTTTGTTAGACTGTATGACTACTTTTGTAGTCATACAAAAGAAATTAGTAAAAATAGAATGTAGTTAGAAATTTCTCTTACTAAGAAATTTTAATTTTGTTATCATTAATCTACAATTACATGAAGAACTTTATGTTTACTATGCTCCCCTCTTCACCAAGCCCTCCCCCATGAACCCCATTATAGTCACTGTCCATCAGTGTAGTAAGATGCTATAGAATCACTACTTGTCTTCACTGTGTTGCATTTCCCCTCCTACATGCTAATTATACATGCTAATCCTAATACCCCTTTATGCCTCCCTTCCCACCCATCCTCCTCAGTCCCTTTCCCTTTGGTAATTGTTAGTTCATTCTTGGGTTCTGAGATTCTGGTGCTGTTTTGTTCCTTCAGTTTTCTTTATTCTTATACTCCACATATGAGTGAAATCATTTGATACTTGTCTTTCTCTGCCTGACTTATTTCACTGAGCATAATACCCTCTAACTCCATCCATTGTGTTGCAAGTGGTAGGATCTGTTTTTTCTTACAGCTGAGTAATATTCCATCATGTATATGTAGCACATCTTCTCTATCCATTCATCTACTGATGGACATTTAGGTTGCTTCCATATCCTGGCTATTATAAATAGTGCAGCAATAAACATAGGGGTGCATCTGTCTTTTTCAAACTGGAGTACTGCACTCTTAGGGTAAATTCCTAGAAGTGGAATTCCTGGGTCAAATGGCATTTCTATTTTGAGCATTTGGAGGAACCTCCGTACTACTTTCCACAATGATTGAACTAATTAACATTCCTACCAGCACTGTAGGAGGGTTCCCCTTTGTCCACAACCTTGCCAACATTTGTTGTTGTTTGTCTTTGGATGGTAGCCATCCTTACTGGTATGAGATGGTATCTCATTGTGGTTTTAATTTGCATTTCTCTGATGACAAGCGATGTGGAGCATCTTCTCATGTGTCTGTTGGCCATCTGAATTTCTTCTTTAGCGAACTGTCTATTCAGATCCTCTGCCCATTTTTTTAACTGGATTATTTCCTTTTTGGTTGTTGAGGCGTGTGAGCTCTTTATATATTTTGGATGTCAACCCTTTGTTGGATCTGTCATTTATGAATATATTCTCCCATACTGTAGGACAGATTTTTGTTCTATTGATGGTGGCCTTTGCTGTACAGAAGCTTTTCAGCTTCATATAGTCCCATTTGTTCATTTTTCAATTTGTTTCCCTTGCCCGGGGAGATATGTTCAAGAAGAGGTCACTCATGTTTATGTCAAAGAGATTTTTGCCTATGTTTTCTCTAAGAGTTTTATGGTTTCATGACTTACATGCAAGTGTTTGATCCATTTCAAATTTACTTTTGTGTATGGGGTTAGACAGTGATCCATTTTCATTCTCTTACATGTAGCTGTCCAGTTTTTCCAGCTGAAGAGACTGTCATTTCCCCATTGTATGTCCATGGCCCCTTTATCGAATACTAGTTGCCATATATATTTGGATTAATGTTTGGAGTCTCTATTCTGTTCCATTGGTCTGTGGCTCTGTTCTTGTGACAGTACCAAATTGTCTTGATTACTGTGCTTTGTAGTAGAGCTTGAATTTGGGAAGTGAAACCCCCTCCCACTTGATTCTAACTTCTCAGGATTGCTTTAGCTATTCGGGGTCTTTGGTGTTTTTATATGAATTTTTGAACTACTTTTTCCAGTTCATTGAAGAATGCTGTTGGTAATTTGATAGGGATTGCATCAAATCTGTATATTGCTTTGGGCAGGATGGCCATTTTGATTATATTAATTCTTACCAGCCAGGAGCATGGAATGAGTTTCCATTCATTAGTGTCCTCTTTAATTTCTCTTCACAGTGTCTTATAGTTTTCAGAGTATAGGTCTTTCACTTACTGGGTTAGGTTTATTCCTAGGTATTCTATTCTTTTTGATGCTATTGTGAATGGAATTGTCTTCCTGATTTCTCTTTCTATTAGTTTATTGTTACTTTATAGGAAAGCCACAGATTTCCTATACAACTTTTGTTGTATCCTGCAACTTCTGCCGAATTCCGATATTAGTTCTAGTAGTTTTGCAGTGGAGTATTTAGGGCTTTTTGTGTACAATATCATGTCATCTGCAAATAGTGACAGTTTAACTTCCTCTTTAAGAATCTGGATTCCTTGTATTTCTTTGTTTTGTCTGATTGCCGTGGCTAGGACCTCCAGTACTACGTTGAATAACAGTGAGGAGAGTGGGCACCCCTGTCCTGTTCCTGATCACAGAGGAAACGCTTTCAGCTTCTCGCTGTTCAGTATGATGTTGGCTGTGGGCTTATCATATATGGACTTTATTATGTTGAGGTACTTGCCCTCTACACCCATTTTGTTGAGAGTTTTATGAATGGATGTTAAGTTTTGTTGAATGCTCTTTCAGCATCTATTGAGATGATCATGTGGTTTTTGTCCTTCTTGTTGACGTGGTGGATGATGTTGATGGATTTTCAAATGTTGTACCATCCTTGCATCCCTGGGATGAATCCCATTTAGTCATGGTGTATGATCCTTTTGATGTATTCTTGAATTTGGTTTGCTAATATTTTGTTGAGTGTTTTTGCATCTATGTTCATCAGGGATATTGGTCTGTAGTTTTCTTTTTAGGTGGGGTCTTTGCTTGGTTTTGGTATTAGGGTGATGTTAGCTTCATAGAATGTGTTTAGGAGTATTCCCTCCTCTACTATTTTTTGGAAAACTTTAAGGAGAATGGGTATTATGTCTTCTCTCTATGCCTGATAAAATTCCAAGTAAACCCATCTGGCCCGGGGGTTTTGTTCTTTGGTAGTTTTTCGATTACCGCTTCATTTCCGTTGCTGTTAATTGGTGTGTTTAGATTTTCTGTTTCTTTCTGGGTCAGGCTTGGAAGGTTGTATTTTTCTCAGAAGTTGTCCATTTCTCCTAGGTTTCCCAGCTTGTTAGCATATAGGTTTTCACAGTACTCTCTAATTATTCTTTGTACTTCTGTGGGATCCGTCATGATTTCTCATTTCTCGTTTTTGATTCTGTTGATGTATGTTGACTCTCTTTTCCTCTTAATAAGTCTGGCTAGAGGCTAATCTATTTTGTTTATTTTCTCAAAGAACCAGCTCTTGGTTTTATTGATTTCTGCTGTTTTTTTACTTCTCAATTTTATTTATTTCTTCTCTGCTCTTTATTATGTCCCTCCTTCTACTTACCTTAGGCCTCATTTGTTCTTCTTTTTCCAATTTCGATAATTGTGACATTAGACCATTCACTTGCAATTGTTCTTCCTTCTTTAAATATGCCTGGATTGCTATATACTTTCCTCTTTAGACTGCTTTTGCTGTATCCCACAGTAGTTGGGGTTTGTGTTGTTGTTGTCATTTGTTTCCATATATTGCTGGATCTCCATTTTGATTTGGTCATTGATCCATTGATTATTTAGGAGCATGTTGTTAAGCCTCCATGTGTTTGTGAGCCTTTTTGCTTTCTTTGTACAGTTTATTTCTAGTTTAATGACTCTGTGGTCTGAAAGTTGGTTGGTAGGATTTCAATATTTTGGAATTTACTGAGGCTCTTTTTGTGGCCTTGTATGTTGTCTATTCTGGAGAATATTCCATGTGCACTTGAGAGGAATGTGTACCCTGTTGCTTTTGGATGTAGAGTTCTATAGATGTCTATTTGGTCGATCTGTTCTAGTGCGTTGTTCAGTGCCTCTGTGTCCTTACTTATTTTCTGTCTGGTGGAGCTGTCCTTTGGAGTGAGTGGTGTTTTGAAGTCTCCCAGAATGAATGCATTGCATTCTATTTCCTCCTTTAGTTCTGTTAGTATTTGTTTCAGATATGTTGGTGCTCCTGTATTGGGTGCATATATATTTATAATGCTTATATCCTCTTGTTGGACTGAGTCCTTTATCCTTATGTAATGTCCTTATTTATCTTTTGTTACTTGCTTTATTTTGAAGTCTGTTTTGTCTGATACTAGTATTGCAACACCTGCTTTTTTCTCTATGTTGTTTGCATGAAATATCTTTTTCCATCCCTTGACTTTAAGTCTGTACATGTCTTTGGGTTTGAGGTGAGTCTCTTGTAAGCAGCATATGGATGGGTCTTGCTTTTTTATCTATTCTATTACTCTGTGTCTTTTGATTAGTGGGTTCGGTCCATTTACATTCAGGGTGATTATTGAAAGGTATGTACTTTTTGCCACTTCAGGCTTTAAGTTTGTGGTTACCAAAGGTTCAAGGTTAGCTTTTTAGTATCTTACTGTCTTACTTTACTCGCTTATTTAGCTATTATAAGCACGTTCTGATGTTTCTTTATTTCTCTCCCTTCCTATTCCTTCTCCATTCTTCAAATGTTGGCTGTTTTTTTCTGTGCTCTTTTTAGGAGTAGTCCCATCTAGAGCAGTCATTGTAACATGCCCTGTAGAGGTGGTTTGTGGGAGGCAAATTCACTCAGCTTTTGCTTAACTGGGAATTGTTTACTCCCTCCTTCATATTTAAATGATAATCGTACTGGATACAGTATTCTTGGCTTGAGGCGCTTCTGTTTCATTGCATGAAGTATATCATGCCATTCTCTTCTGGCCTGTAAGATTTCTGTTGAGAAATCTGATGATAGCCTAGTGGGTTTTCCTTTGTAGGTGAACTTTTCTTTCTCTCTGGCTGTGTTTAACACTCTGTCCTTATCTTTGATCTTTGCCATTTTAATTATTATGTGTCTTGGTGTTGCCCTCTTTGGATCCCTTGTCATGGGAGTTCTGTGTTCCTCTGTGGTCTGAGAGGCCATTTCCTCTCCTAGTTTGGGGAAGTTTTCAGCAATTATTACTTCAAAGACACTTTCTATCCATTTTTCTCTCTCTTCTTCTGGTACCCCTGTAATTCGGATATTGTTCCGTTTCAATTGGTCACACAGTTCTATTAATATTCTTTCATTCTTGGAGATCCTTTTATCTCTCTCTGCATCAGCTTCTCTGCATTCCTGTTCTCTGTTTCCTAGTCCATCAATGGTCTCTTGCATCTTGTCCATTCTGCTTTGAAGTCCTTCCAGAGGTTGTTTTATTTCTGTATTCTCCCTCCTTAGTTCTTGCACATTTCTCTGCACATCCATTAGCATGGTTATGACTTTTGTTTAGAATTCTTTTTCAGGAAGATTGGTTAAATCTATCTTCCCAGGTTCCTTCTCAGGGGAAGATGTCGAAGATGTCGAAGATGTCTGGGTTAGTCTGGTCTGGATCAAATTGTTTTGCCTTTTCATGTTTATAGGTGCAATGGTGAGCTGTTGACTCATCTGTCAGCTGGGAGAGCCAAGACTTTTTCCACCTCCTCCTGACCTTTCTTTACTGGGACTACTGCGACCCCTAGTGGCTTGTGTTGGGCAATTGCGTGTAGCCTGGGTCTCTGTATCTTGCCCGGCCGGTTTCGAGGAAGGTCCCTTGCTGTGGGCGGGATGAGCCTCAGGCTGCTGCTCTGCTATGGGAGGACCCCGCACGGGTAATGGACGGGGGGCTGTTTGGCTGTTTACCTCCATTAGGGATCTCAGAGCTGTTGCCCAGGGGGTTATTGTGCCCAGAGTTTCCTAGAATTTCCAGCTGCTGGACTGTGACCTGGGATGCTTCCGTCCAGTTGAGTGACATGGGATGCTTCCGTCCAGTTGAGGGACGGAACTTTAAGACTTACAGAAAGCACTCGCTTTTCTTTGTCCCAGAGGCTCTGGCTGCATGACCCATTCACAGGTCTTACTGTCCTGCTTCCCTAGTTTCCAGCACTCTATGCATGCACTGTGTGTCAGCGCTCTGGTGTGGATGGCTATTGCTGGGTGTTTAGCAGTCCTGGGCTCCCTCTCCCTCCCTGCTCTGACTCCTCTCCTCCCACTGGGAGCTGTGGTGAGGGGCCTTGGGTCCCGCTGGGCTGTGGCTTGTATCTTAACCCTTTCACCAGGCACCGGGTTCTCGCAGGTGTGGTTGTAGTACTGTTATACTAATGCCACCATCTTGGCTCTGCCCCTCAAATGGTATTTCTATTTTTATTTTTTTGAGGAACCTCTGTACTGCTTTCCACAATGGTTGAACTAGTTTACACTTCCACCAGCAGTGTAGGAGGGTTCCCCTTTCTCCACATCCTCACCAGGATTTGCTGTTCCTTGTCTTTTCTATATTGGCCATCCTAATTGGTGTGTGCTGATATCTCATTGTGGTTTTAATTTGCATTTCCCTGATAACTAGCGATGTGGAGCATCTTTTCATGTGCCTGTTGGCCATGTGAATTTCTTCCTTGGAGAAGTGTCTGTTCATATACTCTTCCCGGTTTTTTAATAGGGTTATTTGCTTTTTATGTCTTGAGGTATGTGAGTTCTTCATATATTTTGGATGTTAACCCCTTGTCGGATATGTCATTTATCAGAGTGTGAATTTTATACTAGGTAAATTTTACTGCAATAAAGCTATAGAAAAATAATGGTCAGTAAGCAAGATACAGATGCAGTATGTTTGACAGTATATTGATCATTGTTGAAACTGGGTGATGGGCATTGGGGTTTGTTAGACTGTATGACTACTTTTGTAGTCATACAAAAGAAATTAGTAAAAATAGAATGTAGTTAGAAATTTCTCTTACTAAGAAATTTTAATTTTGTTATCATTAATCTACAATTACATGAAGAACTTTATGTTTACTATGCTCCCCTCTTCACCAAGCCCTCCCCCATGAACCCCATTATAGTCACTGTCCATCAGTGTAGTAAGATGCTATAGAATCACTACTTGTCTTCACTGTGTTGCATTTCCCCTCCTACATGCTAATTATACATGCTAATCCTAATACCCCTTTATGCCTCCCTTCCCACCCATCCTCCTCAGTCCCTTTCCCTTTGGTAATTGTTAGTTCATTCTTGGGTTCTGAGATTCTGGTGCTGTTTTGTTCCTTCAGTTTTCTTTATTCTTATACTCCACATATGAGTGAAATCATTTGATACTTGTCTTTCTCTGCCTGACTTATTTCACTGAGCATAATACCCTCTAACTCCATCCATTGTGTTGCAAGTGGTAGGATCTGTTTTTTCTTACAGCTGAGTAATATTCCATCATGTATATGTAGCACATCTTCTCTATCCATTCATCTACTGATGGACATTTAGGTTGCTTCCATATCCTGGCTATTATAAATAGTGCAGCAATAAACATAGGGGTGCATCTGTCTTTTTCAAACTGGAGTACTGCACTCTTAGGGTAAATTCCTAGAAGTGGAATTCCTGGGTCAAATGGCATTTCTATTTTGAGCATTTGGAGGAACCTCCATACTACTTTCCACAATGATTGAACTAATTAACATTCCTACCAGCACTGTAGGAGGGTTCCCCTTTCTCCACAACCTTGCCAACATTTGTTGTTGTTTGTCTTTGGATGGTAGCCATCCTTACTGGTATGAGATGATGTCTCATTGTGGTTTTAATTTGCATTTCTCTGATGACAAGCGATGTGGAGCATCTTCTCATGTGTCTGTTGGCCATCTGAATTTCTTCTTTAGCGAACTGTCTATTCAGATCCTCTGCCCATTTTTTTAACTGGATTATTTCCTTTTTGGTTGTTGAGGCGTGTGAGCTCTTTATATATTTTGGATGTCAACCCTTTGTTGGATCTGTCATTTATGAATATATTCTCCCATACTGTAGGACAGATTTTTGTTCTATTGATGGTGGCCTTTGCTGTACAGAAGCTTTTCAGCTTCATATAGTCCCATTTGTTCATTTTTCAATTTGTTTCCCTTGCCCGGGGAGATATGTTCAAGAAGAGGTCACTCATGTTTATGTCAAAGAGATTTTTGCCTATGTTTTCTCTAAGAGTTTTATGGTTTCATGACTTACATTCAAGTGTTTGATCCATTTCAAATTTACTTTTGTGTATGGGGTTAGACAGTGATCCATTTTCATTCTCTTACATGTAGCTGTCCAGTTTTTCCAGCTGAAGAGACTGTCATTTCCCCATTGTATGTCCATGGCCCCTTTATCGAATACTAGTTGCCATATATATTTGGATTAATGTTTGGAGTCTCTATTCTGTTCCATTGGTCTGTGGCTCTGTTCTTGTGACAGTACCAAATTGTCTTGATTACTGTGCTTTGTAGTAGAGCTTGAATTTGGGAAGTGAAACCCCCTCCCACTTGATTCTAACTTCTCAGGATTGCTTTAGCTATTCGGGGTCTTTGGTGTTTTTATATGAATTTTTGAACTACTTTTTCCAGTTCATTGAAGAATGCTGTTGGTAATTTGATAGGGATTGCATCAAATCTGTATATTGCTTTGGGCAGGATGGCCATTTTGATTATATTAATTCTTACCAGCCAGGAGCATGGAATGAGTTTCCATTCATTAGTGTCCTCTTTAATTTCTCTTCACAGTGTCTTATAGTTTTCAGAGTATAGGTCTTTCACTTACTGGGTTAGGTTTATTCCTAGGTATTCTATTCTTTTTGATGCTATTGTGAATGGAATTGTCTTCCTGATTTCTCTTTCTATTAGTTTATTGTTACTTTATAGGAAAGCCACAGATTTCCTATACAACTTTTGTTGTATCCTGCAACTTCTGCCGAATTCCGATATTAGTTCTAGTAGTTTTGCAGTGGAGTATTTAGGGCTTTTTGTGTACAATATCATGTCATCTGCAAATAGTGACAGTTTAACTTCCTCTTTAAGAATCTGGATTCCTTGTATTTCTTTGTTTTGTCTGATTGCCGTGGCTAGGACCTCCAGTACTACGTTGAATAACAGTGAGGAGAGTGGGCACCCCTGTCCTGTTCCTGATCACAGAGGAAACGCTTTCAGCTTCTCGCTGTTCAGTATGATGTTGGCTGTGGGCTTATCATATATGGACTTTATTATGTTGAGGTACTTGCCCTCTACACCCATTTTGTTGAGAGTTTTATGAATGGATGTTAAGTTTTGTTGAATGCTCTTTCAGCATCTATTGAGATGATCATGTGGTTTTTGTCCTTCTTGTTGACGTGGTGGATGATGTTGATGGATTTTCAAATGTTGTACCATCCTTGCATCCCTGGGATGAATCCCATTTAGTCATGGTGTATGATCCTTTTGATGTATTCTTGAATTTGGTTTGCTAATATTTTGTTGAGTGTTTTTGCATCTATGTTCATCAGGGATATTGGTCTGTAGTTTTCTTTTTAGGTGGGGTCTTTGCTTGGTTTTGGTATTAGGGTGATGTTAGCTTCATAGAATGTGTTTAGGAGTATTCCCTCCTCTACTATTTTTTGGAAAACTTTAAGGAGAATGGGTATTATGTCTTCTCTCTATGCCTGATAAAATTCCAAGTAAACCCATCTGGCCCGGGGGTTTTGTTCTTTGGTAGTTTTTCGATTACCGCTTCATTTCCGTTGCTGTTAATTGGTCTGTTTAGATTTTCTGTTTCTTTCTGGGTCAGGCTTGGAAGGTTGTATTTTTCTCAGAAGTTGTCCATTTCTCCTAGGTTTCCCAGCTTGTTAGCATATAGGTTTTCACAGTACTCTCTAATTATTCTTTGTACTTCTGTGGGATCCGTCATGATTTCTCATTTCTCGTTTTTGATTCTGTTGATGTATGTTGACTCTCTTTTCCTCTTAATAAGTCTGGCTAGAGGCTAATCTATTTTGTTTATTTTCTCAAAGAACCAGCTCTTGGTTTTATTGATTTCTGCTGTTTTTTTACTTCTCAATTTTATTTATTTCTTCTCTGCTCTTTATTATGTCCCTCCTTCTACTTACCTTAGGCCTCATTTGTTCTTCTTTTTCCAATTTCGATAATTGTGACATTAGACCATTCACTTGCAATTGTTCTTCCTTCTTTAAATATGCCTGGATTGCTATATACTTTCCTCTTTAGACTGCTTTTGCTGTATCCCACAGTAGTTGGGGTTTGTGTTGTTGTTGTCATTTGTTTCCATATATTGCTGGATCTCCATTTTGATTTGGTCATTGATCCATTGATTATTTAGGAGCATGTTGTTAAGCCTCCATGTGTTTGTGAGCCTTTTTGCTTTCTTTGTACAGTTTATTTCTAGTTTAATGACTCTGTGGTCTGAAAGTTGGTTGGTAGGATTTCAATATTTTGGAATTTACTGAGGCTCTTTTTGTGGCCTTGTATGTTGTCTATTCTGGAGAATATTCCATGTGCACTTGAGAGGAATGTGTACCCTGTTGCTTTTGGATGTAGAGTTCTATAGATGTCTATTTGGTCGATCTGTTCTAGTGCGTTGTTCAGTGCCTCTGTGTCCTTACTTATTTTCTGTCTGGTGGAGCTGTCCTTTGGAGTGAGTGGTGTTTTGAAGTCTCCCAGAATGAATGCATTGCATTCTATTTCCTCCTTTAGTTCTGTTAGTATTTGTTTCAGATATGTTGGTGCTCCTGTATTGGGTGCATATATATTTATAATGCTTATATCCTCTTGTTGGACTGAGTCCTTTATCCTTATGTAATGTCCTTATTTATCTTTTGTTACTTGCTTTATTTTGAAGTCTGTTTTGTCTGATACTAGTATTGCAACACCTGCTTTTTTCTCTATGTAGTTTGCATGAAATATCTTTTTCCATCCCTTGACTTTAAGTCTGTACATGTCTTTGGGTTTGAGGTGAGTCTCTTGTAAGCAGCATATGGATGGGTCTTGCTTTTTTATCTATTCTATTACTCTGTGTCTTTGGATTAGTGGGTTCGGTCCATTTACATTCAGGGTGATTATTGAAAGGTATGTACTTTTTGCCACTTCAGGCTTTAAGTTTGTGGTTACCAAAGGTTCAAGGTTAGCTTTTTAGTATCTTACTGTCTTACTTTACTCGCTTATTTAGCTATTATAAGCACGTTCTGATGTTTCTTTATTTCTCTCCCTTCCTATTCCTTCTCCATTCTTCAAATGTTGGCTGTTTTTTTCTGTGCTCTTTTTAGGAGTAGTCCCATCTAGAGCAGTCATTGTAACATGCCCTGTAGAGGTGGTTTGTGGGAGGCAAATTCACTCAGCTTTTGCTTAACTGGGAATTGTTTACTCCCTCCTTCATATTTAAATGATAATCGTACTGGATACAGTATTCTTGGCTTGAGGCGCTTCTGTTTCATTGCATGAAGTATATCATGCCATTCTCTTCTGGCCTGTAAGATTTCTGTTGAGAAATCTGATGATAGCCTAGTGGGTTTTCCTTTGTAGGTGAACTTTTCTTTCTCTCTGGCTGTGTTTAACACTCTGTCCTTATCTTTGATCTTTGCCATTTTAATTATTATGTGTCTTGGTGTTGCCCTCTTTGGATCCCTTGTCATGGGAGTTCTGTGTTCCTCTGTGGTCTGAGAGGCCATTTCCTCTCCTAGTTTGGGGAAGTTTTCAGCAATTATTACTTCAAAGACACTTTCTATCCATTTTTCTCTCTCTTCTTCTGGTACCCCTGTAATTCGGATATTGTTCCGTTTCAATTGGTCACACAGTTCTATTAATATTCTTTCATTCTTGGAGATCCTTTTATCTCTCTCTGCATCAGCTTCTCTGCATTCCTGTTCTCTGTTTCCTAGTCCATCAATGGTCTCTTGCATCTTGTCCATTCTGCTTTGAAGTCCTTCCAGAGGTTGTTTTATTTCTGTATTCTCCCTCCTTAGTTCTTGCACATTTCTCTGCACATCCATTAGCATGGTTATGACTTTTGTTTAGAATTCTTTTTCAGGAAGATTGGTTAAATCTATCTTCCCAGGTTCCTTCTCAGGGGAAGATGTCGAAGATGTCGAAGATGTCTGGGTTAGTCTGGTCTGGATCAAATTGTTTTGCCTTTTCATGTTTATAGGTGCAATGGTGAGCTGTTGACTCATCTGTCAGCTGGGAGAGCCAAGACTTTTTCCACCTCCTCCTGACCTTTCTTTACTGGGACTACTGCGACCCCTAGTGGCTTGTGTTGGGCAATTGCGTGTAGCCTGGGTCTCTGTATCTTGCCCGGCCGGTTTCGAGGAAGGTCCCTTGCTGTGGGCGGGATGAGCCTCAGGCTGCTGCTCTGCTATGGGAGGACCCCGCACGGGTAATGGACGGGGGGCTGTTTGGCTGTTTACCTCCATTAGGGATCTCAGAGCTGTTGCCCAGGGGGTTATTGTGCCCAGAGTTTCCTAGAATTTCCAGCTGCTGGACTGTGACCTGGGATGCTTCCGTCCAGTTGAGTGACATGGGATGCTTCCGTCCAGTTGAGGGACGGAACTTTAAGACTTACAGAAAGCACTCGCTTTTCTTTGTCCCAGAGGCTCTGGCTGCATGACCCATTCACAGGTCTTACTGTCCTGCTTCCCTAGTTTCCAGCACTCTATGCATGCACTGTGTGTCAGCGCTCTGGTGTGGATGGCTATTGCTGGGTGTTTAGCAGTCCTGGGCTCCCTCTCCCTCCCTGCTCTGACTCCTCTCCTCCCACTGGGAGCTGTGGTGAGGGGCCTTGGGTCCCGCTGGGCTGTGGCTTGTATCTTAACCCTTTCACCAGGCACCGGGTTCTCGCAGGTGTGGTTGTAGTACTGTTATACTAATGCCACCATCTTGGCTCTGCCCCTCAAATGGTATTTCTATTTTTATTTTTTTGAGGAACCTCTGTACTGCTTTCCACAATGGTTGAACTAGTTTACACTTCCACCAGCAGTGTAGGAGGGTTCCCCTTTCTCCACATCCTCACCAGGATTTGCTGTTCCTTGTCTTTTCTATATTGGCCATCCTAATTGGTGTGTGCTGATATCTCATTGTGGTTTTAATTTGCATTTCCCTGATAACTAGCGATGTGGAGCATCTTTTCATGTGCCTGTTGGCCATGTGAATTTCTTCCTTGGAGAAGTGTCTGTTCATATACTCTTCCCGGTTTTTTAATAGGGTTATTTGCTTTTTATGTCTTGAGGTATGTGAGTTCTTCATATATTTTGGATGTTAACCCCTTGTCGGATATGTCATTTATCAGAGTGTGAATTTTATACTAGGTAAATTTTACTGCAATAAAGCTATAGAAAAATAATGGTCAGTAAGCAAGATACAGATGCAGTATGTTTGACAGTATATTGATCATTGTTGAAACTGGGTGATGGGCATTGGGGTTTGTTAGACTGTATGACTACTTTTGTAGTCATACAAAAGAAATTAGTAAAAATAGAATGTAGTTAGAAATTTCTCTTACTAAGAAATTTTAATTTTGTTATCATTAATCTACAATTACATGAAGAACTTTATGTTTACTATGCTCCCCTCTTCACCAAGCCCTCCCCCATGAACCCCATTATAGTCACTGTCCATGAGTGTAGTAACATGCTATAGAATCACTACTTGTCTTCACTGTGTTGCATTTCCCCTCCTACATGCTAATTATACATGCTAATCCTAATACCCCTTTATGCCTCCCTTCCCACCCATCCTCCTCAGTCCCTTTCCCTTTGGTAATTGTTAGTTCATTCTTGGGTTCTGAGATTCTGGTGCTGTTTTGTTCCTTCAGTTTTCTTTATTCTTATACTCCACATATGAGTGAAATCATTTGATACTTGTCTTTCTCTGCCTGACTTATTTCACTGAGCATAATACCCTCTAACTCCATCCATTGTGTTGCAAGTGGTAGGATCTGTTTTTGCTTACAGCTGAGTAATATTCCATCATGTATATGTAGCACATCTTCTCTATCCATTCATCTACTGATGGACATTTAGGTTGCTTCCATATCCTGGCTATTATAAATAGTGCAGCAATAAACATAGGGGTGCATCTGTCTTTTTCAAACTGGAGTACTGCACTCTTAGGGTAAATTCCTAGAAGTGGAATTCCTGGGTCAAATGGCATTTCTATTTTGAGCATTTGGAGGAACCTCCATACTACTTTCCACAATGATTGAACTAATTAACGTTCCTACCAGCACTGTAGGAGGGTTCCCCTTTCTCCACAACCTTGCCAACATTTGTTGTTGTTTGTCTTTGGATGGTAGCCATCCTTACTGGTATGAGATGATGTCTCATTGTGGTTTTAATTTGCATTTCTCTGATGACAAGCGATGTGGAGCATCTTCTCATGTGTCTGTTGGCCATCTGAATTTCTTCTTTAGCGAACTGTCTATTCAGATCCTCTGCCCATTTTTTTAACTGGATTATTTCCTTTTTGGTTGTTGAGGCGTGTGAGCTCTTTATATATTTTGGATGTCAACCCTTTGTTGGATCTGTCATTTATGAATATATTCTCCCATACTGTAGGACAGATTTTTGTTCTATTGATGGTGGCCTTTGCTGTACAGAAGCTTTTCAGCTTCATATAGTCCCATTTGTTCATTTTTCAATTTGTTTCCCTTGCCCGGGGAGATATGTTCAAGAAGAGGTCACTCATGTTTATGTCAAAGAGATTTTTGCCTATGTTTTCTCTAAGAGTTTTATGGTTTCATGACTTACATTCAAGTGTTTGATCCATTTCAAATTTACTTTTGTGTATGGGGTTAGACAGTGATCCATTTTCATTCTCTTACATGTAGCTGTCCAGTTTTTCCAGCTGAAGAGACTGTCATTTCCCCATTGTATGTCCATGGCCCCTTTATCGAATACTAGTTGCCATATATATTTGGATTAATGTTTGGAGTCTCTATTCTGTTCCATTGGTCTGTGGCTCTGTTCTTGTGACAGTACCAAATTGTCTTGATTACTGTGCTTTGTAGTAGAGCTTGAATTTGGGAAGTGAAACCCCCTCCCACTTGATTCTAACTTCTCAGGATTGCTTTAGCTATTCGGGGTCTTTGGTGTTTTTATATGAATTTTTGAACTACTTTTTCCAGTTCATTGAAGAATGCTGTTGGTAATTTGATAGGGATTGCATCAAATCTGTATATTGCTTTGGGCAGGATGGCCATTTTGATTATATTAATTCTTACCAGCCAGGAGCATGGAATGAGTTTCCATTCATTAGTGTCCTCTTTAATTTCTCTTCACAGTGTCTTATAGTTTTCAGAGTATAGGTCTTTCACTTACTGGGTTAGGTTTATTCCTAGGTATTCTATTCTTTTTGATGCTATTGTGAATGGAATTGTCTTCCTGATTTCTCTTTCTATTAGTTTATTGTTACTTTATAGGAAAGCCACAGATTTCCTATACAACTTTTGTTGTATCCTGCAACTTCTGCCGAATTCCGATATTAGTTCTAGTAGTTTTGCAGTGGAGTATTTAGGGCTTTTTGTGTACAATATCATGTCATCTGCAAATAGTGACAGTTTAACTTCCTCTTTAAGAATCTGGATTCCTTGTATTTCTTTGTTTTGTCTGATTGCCGTGGCTAGGACCTCCAGTACTACGTTGAATAACAGTGAGGAGAGTGGGCACCCCTGTCCTGTTCCTGATCACAGAGGAAACGCTTTCAGCTTCTCGCTGTTCAGTATGATGTTGGCTGTGGGCTTATCATATATGGACTTTATTATGTTGAGGTACTTGCCCTCTACACCCATTTTGTTGAGAGTTTTATGAATGGATGTTAAGTTTTGTTGAATGCTCTTTCAGCATCTATTGAGATGATCATGTGGTTTTTGTCCTTCTTGTTGACGTGGTGGATGATGTTGATGGATTTTCAAATGTTGTACCATCCTTGCATCCCTGGGATGAATCCCATTTAGTCATGGTGTATGATCCTTTTGATGTATTCTTGAATTTGGTTTGCTAATATTTTGTTGAGTGTTTTTGCATCTATGTTCATCAGGGATATTGGTCTGTAGTTTTCTTTTTAGGTGGGGTCTTTGCTTGGTTTTGGTATTAGGGTGATGTTAGCTTCATAGAATGTGTTTAGGAGTATTCCCTCCTCTACTATTTTTTGGAAAACTTTAAGGAGAATGGGTATTATGTCTTCTCTCTATGCCTGATAAAATTCCAAGTAAACCCATCTGGCCCGGGGGTTTTGTTCTTTGGTAGTTTTTCGATTACCGCTTCATTTCCGTTGCTGTTAATTGGTCTGTTTAGATTTTCTGTTTCTTTCTGGGTCAGGCTTGGAAGGTTGTATTTTTCTCAGAAGTTGTCCATTTCTCCTAGGTTTCCCAGCTTGTTAGCATATAGGTTTTCACAGTACTCTCTAATTATTCTTTGTACTTCTGTGGGATCCGTCATGATTTCTCATTTCTCGTTTTTGATTCTGTTGATGTATGTTGACTCTCTTTTCCTCTTAATAAGTCTGGCTAGAGGCTAATCTATTTTGTTTATTTTCTCAAAGAACCAGCTCTTGGTTTTATTGATTTCTGCTGTTTTTTTACTTCTCAATTTTATTTATTTCTTCTCTGCTCTTTATTATGTCCCTCCTTCTACTTACCTTAGGCCTCATTTGTTCTTCTTTTTCCAATTTCGATAATTGTGACATTAGACCATTCACTTGCAATTGTTCTTCCTTCTTTAAATATGCCTGGATTGCTATATACTTTCCTCTTTAGACTGCTTTTGCTGTATCCCACAGTAGTTGGGGTTTGTGTTGTTGTTGTCATTTGTTTCCATATATTGCTGGATCTCCATTTTGATTTGGTCATTGATCCATTGATTATTTAGGAGCATGTTGTTAAGCCTCCATGTGTTTGTGAGCCTTTTTGCTTTCTTTGTACAGTTTATTTCTAGTTTAATGACTCTGTGGTCTGAAAGTTGGTTGGTAGGATTTCAATATTTTGGAATTTACTGAGGCTCTTTTTGTGGCCTTGTATGTTGTCTATTCTGGAGAATATTCCATGTGCACTTGAGAGGAATGTGTACCCTGTTGCTTTTGGATGTAGAGTTCTATAGATGTCTATTTGGTCGATCTGTTCTAGTGCGTTGTTCAGTGCCTCTGTGTCCTTACTTATTTTCTGTCTGGTGGAGCTGTCCTTTGGAGTGAGTGGTGTTTTGAAGTCTCCCAGAATGAATGCATTGCATTCTATTTCCTCCTTTAGTTCTGTTAGTATTTGTTTCAGATATGTTGGTGCTCCTGTATTGGGTGCATATATATTTATAATGCTTATATCCTCTTGTTGGACTGAGTCCTTTATCCTTATGTAATGTCCTTATTTATCTTTTGTTACTTGCTTTATTTTGAAGTCTGTTTTGTCTGATACTAGTATTGCAACACCTGCTTTTTTCTCTATGTTGTTTGCATGAAATATCTTTTTCCATCCCTTGACTTTAAGTCTGTACATGTCTTTGGGTTTGAGGTGAGTCTCTTGTAAGCAGCATATGGATGGGTCTTGCTTTTTTATCTATTCTATTACTCTGTGTCTTTGGATTAGTGGGTTCGGTCCATTTACATTCAGGGTGATTATTGAAAGGTATGTACTTTTTGCCACTTCAGGCTTTAAGTTTGTGGTTACCAAAGGTTCAAGGTTAGCTTTTTAGTATCTTACTGTCTTACTTTACTCGCTTATTTAGCTATTATAAGCA
The DNA here is from genome assembly GCF_040802235.1 of Manis javanica. Taxonomy (NCBI): domain Eukaryota; kingdom Metazoa; phylum Chordata; class Mammalia; order Pholidota; family Manidae; genus Manis; species Manis javanica. The sequence continues at coordinate 2,285,446 of NW_027332170.1, read as the reverse complement.
CGTTCTGATGTTTCTTTATTTCTCTCCCTTCCTATTCCTTCTCCATTCTTCAAATGTTGGCTGTTTTTTTCTGTGCTCTTTTTAGGAGTAGTCCCATCTAGAGCAGTCATTGTAACATGCCCTGTAGAGGTGGTTTGTGGGAGGCAAATTCACTCAGCTTTTGCTTAACTGGGAATTGTTTACTCCCTCCTTCATATTTAAATGATAATCGTACTGGATACAGTATTCTTGGCTTGAGGCGCTTCTGTTTCATTGCATGAAGTATATCATGCCATTCTCTTCTGGCCTGTAAGATTTCTGTTGAGAAATCTGATGATAGCCTAGTGGGTTTTCCTTTGTAGGTGAACTTTTCTTTCTCTCTGGCTGTGTTTAACACTCTGTCCTTATCTTTGATCTTTGCCATTTTAATTATTATGTGTCTTGGTGTTGCCCTCTTTGGATCCCTTGTCATGGGAGTTCTGTGTTCCTCTGTGGTCTGAGAGGCCATTTCCTCTCCTAGTTTGGGGAAGTTTTCAGCAATTATTACTTCAAAGACACTTTCTATCCATTTTTCTCTCTCTTCTTCTGGTACCCCTGTAATTCGGATATTGTTCCGTTTCAATTGGTCACACAGTTCTATTAATATTCTTTCATTCTTGGAGATCCTTTTATCTCTCTCTGCATCAGCTTCTCTGCATTCCTGTTCTCTGTTTCCTAGTCCATCAATGGTCTCTTGCATCTTGTCCATTCTGCTTTGAAGTCCTTCCAGAGGTTGTTTTATTTCTGTATTCTCCCTCCTTAGTTCTTGCACATTTCTCTGCACATCCATTAGCATGGTTATGACTTTTGTTTAGAATTCTTTTTCAGGAAGATTGGTTAAATCTATCTTCCCAGGTTCCTTCTCAGGGGAAGATGTCGAAGATGTCGAAGATGTCTGGGTTAGTCTGGTCTGGATCAAATTGTTTTGCCTTTTCATGTTTATAGGTGCAATGGTGAGCTGTTGACTCATCTGTCAGCTGGGAGAGCCAAGACTTTTTCCACCTCCTCCTGACCTTTCTTTACTGGGACTACTGCGACCCCTAGTGGCTTGTGTTGGGCAATTGCGTGTAGCCTGGGTCTCTGTATCTTGCCCGGCCGGTTTCGAGGAAGGTCCCTTGCTGTGGGCGGGATGAGCCTCAGGCTGCTGCTCTGCTATGGGAGGACCCCGCACGGGTAATGGACGGGGGGCTGTTTGGCTGTTTACCTCCATTAGGGATCTCAGAGCTGTTGCCCAGGGGGTTATTGTGCCCAGAGTTTCCTAGAATTTCCAGCTGCTGGACTGTGACCTGGGATGCTTCCGTCCAGTTGAGTGACATGGGATGCTTCCGTCCAGTTGAGGGACGGAACTTTAAGACTTACAGAAAGCACTCGCTTTTCTTTGTCCCAGAGGCTCTGGCTGCATGACCCATTCACAGGTCTTACTGTCCTGCTTCCCTAGTTTCCAGCACTCTATGCATGCACTGTGTGTCAGCGCTCTGGTGTGGATGGCTATTGCTGGGTGTTTAGCAGTCCTGGGCTCCCTCTCCCTCCCTGCTCTGACTCCTCTCCTCCCACTGGGAGCTGTGGTGAGGGGCCTTGGGTCCCGCTGGGCTGTGGCTTGTATCTTAACCCTTTCACCAGGCACCGGGTTCTCGCAGGTGTGGTTGTAGTACTGTTATACTAATGCCACCATCTTGGCTCTGCCCCTCAAATGGTATTTCTATTTTTATTTTTTTGAGGAACCTCTGTACTGCTTTCCACAATGGTTGAACTAGTTTACACTTCCACCAGCAGTGTAGGAGGGTTCCCCTTTCTCCACATCCTCACCAGGATTTGCTGTTCCTTGTCTTTTCTATATTGGCCATCCTAATTGGTGTGTGCTGATATCTCATTGTGGTTTTAATTTGCATTTCCCTGATAACTAGCGATGTGGAGCATCTTTTCATGTGCCTGTTGGCCATGTGAATTTCTTCTTTGGAGAAGTGTCTGTTCATATACTCTTCCCGGTTTTTTAATAGGGTTATTTGCTTTTTATGTCTTGAGGTATGTGAGTTCTTCATATATTTTGGATGTTAACCCCTTGTCGGATATGTCATTTATCAGAGTGTGAATTTTATACTAGGTAAATTTTACTGCAATAAAGCTATAGAAAAATAATGGTCAGTAAGCAAGATACAGATGCAGTATGTTTGACAGTATATTGATCATTGTTGAAACTGGGTGATGGGTATTGGGGTTTGTTAGACTGTATGACTACTTTTGTAGTCATACAAAAGAAATTAGTAAAAATAGAATGTAGTTAGAAATTTCTCTTACTAAGAAATTTTAATTTTGTTATCATTAATCTACAATTACGTGAAGAACTTTATGTTTACTATGCTCCCCTCTTCACCAAGCCCTCCCCCATGAACCCCATTATAGTCACTGTCCATCAGTGTAGTAAGATGCTATAGAATCACTACTTGTCTTCACTGTGTTGCATTTCCCCTCCTACATGCTAATTATACATGCTAATCCTAATACCCCTTTATGCCTCCCTTCCCACCCATCCTCCTCAGTCCCTTTCCCTTTGGTAATTGTTAGTTCATTCTTGGGTTCTGAGATTCTGGTGCTGTTTTGTTCCTTCAGTTTTCTTTATTCTTATACTCCACATATGAGTGAAATCATTTGATACTTGCCTTTCTCCACCTGGCTTATTTCACTCAGCATAATACTCTCTAGCTCCATCCATGTTGTTTCATATGGTAGGATTTGTTTTCTTCTTATTCCTGAATAATAGTCCATTGTGTATATGTACCACATCTTCTTTATCTATTCATCTACTAATGGACATTTAGGTTGCTTCCATTTTTTGGCTTTTGTAAATAGTGCTGCCATAAACACAGGGGTGCGTCTGTCTTTTTCAAACTGGCTTCTCCATTCTTAGGGTAAATTCCTAGAAGTGGAATTCCTGGGTCAAATGGTCTGTCTATTTTGAGCTTTTTGAGGAACCTCCATACTGCTTTACACAATGGTTGAACTAATTTACATTCCCACCAGTAGTGTAGGAGGGTTCCCCTTTCTCCACAACCTCGCCAACATGTATTGTTTGTCTTTTGGATGGTGGCGATACTTACTGGTGTGAGGTGATATCTCATTGTGGTTTTAAATCACATTTCAATGATGACTAGCGATGTGGAGCATCTTTGCGCATGTCTGTTGGCCATCTGAAATTCTTTTTTGGAGAACTGTCTGTTCAGCACCTCTGACCATTTTCTAATTGAACTATTTGCTTTTTTGTGTTGAGTGCATGAGCTCTTTATGTGTTTTGGATGTCAATCCTTTATCAGATCTATCATTTATGAATATATTCTCCCATACTGTATGTAGGGTACCATTTTCTTCTATTGATGGTATCCTTTGCTGTACATATGCTTTTCAGCCTTGATATAGTCCCACTTGTTCATTTTTGCTTTTGATTCCCTTGCACAGGGAGATATGTTCATGAAGATGTCACTCATGTTTACTTCTAAAGGATTTTTGCGTATGTTTCTTTTCTAGGAGTTTTATGGTTTTCATGACTTCCATTCAGGCCTTTGATCTATTTCAAATTTTCTTTTGTGTATGAGGTTAGACAGTGATCCAGTTTCATTCTCTTACATGTAGCTGTCCCTTACTAAGAATTTTTTAAATGAATAGCATACAGCAACAACAGACTGCAGCTTTGGTTCTCCCCATTAAACCTTGCTAATCTAGTGGTATTTAAACACTATTCCACATTGTTTCATGTTGTGAATAATGATGGGGATAATAACAATAGTAGCAGTAGCTGCCTCTGAATTCGTACTGCATACCAGGCCATGTACCAAGGGCTTTGCAACTGTCATACATTTACAAGAGCCCTAGGTGATGCTGAGCGGGTATCTGTAACAAAAGATATGTACCATGAGTAAAGCATACAGATTTATGTAAGCCATATGTAACCCAGGACCCTTCATAAGGAAATGAGGACTGGAATAAGCTGTTGAGCCTGAACACTTTCATGCTAGTTTTGATGGACAGAGGAAAGTTGTGGGATGGGACAGTGTATGGTAGGCATGGAAATCTGGGGGAGATGCAGCAAGACCTGTTACTTCATTTCTCTGGGAAACCCTCAGTCCTGGAGATAAATGTGCTCCTTTCTTCCAGGTATAGGGATGGCACCACTCACAGGAGGGTCTTAGGATCTGTTTCAGGGTAAGGTCAAAGAGGTTTTGCACTTACCATTTCTTCTATTCCTTCAGCTCAGGGATTCGATATGCAAGGTAATACATTTTGAGGTAGTATATCCCAAACTCTGTCAAAACCTCTTGTAAGTGCTCTGTTTGAGAGAGAAATAATCAATGTGCTTTGAGAGCCCAGGGGAGGTAGCAGTCACTTTTGATGAGTGTGTAGGGGTGGAGCAGGGTGTTTTAGGACTTCACACCGGAGAGAAATTCAGGCTGGTTCTTGAGGAATGGGTAAAGATTCACAGAAATTGAATAGAAGATGATTTCAGTCTGAGAGAACATTAAGAGTGATGTGGGTGTGGAAAGTGCTGTGGGCAGCCACAGATGTGAGAGGTGGGGAAGTAGCTAAAAGCATACAGGACCAGTGGGTGGGAGTCAGGAACCATGATGGGTCTCTAAAAAATGATGGCTGAGGCCTGGGTGCCTGGGTCTGAGGCCTGTAGAAGGAGATCCAAAGTAACTCTCAATTGTTTCAGCCTGTCTTCTGTCCAAGAAGTTCCTGGCATGTCCCCCACGTATGGTCATCCAAGATGATGCAGCGAGAATGAGAATTAGTCAGCATGTCTCAAATGCTCACCCAGCACCAGCCCATTCTGAGTGCCGTTTGGCACAGACAGCCAGAGATAAATACCAGCTGTAACACAACAAAACATAGGTATTTTTTCCAATAAACAGCTTCACTTAACCTCTCCTGAACTCACATTACCTATTTCATTCTGTCTTGCTCACCAGAAATTGATTTAGAAACACAGGAATTTAGTGATAAGATGTCTCAGTTGGAAGGAAAGCTGAAATGCACACTCTTTTGTCCTCTTTTGTCTTATTTTTTTAGAACACGAGGGCCGTTGCTTAAGGGGAAACTCAACCTTGGTGTGAATTCATGCCCAAAGGGGTAAGAAAAATATTCAGGATTAGAGTTACTGCAATAAGCTTTAAAAATGAATATCCTAGCATGGATTCTGGGGCATAAATATTATTTCAGCAGGAAGTTCTCAGTTCCTAATTTCTCACTTTCTTGAGCAAATGGGAACATAACAGTTTAAAACAGAGGTCCTCATAGACTCCAAATCAGTGTGTACTTTTAAAACAGGTTTGAAAAAAAGATTAGAAAATACTGTATGTATTCAATCTATGTAGAAGATAGAGAGCCATTATTACTATATCCAGGTAATGCATTTTTCCCTTCACACTCATAATGAATTACACTAACCTGTGACCTGGTTCTAAATTCTTTATTCCCAAGTGCACAAGTGACAGTAAATGAACTCTGCTAATTAATCCTGGCGTCTTGTCTGAGAAGATATTTAAAATGATTAAAGGAACTGAAGTTTGCCTTGTGAGTGAAATCCAAGCAGAACCCAGGAAGACACTTATGTTTTCACTGCTGCTGCTCTAAGCCCACAGGAGGCAAGGCAAGTGGCTGAGGCGTCCTCGTTTCGAAAGCACCTCAGGCGGCAACCCGGGTATGTGCCAAGCCTGTGCCCCAGGCCTTCCAGGTGTTTTTCCTGTGCTGAAATCCATCCAAACCTTAATCAGGACCACCAGTCAGCAAGCCCTCGGCGGTGCCGGGTGAATCCCCCCCTTGGGCATCCCCACTGTCACTGGACTAGCTCATGGTCCTGGGGAGAAGGAAGGAAGTTCCCATCCTTCTCCCCCTTTACCATTCAAATAGTGACTCTGGCCTCCGCAATGTCACGTGCATCACTAACTGAGTGCAGAGGTCTTCTATGGACTTTCTCCGCTTCGAGGTGAAATTCACGGCGGGATCCCACCAGCAAAGCCACCAGCGGGAGTTTCATCACACTGCCCTTTACAGGCACCCGCTACCAGATGGGTCTTGACTTCAAATCCCTAAACTTAAGACAAATCTTTCCAAGATCCCAGGAGCCACCTGTGCCATTCAATGTGGGAGACTGTGGGACCCCCAAATGCCAATAGATGCTCAGGATTGAAGGAGTTTAGATGGATAGCCACTGGGGATGGGGCACTGCCACTGCCCTCCTTGGGAAAAGTACCCCCATCAAGTTATCCACAGGCTACTATACAAAAGGCCAGATTTTCTTTAAAAAAAATCCAGCCCTTGGTATGATAGTCCAGATCATCCTAATTAGAATTTTAGAGTTTAAGATATTACAAGGCACTTTCAAGATTATCTCATCTAAGCAAGCCATTTTACAGATTAGAAAAGTGGGGCTCAGGAGGCCACAAGACTTACTAAAGGCCCTGCAGCTAACTAGTATCCCATGGGATTGGGACAGAAATCTCCAGGTCCTGGTCCATTCCTGGAGGTCAAGGTAACGTTCTAGCAAGACGCATAGCTCTGAGGTTAACGTAGCCCATTTCCCCAGAGCCAGCATGACACAGTAAGAATCTATAAGACATTATTTTTATACTAAAATATACATGTGAGTTTTTAAAAGATTTAAAAAAGGCTCCTCAAGAATATGCCCTGCTTGAGGTAGAGTTTGGCACTATGTTCCCGAGCCATAAACACTATAGCTGTGCTATCAATATGGTGGCCACTAAACACATGTGTCTACTGAGTACTGTAAATATGGCTACTACAAGATGAGATGCACTGTAAGCATAAATACACAACTGAAGTCAAAGATTTAGTTAAAAAATAATAAAATTCCTCAATAATTTCTTATGGTTACATGTGGAAATGACAGTATTTTACATAAAATCATTGAAGTAAAATACACTATTAAAATTAATATTGCCTGCTTCTATTTTACATTTAGTGTTGCTTCCAGTAAACTGTAAATCACATTTGGGGCTTGTATTATGCTTCTATCAGACAATGGCTGGACTAGAGGGTTAAGGCTCTTCAGTAGTTAGGTTTTCTTCCTTCCAGGCACGAGGTCAGATTGCAGTCTCTGCCCCTTTGAAATGAGGTGTGGTCATGTACTTTGCTTTGACCAGTGAAATATGAGTGGAGGAGACACGTGCTCTGGGCAGGGCATTTAACTGCCCATGCAGAACACTGCAGTGCCCTCCAGGAAACTGTGGAAGTGAAAGTGGAGACTAAACCGTGTCACACTGACTGAGCTGGAGGCTCCAGCTGACTTAGCTTACATATGGAATGTGTGCTCAAAATCAACTTTTGTAAGTAAGCAATTGAAATTTTAGGATTGTTCATTCCTGTAGCATAGCCTAGCATATTCTGTCTGGTGAAAGGTGTACATAGAACTATGGCACTGCAGCATTTCCAAAACTTGTTTATCCACAGAACACTTTTGAATGTGTAATTTATTGATAGGATATTAATTAGAGCTTATGAGATACAATGCATATTTAGATCATATTATTGAAGCCATCAAAAATAGTTCTCACAGATCTATTAAATGAGCCAATGATCAAAATTGATTTGCATGTCTTATTGTTCTTAGAATAAAATAAAAAATAAATCATTTTTAAGTCAACAATGAAATTAAAGATAATTTATTTTACATTTTACAACAAATTGTCTTTCACGAAAAATCTATGAGAGTAATTTTTATGACTTCTTAAAAATCACGAGCCAATTTAATATCAGAAACAATGTAGCTGATCAAAGACAGCATATAGTCTGTCCCTAAATTTTATCTTTACTACATTATAATATGAAAAAAATCAAATTTTCTCTGGTTGGGGCCTACTGATGGACACTTCTCCCAAATTCAATTTTTTCATCCCAAATAACTCATTCCTTATTTTAGAAAAAGTCTGTGATTTTTTCATTTTCACTTTTAAGCACTTTTTACTTGTTTAAAATTGACAGTTTGAGAACTAAACAAGTTTTTTGTTTAAAACTTTCTTCTTTCAATCTCAAATCCACAGAGAACAAATTATGTAGTATGAATATTTTTATATATAATCAAAACTAAATATTACAAATTAATTTTTACTGATATATATCACAGCTTTCAAATTGTTTTTGGTTTTAATGGTTTTTAGTATTGTGAAAGTAAAGCCGCAGGCCAAGAGGGAGTGACTTGTCCTGGGCCAGCTCAATGCTTAGCCTAATGCAGTTTCAAACTCCCCCAGAAATACAGTCATACCTGTCAATCAGGAATTTTCTGCTCAGCACCAGTGAGGTACTTTGTCACATGAGCCCTCTCTGTCCTCTAAAAAGGATATGAGCTCATCTGCATGATAAGACTCCCATATTTCCCCTTAAAGGAAGTTGACCTTGCCAGAGACAATCCTTCCTTATCTTCTGCAATTAATTTCCTTGCTGCACCTTCTTTCCTATAAAAACTTTTCATTTTGTACAATTCCTCAGAGTAACTGTCTACTCGCTAGAAGAGATGCTGCCTAATTCTTGTATTGCTTGCTAATGCCAATTAGATTTTTAAATTTACTTAGTTGAATTTTGTTTTGTAACAATAGATACACAAGTCTAGCAATCATTACCACTAATATCAGGATGTTTTTATCACCCCAAAAAGAACCCCCATTCTCACGAGCAATCATTCGCTACTTTCTTTCCCTCCCATCAAATACTAATCTACTTTTTGTCTCCCTGGATTTGCCTTTCCTAGACAGATCCTATAAATAGAACATATGCAATATGTTGTCCTTTGTGTCTGGCTCCTTCCCTTAGCATAATACTTACGAGGTTCATCCATATTACAGCACTAATCAGTACTTCATTCCTTTTCATGGCTGAATAGTACTCTACCTCATGGAGGATATACCAAGGTTTCTTTACCCACTCATTAGTTAGTGGACATTTTGGTTAGTTATTTCCACTTTTTGCTATTGTGAATGGTAGTACTATGAGCATTCATGTACAAACTTTTCTTGATAATATGTTTTCAGTTTAGGTCAAATTAAAATTTAGCCAAAAAACAATTTTTAGGACAAAATGCATGGCACAGATTTGGATAACATCTGCCCTTCTAGCAAAATGTGAATTAAATACCCTGCATCTGTGCATCAGGCATGTGGTGACTTCCTGGGGAGCAAGGGCATACTGGGAGATTTCTAGCTGGCATTTGTTGGTGGTCCACCTTGGTCCAGGCAGGCCATTTCTCCTGAGGCCCCCCTCACTACCATCACCCTCTACTAGGCATCCACATCCCACCTTATATTCCAGAGGGTCCCTGAGCCTCCTGGCTCTTAGCCACTTGTGGTGAGTGAGAGAGGGATCTGTACAAAATCTCAGAGCACAGATGCCATCACTCATGCTGGATGATTGATGGGCACTGTGCTGGCAGCCATCTGTCAGTGGTCCTCTCTGGGCTGCAACACGAGGCACGTCCTCTTCCTCAGCTTTTAGAGGGCCTCCAAGAGCTGGAAACACATAGTGCCAACTCTAGGGGGAGCTTATGGTCTCTCCTTTGTAGGCTACACACCTTTCAAAAGGGTCCTCCAGTCCTTCCCAGTACCTCTTCCCCAACCCATGGGTTCTTTATGTCTATCCTGCTTTTCACACCTCTGCAACCATCTTCCTTTTCACCAGTGTATTCTGAATTCAAGACTCAAATATGCCACCCTAGTTTTCTTATTTTCAGTGCTCTGTCCACCTAGAGAGGGTGACTCAATGTCTGGCTGCCTGGGTTAGGGGAAGGAAGAAGTGAAAGGCTCAAGTAAAGAAATTTTATTTTAATATATAGCTTTGGAGTGAAAAGAGGGAGCTAAGGAGAGTACCAATTAATCATTCTAAGAGTATCCAGCAATAGCAGTATTCTCAGTAATGCCATACCATTTCTTTCTCTTTTTTAAAATTAAAGTATCATTGATACACAATTTTCTGATGGTTTCACATAAACAACCCTGTGTTTTCAACATTCACCCATATTATGAAGTACTCACTCCCCATTGCAGTTACTGCCCATCAGCGTAGTAAGATGCTATAGTCATTACTTGTCTTCTCTGTGCTACACTGCCTTCTCCATGACCTATCTATATTATGATTATGAAATATAATAATCCTTAATCCCCTTCACCCTCTTTCCCCACCCACCCTCTCCAGCCCCTCCCCTTTGGTATAACCACTAGTTCCTTCTTGGAGTCTGTGAGTCTGCTGCTGTTTTGTTCCTTCAGTTTTGCTTTGTTTTTATACTCTATAAATGAGTGAAGCAATTTGGTACTTGTCTTTCTCCTCCTGACTTATTTCACTGAGCATAATACCCTATAGCCCCATCAGTGTTGTTGTAAATGGTAGGATTTCTTGTCTTCTCATGGATGAATAATATTCCATTGTCTATGTGTACCATATTTATTTATCCATTCATCTATTGATAGACACTTAGGTTGCTTCCATTTCTTGCCTATTATAAATAGTGCTGTGATAGGGGTGTATATGTATTTTTGAATCAGGGATCTTGTTTTCTTTGGGTAAATTCCTAGAAGTGGAATTACTGGGTCAAATGGTGTCAAACAATTTTTTTAAGGATATATTATTACACAAGACTGACTATAGGTTAGTTTTCTTAAATATTTAAGAACAAATTCACTAGTACCAATTTCATTCCCCAACTGAAATATATTGGTACCTGGCAAAACCTTGACCTTCTGTGGGACCCAACTTTAGAAATGAGGCACCCCAGAGCACATATGAAGTATCTACTTTAAGCTGAATATCATTAAATGTCCTTGAGTCATCCCACTGAGGAGTCAGGATATCTAGGCTATCCTAAGGTGAAGGAACAAATAACCCTAAACTTGAATTGACTTTTAATTACAATGGTTTATTTCTCACGTAGCTATGTGCCCACATCTGTCTGTGGTGGCTCTGCATGTGTCACCTCTGCTCCAGGGTCCCAGCAGGCAGAGTGGTCGCCATGTGGAGTGCTGCTGACCAGGGGAAAGAGAGAGCAAGCTGAGTCACTGGCAGTTTACCTTGCCCAGAGGTACTTCCTCCTCGATTTCATTAGCCAAAGTGATCTACACAGCCATGCCCAAGTTCATGGTGAGATGCATAATCCTCTCATGGGGAGGGCATGACAGTGAGGTACCTTGAATCTGAGAGAACAATAAAGAAGTCTATTGTAGGACAAGAAGCAGCAAGGCCCACAAATCTTCAGACCCTTGCGTGGGACCTGTACCACCAACCCATACTTTCTCTTCCCCTCAGTGTGCTCTTCTCTGAGATCATTTGAATCCTTTTGTACTGGCACTAATCGGTCACAGCCATCTCGTTCTACTCCACCAACTTTCTCTAATTTTAAATCTCAAGAAAGTAGGAATTGGGCTCTCAGACTCCAACTGGCCTCCTTCCTCCTCAGCAGTGGGTACAGCACTGCGTTCTGCTGCCGGCTCTACTCCCTGCTCAGAGGCAATGTCCAGGAGGCAGAGTCCGCTCGGCAACACGCTCCACATGTAGCTCCATCCTAGACCAAGTCACGGGGGCTCCAGAAGGTCAAGCTACTATTCTTTTCCCTGTGCATGGTTTTCTTCCCTACAGCAATATAGACTAGTTTAGAATAAATACCACTGCTTACATATAAAAATCATATGAGCAATTAATTAGTGTCAACAGAAGTAGTAAGTGGTAAGAGCACTCAAGAAGTTCTCTCAAACATAAAAGCCTGGGTATCTGTGTTTGCTCTGAATCTAAAACCCTTCCTTCCTTTGCTGTGTCAAGGTGGCACTGACCTGTAAATAACATTACCCCCCAAATTCTGACTTAAATAAGTAGCTATTCAAGGGAGTGCTTTTTCATGAAACACGTGGCCCCAAGTAAAGCAGAGCTGGTACTGAAGCTCAGTGATGCTGTTACTTTCTCTTTCTTTTAATTCCTCCATCCTTAATGTGATGACTTTCATGTCCATGGTTCTGCAAGGGGTGCTGGACCCTGCAAGCCTCACGATCCTGCCCAAAGAGGAAAAGAGAAAGGGACGATGGGTAAGGGGCTTTCTCCTCATGTGGCTTTGCTTTTTTATTCACGGAGGAGGTGACACACTAAGGGCTGCCCCTGAGGCTTCTGCCTGTCCCTCATTGACCTGAAGTGTGCCATTTGGTCCCTACGTGTAACAGAGGCTGCAGAAGAAAAATTTCAATTTTAAAGTCTCTGTAGTTGAATCAGGCAAGGGAGAGTTTTGACGTTGAGTTTGGGTCAGTCAACCTACATCTGCCATGGTGCCACTTTCATGACATTTTCACCCCTTTGTTGATCTATACAATGCACACAATGCCACCTACTTCTGTGAACGAGCATTTATATTCGCCTCCTGTGAAACCACAGTTCTGCTCTTGGGAGTGGTTGGTGCCCACACTTTCTTGCCAAATACCCCTGCAGTCCTTCCATGGTGAGCACCCTAATGCCAACTGGTTTTCACTCAAGCATGCGTAAGTCACTTTAGCCTTGGGTGATCAAAATTATGAAAATAACTAGTTGTTTGCTTCCTGTTATACCTTGGTGACAGCAGTTGGTATTAATATGACCTGATTTTTCACCATCCTTGTATTATTAATTGTGTTCTTGGTTCAAGCTGAGACTTCTAGCTGTTCCCCCAAAACGATGTTCCCTTCCTTAAGTAGTTAAGGAATCCTCATCTTGGGAGGGCACTTGTTTGCCCACTCTTCATCCTCATTTCTCAACATTCCTTGAGGCTAGATGTGGCCATATGGCCACATTATCGACATGTAACCAAGTGAGATAAAACAAAAAGTGTTCTGTGGTAGCTTCCGGGCATTCCCCTATTGCTCTTCTCTTCTTCCTCCTTTTTCTGGCCAGAATGTAGACATGACAGATGGCACTGGAGCCTCCATCTTGGACCAGAAAGTGCCCTTGAGACTACAGGCCACTCATGGTGGACTATCCAACCCAAGCAGCCATGAGTGGTGATGGACTTCCCTGAGCATGGACAGCCCGCCTCTGTATGGGACAAAATCATGATGACTCAAGGACACCACTACCGCTTTCCTCAGACTGACACAAGTAATTTCTAGTTTTCCTCAGACTGACACAAGTAATTTCTAAAACATAATGAATTATTTTACCTTCAGTTTTACTCCTCACTATTTGGCCTCTAACATGTACCCACCGAGCCCATGTGAAAGAACTGATATTATCAGGCATAAAAAATTTCCATTGCATCATTTCTCCAGAGAAGTGAGTGTCTTAGTCAGACAGGAAAGGAAGACATTTTTTTTTTTTTGTATCCCTAATCTACAGTTACAAGGAAGACTACTTTATGTGATTCTTCCCTAAACAAAAAATTGCTTTCAAAATAATCTGCTTTGTCTTCACGGAGTCTTCCACTGACAAGTATACAACAATTTGGTTGTAAAAACACTACTGTACTTGCAAAAGGGATAGACAAATGAGAACCTGTAAATTCAAATAGTCTGTGTGCTGAAACCTATAATAAAGAAAAGGCAAATATAATTACTGTCCGGGTACATATGACCAGTATTATCATTCTTTGTATTTAGTGAAATGTGGAAAAATATGGAGAAAGAAGTGGATTCACAGTGCAGTCTGAAACAAAAATCTTCATATTCAAACGTGAATGTTCCATCTGTTCCATGTAACAGTTACTTGCAGGGTCTGTCCTCTCCTGGTTCTTGCAGTACCATCAAACCCCTTCCAACTTCTGGGTGGCTGACACACACATTCGTGGTAGCGTGGAGGACTCCAAAGAGGGAGCATCTCAAGATGCCTCTCTCTCCCATCTGTTGGTCTTCACAGAAGGCTGTGGTTTAATAGTGGCTGGCCTTAAACCCTCTATCTAATTCTCAAAGGAGAAAAGAAATCCCAGAAATAGGAGACAGAAGCAGCCACTTAATTCTGAGTTAAGAAACTCAAGAAGGTGATCAACATTGATAACTAAGCATGATTGCTAGGGGAGGTTGCAAACATAAACAGAGGTTTTATTGCTGTTATCTTCTATGCCACTGGTCCTTCACCATCAAAAATAAACAAAAGAGAAAAATAGATTTTGAAATTGATATCCTCAGAAATACCACCTAAGTGGACCATGCCCAAGGTTTGTTTTAGGTCTAATCCATGAGAACATTAAAAATGGCATTAAGGACTAAATCAGTGGTTTAACTACACAATTATTTTCTCACTGATGACACAGAGACTTTTCCCCAGGGGTCTCTATAGTTACCCTACATGACCACAGTCTCAGAGACTATGAATATGCAACTAGTATCTCCTTTTCTTTATTTATCTATTTATTATAAACTTAACACACATAATATACACTACTGTGAATATATAATCATATTATATATTATGGAATATGAATAAAATTATACACAATTATAAAATATAAACATAATTCTATCATATGTAACATATTCTACCTACTATGTAACATGTACTGCCTATTATGAAAGTTTTATTCATAATAATTTCATACATATTCTTTGAGCCAATACCAATAGTTAATATGTTCTGCAGATATCAGTATACATATCCATCTTGTTATGACCACTTAAGTTAATAAGTTTTGTATCTGCCAACAGATCAGTGAGATTTTGAAAACCAGGCCAAAGACAATTACAGTCAAGTGATTAGGGTAAGAGCTATAGCCAATAATGAGCAATTTCATTACATTAACAGTTTTACAATGTGATAATATTGAAGAATTTATGTTCCCATCTTTTCCTTTTCATGGTATGTTCTGGTATTTACACCAATTCAAAGTGAGAATAATAGAACATAGATCTTAAAATTATGGTCAGGTTTTTGGATACCAGTACAATCAGAGCCTCAGGGAGCCTTCTGAACCTTCTAGCACATTTTCTTATTTTACAGAAAAGGAAACCAGTATCAGAGAGGTACTGAGTGCCTCTCAGTCACACAACCAGCTAGTGGGAAAGCTGGAGCTAGGATGTGAGGGCTTATTTGCTTGTTTTTACTTTTATTCAAACACCCTTTCTACATCAGCATAAATTTAGAAACTCAAAAATGAATTATTGAAACTTCATAAGGTTGGAATAATGGAAGTTTTTCAAGCCAGAGGCTGAGACTTCTAGCTGTTCCCCCAAAACGATGTTCCCTTCCTTAAGTAGTTAAGGAATCCTCATCTTGGGAGGGCACTTGTTTGCCCACTCTTCATCCTCATTTCTCAACATTCCTTGAGGCTAGATGTGGCCATATGGCCACATTATCGACATGTAACCAAGTGAGATAAAACAAAAAGTGTTCTGTGGTAGCTTCCGGGCATTCCCCTATTGCTCTTCTCTTCTTCCTCCTTTTTCTGGCCAGAATGTAGACATGACAGATGGCACTGGAGCCTCCATCTTGGACCAGAAAGTGCCCTTGAGACTACAGGCCACTCATGGTGGACTATCCAACCCAAGCAGCCATGAGTGGTGATGGACTTCCCTGAGCATGGACAGCCCGCCTCTGTATGGGACAAAATCATGTTCGGTCTTATTCACACCACTACGGCTTTGCAGTTGTGCTCCAGACTAAACTAACCTTCATACATTCACAGAACAGTTGAAATATTTGGACAATTCCTCCATACTGCTATGTTCTATTTGTGGGTGATCGGGCTTTTCTCCATTCCCATTACAGTCCCCAAAAAGGGGGAAGAGCATCTGGAAGGAGGAGGAGGAAGTTGGCAAGGCAAAGAAAGAAGAAGGTGCCCCTTTTTGCACAGTTGCATTGTGGATGAAAGGGGCACACAGACTGAGACCAGTGGGTCTTGACATCCCCAGTTCAGGTCAAAGCCTCAGATGGCCACGATGTGTCAGAGAAGGGAGGAAAAGCCAAAGCTGAGGGCTCCACAAAGGAGTGGCCTCACAGGTAGACAGACCAGTGAGCACGTCGAGTAACGATGGCGGAAGCACTCCGGGCAGGGGCAGGACTGGGCTGGGCGGAGCCAGAACTGGGCCCTCTCTGAGCCCATCCAACCTTTGCCTGTTTTGTAGTGTGAACTGTGCAGGGCCCTTGGAGGGGTGTTGGAGTGGGTACCATCCACACACCACTATGTTAACCTTGGCAGGAGCAGCCCGGCCAGGGCTTCTGTGGGGCCAGGCCAGTGCAGACTTACCCATCCCCAGAGACACAGCCAGGCCAACACCCAAGACCACACAGCTGAGAGCCCCAGCAAGTGTGGGTCATCCTGCAGCCACAACCAGGGAGGACCAGCAAGGATCACAGGCTCTTCTCATCCCTCCAGCACAAGGTCTTCTAAAAATCTCCATCTACTGGCCACCACTAAATGGGAAGGAATCTATAATCTGATCTTGAGAACAATCAAATTAATTCACACCAGAAGGAGTCCTGACACCAAAAGAGATCGAAACAGTACTGACGGGCCAGATCAGAACTTGTTTCCCTGTCGTTCTTACCCTTCTCTGCCTCCCACAGCCTGAGTCCACATGGAGGCTTGTTGAAGAATGTTCAGCTTAAGAAAGCTACCTTTTCTGTGCACATCTGTATGTAGGGTGGGGGTGACTATTGGACTCTGGTGGTTCTTACAGTGTCAACAGTGGGTTTTCAAGGACAAGAAACCTGTATTGCTCCCAAGCCAGGGATGAGAAGGTGTGGGACTTATATGACATCATGTCTTACAGCACTTCACTAAAACAATAGTGTTTATTCAGTAGGTACAAGAGTACATTTTTTTTGTGGCCCTATTGTGAATTCGTAAGTGGCAACTGTTTCTGCTTGGAATCAAAACAAAAAATGTATCCTGCTTATTGTTATTTTGGGTACATCTATGGTCAACTTGCAACATCTGGAACCTCTTGAATCTAGCTGTTTATACAAACAAAAAGAATTCTAATATTAGTTTGGTTTTTTAAAGAGATGGATATTTACTTAAATTGGGACAGTTTGATAGAAAATGTTCAGAATGTTAGGAAAAAAACAGTTTTGTCTAATTTGTGGTTGAAAGAAAAGCTTTGGTGATAGTGGATTCAGAGGACATTTTGCTTTTACTTGTCAGACTTTGCACAAATGCACATTAAAGATCTGAATGAGCTATTAACAAAGCATTCCTTTTATATTTTGGTATAATTAATCTACAATTACATGAAGAACATTTTGTTTATTAGGCTCACCCCTTCACCAAGTCCCCCCCATATACCCCTTCACAGTCACTGTCCATCAGCTTAGTAAGATGCTGTAAAATCACTACTTGTCTTCTCTGTGTTGTAGAGAGTCCGCACTGTACCCCCTCCACATTACACATGTTAATTGTAATGTTCCCTTTCTTTTTCCCACCCTTACCTCCCTTCCCATCCATCCTCCCCAGTACCTTTCCCTTTGGTAACTGTTTGTCCATTCGTGGGTTCTGTGATTCTGCTGCTGTTTTGTTCCTTCAGTTTTTCTTTGCTCTTATACCCCGCATATGAGTGAAATCATTTGGTACTTGTCTTTCTCTACCTGGCCTATTTCACTGAGCATAATACTCTCGTTCCATCTATGTTGTTGCAAAGGGTAGGATTTATTTTCTTCTTAAAGCTGAATAATATTCCATTGTGTATATGTACCACATCTTCTTTATCCATCCATTTACTGATGGACATTTAGGTTGTTCCCATTTCTTGGGTATTGCAAATAGTGCTGCGATAAACATAGTGGTGCATATGTCTTTTTGAAACTGGGCTCTTCATTCTCAGTGTAAATTCATAAAATTAGAATTCTTGGGGCAAATGGTATTTCCATTTTAAGCATTTTGAAGAATGTCCATACTGCTTTCCACAATGGTTGAACTAATTTCCATTCCCACCAACAGTGTAGGAGTGTTCCCCTTTCTCCAACCTCACCAACATTTGTTGTTTGTATTTTGGATGGTGGTTATCCTTACTGGTGTGAGGTGATACCTCACTGGGGTTTTAATTTATATTTCTCTGATGACAAGTGATATGGAGCATCTTTTCATGTGTCTGTTGGCCATCTGAATTTCTTCTTTAGAGAACTGTCTATTCAGCTCCTCTGCCCATTTTTTAATTGGATTATTTGTATTTTGTTTGTTGAGGAGTGAGAGCTCCTTATATATTTTGGATGTCAATCCTTTATCAGATCTGTCATTTATGAATATATTCTCCCATGCTGTAGGATGCCTTTTTGTTCTATTGATGGTGTCCTTTGCTGTACAGAAACTTTTCAGCTTGATATAATCCCACCTGTTCATTTTTTATTTTGTTTCCCTTGCCCAGGGAGATATGTTCATGAAGAAGTCAATCATTTTTATGTCCAAGAGACTTTTGCCTATGTTTTTTCTAAGAGTTTTATGGTTTTACGACTTACATGCAAGTCTTTCATCCATTTTTGAATTTACTTTTCTGTATGAGGTTAGACAGTGATCCAGTTTCATCCTCTTACATGTAGCTGTCCAGTTTTGCCAGCAGCATCTGTTGAAGAGACTCTCATTTCCCCTTTGCACATTTATCATATATTAATTGACCAAATTTGTTTGGGTTAATGTTTGGAGTCTGTATTCTGTTCCACTGGTCTGTGGCTCTGTTATTGTGCCTGTACCAATTGGTCTTGATTACTGTGGCTTTGTAGTAGAGCTTTAAGTTGGGGAGCGAGATCCCCACCCCCACTTTATTCTTCCTTCTCAGGATTGCTCTGGCTATTCGGGGTCTTTGGTGGTTCCATATGAATTTTTGAACTATTTGTTCCAGCTCATTGAAGAATGCTGTTGGTAATTTGATAGGGATTGCATCAAATCTGTATATTTCTTTGGGCAGGATGGATATTAATTCTTCCTAGCCACGAGCATAGAATGAGTTTCCATTCATTAGTGTCCTCTTTAATTTCTCTTAAGAGTGTCTCCTAGTTTTCAGGGTATAGGTCTTTCACTTACTTGGATAGATTTATTCCTAGGTATTTTATTGTTTTTGATGCTATTGTGAATGGAATTGTTTTCCTGGTTTCTCTTTCTATTAGTTCATTGTTAGTCTATAGGAAAGCCACAGATTTCTGTGCATTAGTTTTGTATCCTGAAACTTTGCTGAATTACGATATTAGTTCTAGTAGTTTTGGATTGGAGTCTTTAGAGTTTTTAATGTATAATATCATGTCATCTGCAAATAGTGACAGTTTGACTTCTTCTTAACCAGTCTGGATTCCTTGTATTTCTTTGTTTTGTCTAATTGCCATGGCTAGGACCTCCAGTACTATGTTGAATAACAGTGGGGAGAGTGGGCATCGCTGTCTTGTTTTTGATCTCAGCCTCTTGCTGTTCAGCATGATGTCAGCTGTGGGTTTATCATATGTGGCCTTTATTATGTTGATGTATTTGCCCTCTATGCCCATTTTCTTGAGAGTTTTTTATCATGAATAGATGTTGAATTTTGTTGAATGCTTTTTCAGCATCTATGGAGATGATCATGTGGTTATTGTCCTTCTTTTTTTTTTGATGTGGTGGATGATGTTGATGGATTTTCGAATGTTGTACCATCGTTGCATCCCTTGGGTGAATCCCATTTGGTCATGGTGTATGAACTTTTGATGTCTTCTTTTTGAATTCGGTTTGCTAATAGTTTCTTGAGAATTTTTGCTACTATGCTCATCAGCGATATTGGTCTGTAATTTTTTTTGGTCGTATCTTTGCCTGGTTTTGGTATTAGGGTGATATTGGCTTCATAGAATGAGTTTGGGAGTATTCCCACCTCTTCTGTTTTCTGGAAAACATTAAGGAGAATGGGGATTATGTCTTCTCTGTATGTCTGACAAAATTCCAAGGTAAATCCATCTGGGCCGGGTGTTTGTCCTTGGGTAGGTTTTTGATTACTGCTTTAATTTGCTTGTGGGTAATTAATCTGTTAAGATTTTCTGTTTATTTCTGGGTCAGTTTTGTAAGGTTGTATTTTTCTAGGAAGTTCTCCATTTCTTCTAGGTTTTCCAGCTTGCTAGCATATAGGTTTTTATAGTATTCTCTAATAATTCTTTGTATTTCTGTGGTGTCCATAGTGATGTTTCCTTTCCGTTTCAGATTCTGTTGATGTGTTTTGACCCTCTTTTTCCTCTTAGTAAGTCTGGCTAGAGGCTTATCTATTTTATTAATTTTCTCCGAAGAACCACCTCTTGGTTTCTTTGTTATTTATCTATTGTTTTATTCTTCTCAATTTTACTGGTTTCTTCTCTCATCGTTATTATGTCCCTCCATCTGCTGAACTTAGGTCTCATTTCTTCTTCTTTTTCAAATTTCAGTAATTGTGACATTAGACTATTCATTTGGGATAGTTCTTCCTTATTCAAGTATGCGTGGATTGCCATATACTTTCCTCTTTACACTGCTTTCGCTGCATCCCACAGAAGTTTGTGCTTTGTGTTGTTGCTGTCATTTGTTTCCATGTATTGCTGGATCTCCATTTTAATTTGGTCATTGATCCGTTGATTATTTAGGAGCATGTTGTTAAACCTCCATGTGTTTGTGAGCCTTTTTGTTTTCTTTGTACAATTTATTTCTAGTTTTACACCTTTGTGGTCTGAAAAGTTGGTTGTTAGCATTTTAATCTTTTGGAATTTACTGAGGCTCTTTTTGTGGCCTAGTATGAGTTCTAATCTGGGAATGTTCCATGTGAAGTTGAGAAGAATGTGTATCCTGTTGCTTTTGCATGTAGAGTTCTATAGATGTCTACTAGGTCCATCTGTGTGTTGTTCAGAGCCTCTGTGTCCTTACTTATTTTATGTCTGGTGGATCTGTCCTTTGGAGCTAGTGATGTGTTAAAGTCTCCCAAAATGAATGCATTGCATTCTATTTCCTCCTTTAATTCTGTTAGTATTTGTTTCACACATATTGGTGCTCCTGTACTGGGTGCATATATATTTAGAATGGTTATATCCTCTTGTTGGACTGAGCCCTTTATCATTATGTAATGTCCTTCTTTATCTCTTGTTACTTTCTTTGTTTTTAAGTCTTTTTTGTCTGATACTAGTATTGAAACACCTGCTTTTATCTCCCTGTTGTTTGCATGAAATATCTTTTTCCCTTCCTTGACTCATAATCTGTGCATGTCTTTGGGTTTGAGGTGAGTTTCTTGTAAGCAGCATATAGATGGGTCTTGCTTTTTTATCCATTCTGTTACTCTGTGTCTTTTGATTGGTGCATTCAGTCCATTTACATTTAGGGTGATTACTGGAATATATGTATTTATTTCCATTGCAGGCTTTAAATTCCTGATTACCAAAGATTCAAAGTTAGCTTCTTTACTACCTTACTGTCTAACTTAACTCACTTATTGAGCTATTCTACACAGTCTGGTGATATTAAACACAGTCTGATGATTCTGTATTTATCTCCCTTCTTATTCCTTTTCCTCTATTCTTCATATGTTGGGTGCTTTGTTCTGTGCTCCTTTTAGGAGTGCTTCAATCTAGAGTAATCCCTCTAAAATACCCTGTAGAGGTGGTTTGTGGGAGGCAAATTCCCTCAACTTTTGCTTGTCTGGGAATTGTTTAATCCCTCCTTCATATTTAAATGATAAATATGCTGGATACAGTATCCTTTGTCCAAGGCCCTTCTCTTTTATTGCATTAAATATATCATGCCATTCTCTTCTGGCCTGTAAGGTTTCTGTTGAGAAGTCTGATGATAGCCTGATGGGTTTTCCTTTGTAGATGATCTTTATTCTCTCTCTGGCTACTTTAATACTGTGTCCTTGTCCTTGATCTTTGCCATTTTAATTATTATGTGTGTTGCTGTTGTCCTCCTTGCGTCCCTTCTCTCGGTAGTTCTGTGTGCTTCTGTAGTCTGAGAAACTATTTCCTTCCCTGGTTTGGGGAAGTTCACAGCAATTATTTCTTATAGGACACTTTCTGGCCCTTTTTCTCTCTTTTTCTTCTTCTTTTACCCCTATAATGTGAATATTGTTCTTTTTGCATTGGTCACACATTTCTCTTATTATTGTTTCACTCCTGGAGATCCTTTTAGCTCTCTGTGCATCAGCTTCTATGTATGCCTGTTCTCTGGTTTCTATTCCATCAATGACCTCTTGTATCTTATCCATTCTGCTTATAAATTTTTCCAGAGATTGTTTTATTTCTGTAATCTCCATCTGAATGTCATACCTTAGCTCGTGTATATTTCTCTGCTGCTCTGTCAGCATGTTTATGCTTTTTATTTTGAATTATTTTTCAGGGAGACTGGTTAGGTCTGTCTCTGCAGATGCTCTCTCAGGGTTGTCTGAGCTATTTTCGACTGGACTATGTTTTTGTGCCTTTTCATGGTGATAGCAGTGGCTCTAGGCAGGTTGCAGGTGTATCAGCTGGGAGAAGAAAGTCCTCTCCTGCTTGCTGGATGCCTTGCCCTTTTCTGCTGCCTGTGTCAGTTACCCACACTCCTGGAACAGCCTCCGGGTTAATACCCTAAGCTGCTGTGAGTGGGGTCTCTGTCAGAGCAGCATGGAGCTCTGCCGGGAGTGTCAGGCATGCCAGGTGTGCTCCTCCACTATAGCGGCGCCCCTGCTGTGCAGCTGTGTGCCAGCAGTGGCCTTTGGGTCTGACCTGGGTGGCTGTGCCTCGGCCTGGTATTCCGTTCGACTGCTGGGAGCAACGCTGCTCCCTCTGGCACCGCTGCAGGTGCATGCAGGACTCTCCTGTGCCCCTCTGGCACCGCCACCACTGGCACGCTTGGGCCACTCCTGGATCACTTGTTCCCTGCTGCTGCAAGCTCACACGGACCTCTCCTGGCCTCCTCTGGTGCCACTGTCACCGGCGCATGGGGGCCCCTGTCAGGCTGCTCGATCGCTGCCATGGCAGGCTTGCACAAACCACTCCCAGTCCCCTCTGATGCCTCCAGTGCACATGAGCCACCCCTGGTCCCCTCTGACACTACCGCCCCTGGCACACCCTGCTACTCTCCAACTACTGGGCTGGTGTGTCAGGGTCTGCACCAGTTGGGGGAACAACTGGAGGGCTGCTTAGTGCCATGAGGGGCTTCAAAGCTGCACTGCCACCCAGGGTGTTAGGGCACCTAAAGTTCCCCAGGATTCCCAGCTGCTGGCCAAATGTGCCAGGATGACTTTGTCCAGCTGTGGGGTCCCTGACTCTTTAATACTTGCAGAAAGCACTCACTTTTCTTTCAGCTCAGCGGCCCCTGTTGAGGGGACCTGCCTGCAGGTTTTGCTTTTCCACTTCTCTATTATCCAGCACCCCGCGCACCTTGTGCCTGCGCTCCAGGTGAGGATTTCTAGAGCTGGTTGTTTAGCAGTCCTGGGCTTTCACTCCATCCCCGTTTCAATTCCTTTTTTCCCACTGTGTTCTAGTGTGGGGGGCATTCTGTTCCTGCCTGGCCATGGCTTGTATCTTACCCCCTTTGTGTGATGTTGAGTTCTTGCAGATGTAGATGTATCCTGGCTGTTGTACTGTATCCACTGGTGTCTCTTTTAGGAATAGTTGTATTTATTGTATTTTCCTAAATATATATGTTTTGGGGAGGAGATTTCTGCTGAACAACTCATGCTGTCATCTTCCCGTGATCTGGTAGCATTCCTTTTAAACAATGAACAGAAATGTCAAGAAAACTCAAATGATTTTATGCATAAAACATAGCCAAGTAGTCTTCTGTTCACTTTTAGGTCATGTTTTGAATTAAATAGGAATTTTTTTAATTCTTTAAGGTAAAGTTGAAATTTAGTATCACATGTGCTTAGAAGTGTGTTAAACTTTCCTATGAGATTAATATTATTCTTAAGATAAAAGGAAATCAAAACCCAAATTTTACCTATACAATTAAGGCCAAAGTTGGTGAGTCTAACATTAAAGTTTATTTCTAACATACCCTTAGACAAATGAAGGAAATTAAGAAACATTTATTAAATATCCAAATATATTTTTGCCTGATTGCCACTTTTGAAATGATTTCTTTTCAGTTTCTGAAAGTGAGTCATGTCCAGTGTGGAAAACTGGAAGATTTAGGTTAGTGTGATGGTGACAGACCCATAGCACTACCTCTCCGAGATAACACAACTATTGTTTTTATATTGGAATATTTCTCTCTATTCCTTTCGCAACCGGCAAAATTTTTAAAGATTTTTAAATTCATCAAACCAGCAATCTGGAATTGCATTTTCTAATCTGATGGATAATATATCACTATATTTCTCTTTTTATCTACTTCTGGAACAGTTAAAAATATTAGGAGTAGTAACCATTCAACAAGTATTAATGGAGCTCGCCATACCTGCAGGTTAATACCAGTTTAAGAATTATTGGAAATAAAGTACACAGTTCACTTCTGCCTTAAGTCATTAATGAATTTATAGCCTGTGTAAGGTGAGACTAACATGCATGAAGCTATTAAAAAACAAAATAGACAGTAAATATCATAATAGTTATTATTTTAGCGATTGTTGAGAACATTGAAGGGAGTCTGTGGCTTAATCAGGGCTCATCTGTTTCAGAAAACAGAAACCTGCTAAAAGAAGACTTTATTGGAAAGACGTTGCATAGCAGCAAGGCACTGGAATTAGGAATCACTGCGGACAAGGAAACATTGCTTCAGGGAAGGAAACCAGCTTGCCCAAGGTCATTCAACGCCAGAGGAAGTGCTAACCCAATGCAAATTCAAAGACACCCTACACTTCCTCTCCAGATTCTCTGGTGTCCCATCCCAAATTGTACCTTTGGGGACTGAAATGGCTAGCAGAGAGGAAGATAAAGGTGGAACAGATAGAGAATTTCACTGAGAAGGGGAAATTTGACTAGGTGGATTTCAGGACTAGGTAGAATTCAGAGAGGAAGCACAAAGCTACAAGGGCATTCTGAATGGAAGGGATGCAGAAGGCAGATAAGAAGGGAATGTTGGTGAGACAGTCTAAGTAGTACTGTGTGGCATGAAGTCGGATATTAGAGCATTCTAAGAGCCAGGCAGAAGAGGCTAAATTCAATACAATAAATCTGTAACTAGGGAACCCTTGAAGGTTTGTGAGCAGAGCAAAAAGCAATATATGCACAGTTGTGTTTGGTGGAGATTGAAGTGGTGTGGATTCCAGTAATGTTTATACTACTGGAATCATTCAGGCACAGAAAGAGAACATGACCTGATTTCTTTTTAGCCAAGGTATGTCCTATGGTCTGAAAGAAAAGTGGTAAGAATAGAAAGGAAGATCTATTATAGGATCAATTTAAAGGAAAACAAATAGAAATTGATGAATGACCAGATGTTGGAGAGACAAAAGAATGTTTCCTTGACTCTCTTTTTTTTAAGTATTTGTGTATTATCTCTCTTCTGTGTATCTTTTCTTTCTTGATGTTGATTTTCTTTCAACTTGCACTCTATTCATCTGTCCTCTCATTTCCTTTTCCGTGTTCAGGCTGGCTGAAATACTAGCTGCAGCGATATGAAACAAAGCGTTTGCATGATGGTTCTGAAATCACACACAGACGTTTTTCAGCCAATTCCACAAAGGAGACAGGAAAAATCCTTAGTGGGGACAAGGAAATGTCTTAGATTTTCCTTTTTAGGGTGATCAGAGATTACATTTGTGTTGTTTTCAGCCTTTCCTACTAAGCTTTAGATGCTGGCACTGTGAGTGTTGTATTTAATCATCTGATGTCTCACCTATTTTCTCTACAGATAGTCTCACTCTAAACTGAGGGAATGAGGGAGAAGAACACAACTTCAAAAGTTGGTGGACCACAGCCCACTGCTGCCTTCAGCAGACTTCTCTGAGGTTGTCCTATTACTTGAAAATAATGCAATATATAGAAAAGCTCTTTAGAAATCATACCTCCTAACAGTCCTCCCTCTCTTTGGCTATTCCTTGAGCTCCTAAAAACTGTTCTTTAAGAATGAGGAACTGATGGATTTAAATAAGACCTCTCATACTGGTTTGCTTAGGAGGATGTCCAGGAAAGAGGGGACATTCAAAGTCATTGAAAGGTTCGATGAATGGTGTTTACCCCAGGGGCTTCCTTTTCTCTCTTATTTGTGGCTTACATCTCTTCAATTTAAGGAAAGCAATTCTTGGAAAGGAATGTAACTCCAGTTCATTACACTGGACCAGTACTTCAAGGAGTTGCCAGTATTGCTACACACACACCCAAAGGGTGTAGGAGGGAAAGAAAGAAGCCAGACTTCCACAAAACAATATGAAAAAGACAAGCAAGCCAAAAGAAAAATGGCCAAAGGCTATGAACAGGCATTTATGGAACAGGAACCTGAAATAGTCAACAAATATTAGAAAGCAGCTCAACTCCACAAGCAATCACAGAAATGCAAAGTCAAACAAAAATAAGATGGCATTTCTTGCCTGTCAGGTTGGCAAATTAAAGAGTGGTTGTATCAACATTAGCAAGTGAATAAACAAACGGGACTCTCACAGCTGTAAATTGGTAAATACTGCTGTAGCATTTTAAAGGGCAGTCTCATGTTGTCTATTGAAATTAGAAATGTGCATTTCCTATACCCTGGCAGTTACACTTCTTGGTGTTTGGTGCAGAAAAATACTCATGTGGTTCCAGCTGTCTATTACTTTTATTGTATATTATTCGTAACAGTGAAAAAGTGAAAACAATTTAATGTCCATTGATCAGGGAATGGCTAAAGAGCTATGGTACATCCATATTCATGTAAAATCAATGAACAGTTAAAAAAATTACATACATCTATACACTGACATTAGAAGTCTCTAAGTCATGTTGTTAAAGGAAAAAAATCAAGTTGTAAGATGTAGGCAGTACAATGCTTTTGTATTTAAAACATGCAAAATATTATATATTCTAAATATATATACAAATATGTAAGTACATATTTTTCAAGTACATGCTAAAGAAGTACTCATTTCCCATTATATAATACTTTCTCTAAGTATAAATACAAAATATGTGTATAAGTACACAGCAGCGAGGCCTGGAGAACAAACTGAAAGAATTCCCACAAGACCACCAGGAAGGGACCTGGAATGCAGTTGATGATCAAAAAGGGACTTACACCTAACCTTTAATCCTTTTAATTTTTTTAGGAAGAGGAAACATATTCATGTATTCTCAAAAACGGAAAAGGGAAAGAAAATACTAAAACATAGAAAGAATAACTCTATGGAAATGGAGGTAAGAGTGACTAGGGATGAGGAAGGGGAGCTGGGTGAGCTCTCTTCTAGAAATGGTAAACATCTCTTGCTTCTCGGATTAACAAAATTCTTCTCAGGGATGCCCCTCTGGACTCAGACAAAGCAGTTTCAAAGTGATAGGGAGGGGCATATGTGTGAGTAGGGAACCAGCAATGTGGGCCAAGGCTGGAGATAATGCTGCTGGCAGAAACTTTGGATGGGTCCCAACAGTTGGGAAAAGGACTAGCATGTTCACTGACAGGCAAAACTGAGAAGGACATTTCTGCAAAGCATGTAGTCTCCTCAAGGGTCAATGGTGTTGGAGCAATTCACTGCTGTAGGATGGTTTGTGTGGAGATTTGGGGTTTTTGCTTCATTCTGATGGAATGTCTGAAATCCAGATCCTGTCCCTACTTATTAATGTAGATACACCAATGACTAAAACGCTTTTTTTTTTTTAAATGAAAACAGACTCACAGCCTCCCTCCTTATTTGGCTACTCTCATGGAAACCAGGGATTTAATATATAACTTTGTCCCTCTGTATTTACCTAGATAGAAATGTGTAGGATATATTTATATCCTTTTCTTTATCCATGTAATGTGCTAGTACAGCATAATGGTTAAAAACGCAGACTTAAAAGTCAGACTGGGTTGAAACTGCCCCTCTGATATTTACCAACTGTGTAATCCTGGGCAAGTTATTTGATCTCTCTGTACCTCTGCTTCCTTCTCTATAAACTGAGGATAATAATAGTACCTATTAGTGTTACAAATATTAGATAAACTAATAGAAGTAGGATGATCAGAAGAGTGCCTGGTACATAAGAAACACCCCGTTGGCATCAGTAACTGTTGTCACTACTGTTCGTCTTAGTGAGTCAATCATTTTTCACAGTTATACGTTGAGGTAGGTTTTATGAAGCCGCAGCTTCAGAGCAATCCCCAAATTCAGGCAACATGCTTAAGAGATTAAGTGTCGAATAAATAAGCTATTATGCAGGTAATGGGGTTAAAGGTGAACAAGAAGGCCATTGCTCAGACAGAAAAGTGCACTTGAGATGTGTGTTCCTATGCTGAGCCCTGTAAATAGAGGCCCAACGGAAGCTGAGCACCACACCTTGGGACTGAAATGTTGCTGCTCAGTCTCTTGCCGGCATGCAATGGAAACAGCACACATCTCTTCCTATCTCACCAGGGATTCTGAGTGTGATTTACACTTTTCCAGGTCACTCTTGACTCCACACTTCTGTTTCTGATGAGTCACTTCATCTGTGGATCGTCTTGCCTCCCAGTGTGCTGTCCCTGTCTACACTGCTACAGACAGGGAAGAGACTCGTTCTTTGGTGCACCTCACAGACACAACTAGCACAAAGCTTTTGTGTATGTAGTAGAAGCTTATCAAAGGTTGGAAGCACTATAGGGCCATTTGTTGTGGAGTTAAAAGGCAAAGAGCCATAAATCTTTTAGCTGTTAACCCTCTTCTTACAAGTGCTTTGCCTAACCTCATTCATCACCTATTTCAGTCAAGTTCTTTATTGCCAGCAATAGTTGCCAAAGCTTTGGCTCATCGAATTGGGAAAGGAATCTCAAAGAGGACTGAAGAACCAGGTTGGGAGTTTGTGTCTCTGGGAATGAAACTGGAATCACACTGCAGAGCTGGTCCAGAAAAGAAGCTTCACAGCCACCAGTGAGCATTGAATAGATCACAATGGGCACAACTGGCAGCAGTGGACATTGCTGCTCTGATGCCAAGGCTGCTGTTGCGGCCCCTACCCTTCTCTAGAACATGTTCTCAACAGTCACCACTTCACAGCCATGCCCTGTTCAAAAGTGGGTGCATCTCACTGGTGCTGTGCAGGTCACATGCTCAGGTGGCTGCAAGAGAGTCTGGGAAAGGTTTCTCTCCCTCTAAGATAAGGGAGTCTCAGATCCAAGGATGCAAATTGTTATGGGAATGCTCTCTATGTCAGTGCTTCCTGAACCATATGTGCCTGTGAGCCATCTGGAGATCTTGTTGAACTGTAAATTCTGATTCAGAAAGTCTAAAGTGGGGCTTATTTCCAAGCACCCAGATGATGATGCAAAGCTGCTGTCTGAAGATCACAGTTTGAAGAGCAAAGCTCAAAAGCAAAGATATTCAAATTTGGCTTGCATACTGGAATAACTCAAAAAACATCTCTTTTTTTTTAAAAAAAACTGATACCTGGGTCTCACCCTTAGTTGATCTAATTGATCTCAGCTAAGGCCTGGGACTATGAACTTTTAAAAACCTCCAGATGCTTCCAATGTACTTAAGAATCCAACTTCTACTTTTTACTTCGGGATCCAATTTGTCACTTTGTAAGGTTATTACTTCTCTCCAAATTCCCAGATTTCCACTCTTTCAGCTTGGTTTCCCCCTTCAAATTCAAATATTCCCATTTATTATGCAGAACAATTTGACACTCCACTCCTTGGTTCCTTGGACCTAACTTTGCACCTCCAAAGACTAGATAAAAAAGAACTCTCCTAATCTAGTATTTTCTAATAGTATGTTACTTGTTGCCCTGGGAGAGTGTGATCTGAAGTGACCCATGAACAAATATTGTTCTAAATTTTAATAGTTACATTAATGTGCACTGGAAAAAAAAGTAACTAACAAAAAAACATGATTTCAAAAATGTTATTACTCATGACAACAATGAGTCACCTTTTTTAAATTTAGGTAAATAATACTACAGAGATTCAGAGCACATACAACAAAAATAATGAAAATATATGAAGTTTCAGAGTGCTTATACTAGTTGTAAGCCTTCTATCTAAAGTTCAGGTTTTAGGAGCACACAAGAGCAGCCAGAGTTTAGAAACAGCAGTCTTTTTTCTTCTCCCTTCCCTATCAGTCTCCTCAGGAAACAGAAGCAATATAGAAGTTATTTTTCTGCATTTCATAAATCAGTCTGAGACTGAATTATGCTACCAGTCTTAACACACTGAAATGGTTACAGTCAACTTTGATCTACACAGTTCTTTTCCTATTAAGTGAAGATTTTATAAGGTTTCAAGAAAATACCAGAACCTTTGTAAAAGTTATGATCTAAATAAACATAACCAGAATTGCTTTTGGACTGTGGAATATGAAGAATATGTCAAATTACAATTTAAAGTCTTAAATTAATTGATTTATTTTTGACAAGAAAATGGGTCAAAATTTTAGAACTGTTGAAAGCTAATCTGCCAATCCAGAGTGCCCAAAAACTCTTCAGCAGGAAGGATTTTTAAAACTATTCTTGTCATATATCATTGTGAAATTTTCAGAACACCAAAGAAAAACAGATCTTAACTAGCAATTAGATTGACAGGTTTTTCAGTAGCAACAGAAACCAGAGATAACAGAATAATATATTCGATATTCTGAGGGAAAAAAAGACAACTGTAAACCTAGAATTATTTATCCAGTAGAATCATCTTCAATAAATAAAAGCAAAATAAAAAGATTTCAGGTTGGAAAAAACCTGAATCTTCACATCACACTCTTACTAAAGTAAATTCCATAGAATTTATTTCAGGCCAAGAAAAAAAGCCTAGAGGGAACATCTGAGATATGCAAAAGAAATGGTAGGGAAGTCGAGTTTTACACATGGTGGGTGGGTCTAAAAAACACCATGTATAATTTGTAGGAGGAAAACAGGATGAAACTATAGTAGTGAATAATAGCTTATGAATTGGGAGAAGGTGTGCAGTTAAAGCATCCTAATGGCTTCAAATTATGCAAGAGGAGAGTACAGATATTAGTTTTAGATTACGTTTACAATTTTAAGTAGAATAATCACCTTAAAATACACATAAAGTGGATTGCTCCAAATTAATTGAGGCAAAAAGAAAAGACACACAAACTCCAAAAGAAGCTTCTTCTGTAGGTTTTTGACATTTTGAGCCTTGTTGTCTGCCACTCTCACTCATGATATATACTACAAGCATTTTATAGTTTTTCACTGTGAGCTTACCTTTAAAGGGTCCTTTTCTTACAGCCTTTTATGGAAGCATCCCCCAGGTTGATTTTATGTTTGTTTCTGCGAGCATTCAGAGATCTTTTGGGAAGAAGTGGGGAATCAATTTCTAGACTGTAATATTCCGACAACACTTGTAAGTGCTATAAATTTATACTCCAAACTCTTGTGAAATGCAGGTCTAGGGTTTCAAAACGTCATCATTGTTCATTTTTGTTTTCCTTTCCATCCAGAAATGGGACCACCTTCATCTGCTTGCCCATTATTGGGTGTTTTATAATTTCCTAGTCCACCCTTTTCCTGAGGATTATGTCTTTAAGACAATGGCTTTTTGTCGTGTACTCAAGTGCAGCTTCCACCTTGAGTTGCTCCAAACCCTTGACCTCCTGCCCTTATACTTCCACTTCTCAGGTTACAGAGACTAAGGACATCTTGCCCACACCTAGGATAACCAACTATACTGGTTTGCCTGGGACCTGATTTCTTGGAATTTGGGGAGGGGGAGGGGTTCAGTCTTAAAATCAGTTAAGTCAGAGGCAAACTAGTTGACCTGTCACCCCCAGCGTGTATACCCATAGCCAGAGATGAATCGTTCAGCAAGACCTTGCTCTGGTTTTGTTTACTTTTTTTTTCGGGATTTGGGGATTTCTCTTCATTTCCTATAAGTTTAGTCAAATATTTAAAATAAGGTTAGTCACTATTTTATCTGTATGCGAGGTGTTGGTAGTGAGAGAGTTTTCAGGTTACAGAAGTCCACCATTTTGCCAGAATCCAAAAGTGCGATTTTAATGCTTTCATCAGCACAAGAAGTTTGAGAATAAAAGTCATAGCTAGTTATCCCTGCGGGTACACGGTACTGGAGTGATTCTCGGAGTTGAGTGATTTGCTCCTCCACCGCCTACGCCTTGCTCACCTTGCTCTAGGCCTTGTTTCTCTGACCTTGAGATTTTTCTAGAATTCTCCAGGCAGGCTTAGCTGCTTCCTGTAAGGCCTACCAAGCAAACTTTCTCACCTTCCAATTCAAACTCCCGGGAGGGAGAAATTTGTCTGTTTCTTCATTCCTGCATCCGCACTACCTGGCACTGAATGAATCTTTCTTGAAATAATGCCCTGAACACCAAGCAGGCCTGCCTTGTCTGCTCCTTCCAGTCCAGGCCCATCCACCCCACCGCAAACGTGACAGAAAGGCCCCAAGCCTCTGTATTCTCTATGCCGCCTGCCGTATTCTACACACACCTGCTATTCTGTACTGCTACAGGCATTTCACCCGATTCAGGGGAAGGTGACACGGATGATGACCGTGATCCGGCTAACCCTGTGCATTCAGCATGCCAGTTTGAAGATAGAACCTAGGCACATTAAATTTTTTCCTTAATTTTAATGCATGTATTTTTCTTGAATTTTAATGCATGTTTAAGGGTGCATACTTATTTCAAGTGTTTTCCAAAGGCACTTTCGGGGTCCTGTGCGTGTCTGTCAGCCTGTCAGTCGGCCTCAGGGCGTCGTTGCCCCAGGGGCATGCCGCCGGCCCACGCGCAGCCCCTGAGTACCCCCTGCGTGCCCTCAGCCCTGGCGTAGACGTCCGGCCAGCACACACCCGCCCCGCAGGGGGAGGGGGCGCGGCCACCCATTCGCTGCGGCTGCTGTGTCGAGTACCCCCCAGCGCAGCGCCACCTCCGGGAGCCCGTCGCCCGCCTCAGTGTGCCCGCGCCCCTCGGCCTCGCCATCTCGCTCTCGGGGCTCCTCAGCTCACCGGCACCTTCGGGCCTCCTCTCACCCGCTCTGCTCCTTGATCGCTTGCCTTTCCTCCCCAGGCGGCGGGTACAACCAGACCTAACCAACAGCAGCCCCAAGGGTGCTGCCAGAAGCGCAGCCTCTGCTCCGCCAGGCCCGACGGCCAGAACTGCTCGCAGCCGCCATCATGGTGAGTTGAGAAGGCGGCCTGAGGGGTGCAAGCCCGGCGGGGACCTCCAGGATGGCCGAAGCTCGGTTTTGGGGGTGCGGGAGGAAGCCATCAGCGGGGTCACCTGGCTTTCGGCCCTGGGTTCCGGCCGGGTGCTCCACTGCCAGAGCCTCACAGGGGCCAGGGGCAGGTCCACAAGGCCCGACAGCCGGCCTGGAGGGCCAGGGTGTGGGGGAGGCGCGGCCCCGGGGACCCTTCCCGCAGGCGGCGATGTGCACGGCCACGGCCTTCGCGCCCCCCAGGGGCCGCGGTTCGGCCTCGGCTCTGGAGGGGCGTTTGGTGACCGGGCGCCGTCGGGCCTGAGGGGCCTGAGGGCCAGGGCGCGCCGCCCCCCTCCCGCCCCTCCCTTCGCGCCTCCTTTCCCGCGCTCACCTGTAGGAGCGCGGCGGGCCTCCGCGAGAAGGCGGCGGCCCCCGGCGGGCGAACGCCCCCTGGCGCCATGTGCGGGGCCCCGGGCTGCTGACGGGAGGGCGTGCCGCCGGCCGGGACCGGGCTGAGGCGCCGGGGCGTTCGGAGCGCGTCCGCGAGCGGCGGGGCGGGCCGCCGCGAACCGAGGCGGCCTGAGGGCGCGGCGGCGGGAAGCCGGGAGGCCGAGACGAAGCGTGGCGGCGGGGCGGCCCCCTCGTGGGGCGACCGCAGGCGTAGGTCTCACCGGCGCCATCGTTTCTGCGCGAGGTGGGGGCGCGCAGGCCTGAGACGGTGGACGTTTTTCCTGTGGGAGCGCTTTTTTCACTCTAGATAAACGGGGGACTTGAAGCAAACATGTACGCACGCTACTACGTGCTCTTTTGGTGTCTGTTTATGTGACCTTTGGTAATCGCGCAGTTGATTCAAGATACAACCCTGAACACTTTAGTCACAATTATATACTGTGATTGCTGATAGTATAATAATTATTCTCTCTAGTTTTAGAAGGGAGCAAATTTACGCGCAACTTAGTACCTACCAATATTAAAACAAAAATTAATAATTTGTAGTGATTCGTGTCTTATCTGTATTAAAAAGTATCTAATGATCAATATAGTTGCTATAAATTATTTACAATCTTTTTCTCCCCTATTTTGGAGGCAAGGGGAGGAAGTGCATATAGCTTGTTTTTTTCTTCTGATTCTGAACTAGCATATTAACTCATTTGAAAGTTAAGTAAGAAAAGGTCCACCTTAGTGCTAACGCCTATAACCAGTGTTCAAATTTTGATACATATATTCCCTTCCAGATTGTTTTTATGCGTGTATTGTGTATAGATAAATTTTATTTTACAGAAGTGGTGCCATGCTGTGTAATACTGTTTTTTTACAACCGGCCTCTTTCACTTAATATAGTGGATATCATTCCAAAGATAAATATATGATATTAGAGTATAAGATTGTTCCATTACTTATTTTACTAAACTTCCTTATAATGAGTGATGTCTCTATATTAAATAAATTCTATAGTGAGTGTCTTTTTGCAGATATTTCGGCATGCTTATTCGATTAATTCCATGAAATAAACTGCCAGGAGTAGAATCACTGGGTGAAAAGCTTTGTCCATTTTATAATAATTTTAAATTATGATACATCTTTCCAACTCACTCTTGATAAAGCTTGTACCAGTATATATTCCATTACCACTGACGATGTGTATGTAATCTTTTTTTCCACACTCTTTCCAATGAGAATTTACTATGCCTTTTAAAGTTACTAATCTAATAGCTGGAAAATATTTTGCTCTGTTGATGTGTTTTTTTTAATCATTAGTGAAGTTGAAGTTTGTTGTTAGCATTTTTAATTTCCTTTTTATGATGAATTCTTAATCCACCTGTTGCATATTTATCTAAATGACTTATAAAAACTTTATATTAATGTTAACGCTTTGCCATATATAAAGGAAAAAATTCATAGTGGTTATAAGGAACTGCCCTTATTCCTAATTTCAGTGGAAATGACTATAATGTTTCTCTTTAAACCTGATGATAGTTTAGAATTAGGTCAGTATAAAATAAGATCCTTCTAGTTCTATTTTAAAAGATAGAATAAATTTTGTGAGTATAGATACGGGGTGGAGGGTGTGCGGTGCACCAAGACAGAAAAACATTTTTAATTAAAAATATTTTAATTTAAAAGTTAAAAAATGAATGGTGTATTTTATGTCAACTACTTTTTCAGTGGTGCATTACAATAACATTTCCTAAGAGTGAACCATCCTTGCAATTCCAATGTAAACTATACTTTACTGTATGTTTTGTACATACTGATGGAATTTTGCATCTCTGCCAGGGGGCAGGAGTAGACCATCTTAATCAGGTTTTACTACTTATGTGGTGACAGTTTTGTAAAATACATTGAGAATTATTTTTTTCTCTTTGAAAACATTGTAAGAAAAGCATTTGAATTTTATTTCTCCTTTATTTCCTCTTCTACCTACTGTTGTTTCTGTCTTGGTGCACCCCACTCTCCACCCAATATCTACACACAAAAAAATTATCTGTTTCTTTACAGTTTGAAAAACTTCCAGTGGAATTGAGCCACAGTGGAGCTGAGCCAGAAATTCAGTGTTCTTTCTTAAGATTTTTTTAAAATTTACATTTCTTTTTTAATTGAAATTGCTTTAAGGTGGCATTTATCCATAAAGCTTATTACCATGGAGTTTATCCATAGCATTCTCTAATAGTCTGTGGTCGTATAATTTTTTCATGGCTAATGTATATTTTTGCCTCCTGGCTCTTTTTTTCATCTTTGCCTGTATTGTTTTTTTAATTGTTTGGATTTTTTCTCCCAGGAGTCTAGTCTACTCTTGGTTTTACCTAAAAGTTTTTATTCTGATTTTCATTTCCTAGTTCTTTAATTCAGCTTTTCTCGTCATTAGTGCCTTCCTTTGGTGAATATAAGTGATAACTACAAATTATAGACCTCTTTGCTGGTCCTTATACATAGATATTTGTTTGCAAGTAGACATAGTAGTTGAATGAAGTCACATGGAAGAGCTGAAAACCCGTGAGATTGAGTAACAGTTTTTTTCAGCTTTTAGTTATCTTTGTTATTTGGTTATCCAGATATAATGGAATATATATTACTGCAAATAATGTGCTTAGTGGCCTACAAGTTCACCTCTCCCTAATATCCCAGCAGTACCCATTTCAAAACCCACCAACTTATTTGAAGATACTATTAAGAAAAGTATTTCCTTCTTACATTTAATTTACTTGCAGTTTTATTGTCTTTTATACCTTTGATAGTTAAGATTAATTCTTAATCACTAACATTTTGCTTTAGCCTAAGCATTCATTTGTAGAGGATTTTTGGCAATAACTTAAAAGTAACCTAAAGTTGTCTATTGGTTGTGGATTTTTTAATATATTAATTGAAGATAATACACAGAGAAGGAATTTAGTGTCTGCTGCTCAGGCATCTTAAAATGGAGTACTTTGCTTTGTTAACTTTGAGTGCTACCTGCTGGCTGAGGACAGGGACATGATGATGCCTTCTTGAGGCTATTAGGACACTGGTAAAATGGTTTGGCAAATTATATACTTATATCCCAATTAAACAGGCAGCCATCCAATTTGTGCAACCAAACCAAACCAAACCAAACTTCCTATAATATAAAATGGCTTTTTTTCTGTTTCCGAAATTGCTCTTTAGTTGTCTCAAGTATCCATTTCACTTTTTTAGGTACCATATGGACTGTGGACTTCCCTGTGTAATTCTGGTGATGCTATCACAGGGTTTCTCAACCATGACCCTTTTTCAGATTTTTTTTTTTTTGTATACCTGGCCTCTACGCATTAGATAGTAGGAACACTCCTCAGTTGTGACAACCAAAAATGCCCCTGGGCCACAACATCTCCCCTGTTTGAGAATCAATATATTATCATAAATCCTTATAATCTGGTAGTTTCTGACCTGATGTTAACAGGCATAAATTAAAATACATCCATCTACTGTGGCCACAGACAAATAATACTATAAACAGTTTATCAAATAAAAAGGTACACAAAGTTCATCTACAAATTAGGGGAATATTGGAGGGAAAATAAGGGACAAAAATTTCAGAACCACTATACTGTTTTATTTGTGTTTTAGATTTTTGAATGAGATAATTGAAAGGGATTGGTAAATTTATAGCAAATGGAAAACTCTACAAGTTCTTAATAGGCCAAGGTCTATGGCATATATAATATAGTCCCACTTAGAAAAAGAGTTATGAAACATTAAAATCTTTAGAACAATAAAGAAACCTTACAAATAATTTTCTTAACACTCTCCTGCTTCATTATCCCTGTTACATAGTTAAAAGAATGAATCAGGAAGTATTCAAATAAAAACACAGGGCAGCAAGTGTAAGCACAAATAGGAAAAGCCCAAACCACTCAGACTTGGTAATTTGACAATTTTGATTTCATGTCTGATTAGTAAGATGGTTTATAGAATTTAAAAATTTTCTTCTAAAATTTAACAAAATTGGAACTTTACTTTCTCATTATTATTATTACTAATTTCTATAAAAATTGCTTTTCATACTTTTAAAATATAAATATCAGCTTCTTTTGTTATTGTTTTGTTTTCCTCCATACACAGAGGTGTTATAGCTTTATCACTTGCAGCCTTTTGTAACTAACCTCTTACAGTCAATAAGGCATAACATAAATGAATTTCAGATGAGAGGATCACCATAGTTTATTGAAGTTCCAACTCTGGTTGTTAATTAATAAGGTATCTACAAAATAAGTAACTAGTAAAAGCAGGAAAGAAACTTTTTTAACCTATTGAAAATAAATTTAAGTGACAGCACACTAACTTATATTGACGTACCACTTTATACTTTATAAGATGTTATTACCCTTCAATGTAATTTTCCAAGATAAAAAGCTGCCAAATAAGTTGCTTATATATAACCTATTTATGGACATGAACCTAGATCTCCTGACTAAACTAATTTTTTTATCACTATTCTATAGTGCCTTTACAACATACATGTTGTCAGTAAATTCTGCTTCAGGAAAATTTACATTAACCTTAGTGTGGGAAGACTAAAGACGGTTCTGAACAGAATCCAGAAAAATAATGAGTTTCATGTGTGGGCCTCTTTATCTGAAAAGAAAGATTGTATCATTTATATCTATTGGCCTAGTCTGAAAATTAAAGTTATCAGTAGGATTGATTTGGTGTTAATCAAGAAGAAAAATGTTACTTTTAGCAGGAGCTATGATCATATGTGAGCAAATGAGGTTTTCATCATCCATTTCCAAAGTAAAGAGGACATACTAACAGAATATTATGATTATAAAATCCATGTTAATTTTGGTGAATAGAAAATGAGGCAAGATAAATTGGTTTAAAATGTTGATGTTTGTTTTCTTTTTCATGTAGCTTTAAATTTTCTTTTTATCTTTTTAAAAGATTTACCATGTTTTTTTAATAAGGTAACCAGTAAAATAAAAATTTACTTACGGGCATAGAACAGGATGACTTTAATAACTTGATGACCAAATCTGAACTTCCTAGTCATTTTTTAACAGTTCCCATTTATTTTCACGGTTAATATAAAGTGAGTATTCTACCATTGCATTTTACAAGAGATGGTGATGGGCAACATTGGGCTTAAGAAAGTACGATACACTTTTGTTAAAATTTCATCACTATTACTCTAATTTAAATCCTGAGTTTGAACTAAGTTCTTTGATTATTAATTTATAATGAAGGCGATTTATATGAAAATGTTATACTTTAAATACAAAATTGATAGCACATCATGTATGGCTTTAGCCTGAATATATAGTGATGATATCTGCTTTCCAAATTGCAGTCTGCTGCAAATTCTGAAACTCCGAACTCAACCATCTCTAAAGAGGCCAGCACCCAGTTCTCATCATCTACAAACAGCCAAGGCTATGTTTTACCAGAAGACAAAATCATTCCAAACACCGTTTTTGTTGGTGGAATTGATGTTAGGGTATTGTATCCGTATTTCATTTGTTTCAAAAAATACATTGTGAGTAATGGGATTTTGGACCTGTTGGAAACATAGGTTTTTTTGTACTCATGCAAGTTTGGAATTGGTTTTATGTTAACCAATAGGGACTAAAACAGGCTTTGACAAAGAGCTACAGGTATTTAGGGGATACTTGAGGGAGATACTTCCACAACATTGTCTTCTTTATAGCATAGTAAAAGTTTTTGAAAGCTAAGTTTTTACTCTTGAAGTCAAATTCTTCTCTACAGATGGATGAAACCAAAATTAGAAGTTTCTTTGCTAGATATGGTTCAATAAAAGAAGTGAAGATAGTCACGGATCGAACTGGTGTGTCCAAAGGGTAAGTAAAACATGCTGAGTATAAATTATAAAAAGTGTGCTATAGCATCCACAGAGTATCAGAGTAGAGTTCAAAACTGATATTCTTATATTTTTATAAATGAAATATGGTGCTTTGTCAGGTTCCTTTATGTAGAGGATAAAAGTTTGTGGCCAACTCTTCTATTTAATAATGTCCCTGATGTTTGTATTTAAATATTTCCTGTCTTCATTTATTGCACGTAAGTGCGTTAGTCAGTTTTATCAATTGTTTTCATCACACATTTCACAGTATTTTCAATTTTAACCATGTTGATGTAGATAATAAATTCAGGGTCTTAGATATGAATTTTCTGTTAATGAATGAGGTTTCCATGCTACCTTACTTCTGACATAGATCAGGATAAGAAAACAAAAAAAATGTGGTAAGATTTATGCAGGATCCATTATGTACATTTTTAAAAATACTTATCTCAGTATATGCTTTATCCTTTATCATTATTCTGTCAGTTATCTCGTTGACTACTAGAAATTTTAGGTCATACTTACAGCAGTGATTTTATACTTATCTTCCCTTTTAGCTATGGATTTGTTTCATTTTATAATGACGTGGATGTCCAGAAGATAGTAGAAGTAAGTAATCTTACGGGAAAATCTCTTAATCACCTTATGTTTAATTAAGTTTAGGTTAGTTTTGTTTTATATTGTTTCAGTCCTGAATTCTTGTATGAAATATTAGAAATATATGTACTTCATGTTTGAAATCCCAAACTTAATCTTACATAGCTTGTCAGAAACGATTTTTATTTGGGCATATCTGGCTTCATGAACTAGATACAGGACTGGATGGATAGTATGTAAAAGTTTTTTATCATGTTCATGACACCTCTGAACACTTTGACTAGAGTAGTGAGGGTAGATAAGATAGCTTCATGCAGACAAATTTTGATTTGGTGTGGTCACAGTCTGATCTCTGACTGTGGTGATATTAGAATACTAGGTTACCAAAGTTTTATAAGTAAAGGCGTCAAAACTGATTCTGGTTTTGCTGCTGTTTTTATTTTCAGTCACAGATAAATTTCCATGGTAAAAAGCTGAAACTGGGCCCTGCAATCAAGAAACAAAATTCCTGTGAGTAAAGAAAGGAATTGATGCATAGCTTTTCAGAGAACTGAAAATAGCTTTTGTTTTGTTTT
This sequence comes from Manis javanica, assembly GCF_040802235.1. NCBI lineage: Eukaryota > Metazoa > Chordata > Mammalia > Pholidota > Manidae > Manis > Manis javanica. The sequence goes on along the minus strand of NW_027332170.1, from coordinate 2,244,874 downwards.
TATTCTTTGAAAAGGTGCTTATCATGTGCATCCACGTCCTTTGGTTTTTAATACACCACCACCACCACCACAGTTTCAGTGTGTCTGGAGCAGTCACAACCCTGAAGGTTACATGCAGCCTCCAACCATGATGCATCCTTTAACTCTGTATGTGCAGGTGAGAATTCTCTAGAGTCCTGGCTTTTTATTATAGTTTTGGAGATCTTATAGATGGGGCCTTTTAAAAGTAAGGCTGTCTTATTTCTGACTTCTGTGGGATTATATCCATGATTTCCATAATAAGTGATATATATATGTCCCTGTTTGAATACTTGGAGTGATGGAAACTTACCTCATTTTTTTAGCAACCTGTCATTCTTAGTGTTACTCCTTATACTAAGCTAAAATCTGCTTCCATATACTTGGTAAACTTTTATCTTAGAACTGACCCCTATGGCCACATAGCATATATTTCTTCTTTTTTGCCTGTTGTGACAACTCCTTAAATATTTGAAGGCAGCTTTCCTTATGTGTGGTTTATTCTTTGTTAAGGTTAGCAGTTCTTCTCATTATTCTTCATATTTGCAATGATTTTTAGATACCTCCTCATACAGAGTGCTGGCATCCAGATGTATTCTGGTTCTAGAATGGATAGGTTCCTTATGACTTAACTGTATTTGTAAGTCCTATGAGTTTCTGGCATATAATTTATCTGGTCCCGGTTACTTTAATATTTCAAGTGGGATTTGGAGTATTTAATATCTCCTACTGACGATAACACTTGGTTCATTTTACTTTCTTCAGTTTAAAAGATGTTTGGGAGAATAGAAAGACAAGATAGGTCTACATTGCCTTTCATTTGTTTACATTTTCCATCAACCAGAAGTATAGGATGTTATATATTTTATTTTTTCTGTTCTAAGCATGGCTAGAAGAAAACTCCTATTTGCTCCTAATACTTACTGTGAGCTATTACCTCTTCTGGCTATACTCATGTATGCTACCATGGTAGATGTTTTGATTAAGTAAATATTTATTGAAAGATACAATACATAGTGCAGTCTCATTTCCAATTTTGGGTTATACCCTACCTTAACATTTAGAAGTAAAATACAGAAGGAGCCATAAAATCTACAGAAGGACTACAGATGGATTACACCTGACCCCAATAATATTGTCAAAAGAATAACAAACTGCCTAAAAGTGTTTATACAAAGAAGTAGCAGGTGTGTCAATGTAACTTTAACATGGAAATCTGTCCTAATAGAGCCTTATCACCAGTGTAAGAAAGAACTTTTAATTGGAGGTAAACAAGATAAACTTAGGTTGGCAAAATCAGTCACTTCCCTCATTTATCTCTTTCTCCTCCCTACCCAAAAGCTAACATTCAAAAGAGAATGCTTTTTTCTTCATGAAGCCAGTCACTCAAATAGAAATCCTGCATGGTATATAGAAAAATAATGAAGATTTATGTTCTTATTTTTGTTATATTAGGAATAATATTTCTTCTTCCTAGTCTTTAAAAATTTACCTTGATAATACATTGTTTATGTAAATTTTATTTTCAGGCATATCCTTATGCAAGTTCACCAGTTCAGGTCATCACTGGTTATCAGCTGCCTGTATATAATTATCAGGTAATTTAAGAAGGAACAAAATGATTTACTTTTGAATATTAGTGAAGCCTTTATCTATGTAAATTTCCCCCAGTAGATTGTTATTTAAACTAGATGAGTAGGCTTACATATAAGAAAAAATAAGAATTTGTCTAGAATTATTGGCTGTATATTACTTAAGAATAAGGGAATGATATTTTGACAGGAATATACTTAGCAAGTTTTCTTTTGTACTGTCAAGATTTGGTGTCCTCTCCTATAGTTCCACATGTCTTCCTCCATCCTTGCTGTCAAATAGCTGAAATAATCCAAGCTGAATATGAATTTTGGTGTCCTCTTCTATAGTTCCACATGTCTTCCTCCATCCTTGTTGTCAAATAGCTGAAATAATCCAAGCTGAATATAAATTCGTATCAAATACAACTGGAATTCAATGCTCTAAGATTGGATTGAGCATTGAATTCCAGTTGTATTTGATAATGTTTATATTATCTGGCTACCAAGATAGTAGTTCTCTGAATTTATTCCCATGGAGAGGACTATATGTATGACCCAGGACCATATCTATGGTAATAAGTTCAAAGAACTTCTGTCTCTGAGTTTTCCTGAGAGCCAGCTACAGAAAAAAGAGGAAAAGGTGGCGTTTATATATGAAAATAACAATAAAACCCTCAGGTACTGTAAACATAAAGTACATCTTTCTTCCATTCTTTTTCTTTTATTATAACAAGTTCAAGGAGCCAGCATGACAAATAAATACCTCAAAACTGTCTCCTCTCTGTGTGAAAATATATAGAATATATACATAATAGTTACTTCCTTTTTGTTTTCAAGATGCCACCACAGTGGTCTGCTGGGGAACACAATTGTTATGCTATTCCTCCTCTGGTAAGGTGAATTAACCAAACATATACTTCCCTATTCATTGTTTTAATATTTTCTTGTTTGACTTATATACCTTGACCTTTAGTCATGTGTATGCCTAGAAATATTTTTAAAAACCCTTTACATTATGTGTTAGATTTTCTTAATTTCTTGTCAATGCAAGCATATACTCCTGTGGTTGGAACTGTGCTGTTTCTCATTATTTTAGTGTGCGTAAATGATGGCTGCTCTCCATACAGCATTACTCATGTGCTTGTTGATACATTGCATAATCCAAGAAAAGTGGTATTAATACCTATGCTAATTCTAATCTTAGGAATCTAGAATTGGCATTGAATCTGCCTCTTGGTTTCACGCATAAAAAATCTGTTGAAGAGAAATAAGGAAATACTTTGCTACTAATAGCTGTTGCATAAGAACAGGATAAGAACAAAAGAGGGTGCTAACTCTTAAAACACTTGAGCCTTTGTTACCTTCTGTCTTTCATCAAGACTGTATCGTTGAAGGATGTAATATGAGTTAAAATTCTTAGGCACTGGGAAATTCCTATTGCCTTGCTACATGTTGGAGTTTACTTTTCTTTGACTCCTTCTGATTCTAATCATGTTGAAGCTTAGAAGACATTTTAAAATAAAAGATTGCTTTTCTGCCTTTCAACTAAGTCCACACTGATACTTTCAATATCAGCTCAACATTTTGAAGAATAGATTCCTTAGAAATGTATCTAATGAATATCTCTTTACTCACACTTTTATTTTAAATGTAGACTTCTCCAGCTGTTAACTACTACCACTGTAATGAAGTTGATCCAGGAGCTGAAATTTTGACAAGTGAATGCTCCATTCGTGAAGCTACTGCATCCTCTGGAAATGGCCCACAAAAGGCAAACATCTAATTTTACTTACTAAAATTTATAGCCTCATATTTTTTTCAAGTTTTAGTAATGGCTCTTTATGAAGCAAGCGTGTTTGCCCAAATTTAAACATGGAAGCCATAAATTACAATGCTTAACATTTGATATTTCAGCAATTTATGTAAAAGTTGACAAAATCTCAGTACCTTGAAACTTTCATTGTATACATATAGTTTCTGATTCAGTAATCTTTCCCTTTTCCATTGTCCTTCCATTCAGTAATCTATCCATTTTCATTTTTTTAACCATATTTTCATAAATACTGCATTAACATGATTTGGTAAGATGCAATAGGTGGGTTTCCTTAGGAATCCTACTCCACAAAAGTATGAATCAATTGTGTTTAACCAATTCAAACATTTACTAGCTAAATTATAATACATAATTATAGTATTCTTATCATAACATTTGGTGGCTGTCAAGAGCGGTGGAGTCCTTAGTAATAACTGAAATACTGAAATAGAGTTGTTTCTCTATTATCTCTAGATCAGATTCCTGTAATAATGCTGTCACTCTTGAATTCTATTTTGAATGAGTGGGAATGTAGAAGTAGTTGATATAATGGTGAAATCACAACATAATGTTGAAGATTCCCATTGCAGTGTGTGAACTTCATCCGTTTGTTTCTCAGGGGGAGAAATGCTGAGAACTCTGAACTATAGGATGTTCAGAACTACGGAACAATTCCCTGATTTGATACATGAATTAAAATTTGAAAAAATATTAAATTAGTGCACAGAGGTTTTATCCTGGATATTTTTTCTTGAAATGCTGAAGTTCATTGTTTCTTACCTAAGAGGAAAAAATTAAAGAATGGAAGGGAATATCTTAGGGTTTTACTAAATTGAGCATTTTCAACCAGTGGTCTATCACTAAGACTAAGATTGCACACTGTTTCTTCAATATCATAGAGAAGTTACATATGAAGTGTATGGTAAGAATTATGAATTACATAAAAATTCTTTAACAAGAAGTGTGTGCATTCAATAATCTATTTTAAAATGTTTAGTAGTAAAAGGAATAATCTTTATATTACTGAAAACTTCTGTTTCAGAAATATGTGGACCAAAGCGTACAGACGGTGGTATCTTGTATATTTAATCCATAGAACAGACTGAGAAACTCACTTGTTACTCAAGATGACTACTTCAAGGTATGAAAGGAATAGTATACATGATAAAATTCACATTTGTCAGCTATGAATCGTCTTTTTTCCTATAGTATATTTAGTTTGAGTTCATGTAGATCATTTAATTGAACTCTTGGCATTTGACTGTAACCCAGTAAACCATTGTGAGAGAGTTTTACCTGGCAGTGTATTTTATGTTGCTAAAACTTCGATATAGTAGAGTTTGTCCTTGGGAAAGAAACCTTTAGCAGAAGCTGACAATTGGAAAGGTTCCTGAAAGAGGAGAGTTGAAAGAGAATATTGGCTTGACCAAATACAAAAAGAAAATTTTAGATAACCGAAAGCAGAACTTAAGAGTACATGGATATTGGACAAAAGAGAAGAAAAGAAATTGATCACTGAAATGACATACCTGAACAATGCTCGGAGAGAAGAGATCATGTGAAACAGTAAAAGGAGCTGAGTAGAAAGAAATGGAAGTTGATTCAGAGTTGGTAAAGTGGAAGAGAATGTGAGTGTTTGAATTTAAGTGCTGCTGTCTGGTCCTGGTTCTGTCACCTCAGACAAATCACTTAAATCTTACTAGGACTCCAGTTTTTATAAGTCTAAGATGAGGAAACATAGGACTAAAGATTTTTAAGATCCCTTAGTTCTGAGTCTGTAAATATGGAAAGGAACTGACTGGACTCTCCATGGGGAGAAGAGGATTTTTAAAATTTTTTTGTAACAGTTTAATTGATACAAAACTCACATACTATACAGTTTGCCCTTTTAGAATGTACAATTCAGTACTTTTAGTATATTAACACAGAGTTGTACACCATGGGTCACAATCAATTTCATAATATTAAATCACTCCCCAAAGAAAGCCCCCTACCCATTTTCAGTCACTCTACATCTTCCCCACAACTCATCTATCACACCTACTTTATTTAGAGGAATTCCCTATTCTGGTTATTTCCTATAAGTAGAATAATACGAAATGTGACTGGATTCTTTCACTGGTATAATGTTTTCAAGGTTCATCTATGTTAGAGCATGTTTCACTACTTCATTTCCTTTTCCTTATTGATATACCACATTTTGCTTATCCATTCTTCACTTGATAGACTTTTGGGTTGTTTCTTTCTTGCCTCTGTTGAGTAATGCTGTTAACGTTTTGAGGAACTGACAGAAGTTTTCCAAAATGACAGCACCATTTTCCATTCAGTGGGAAATTTTCAACCATTGCTGGGTGTCTTAAAGGAGAATAGCTTTTTTCCATCAATGAATTTATGTAGGATGAAGTTTACAGCCTTTTTAAAGGGCAGTGTAAGGGTTTTATAAATGCAGAAGGGGAGAGCTGTTAACAGGATCAAGTCCTCAACCATCTTCACAACAGAGAGCATAAACTTACTCATTTAAAGTTGACATTTGTTCTCTGGCTGTTTCATCCTGTATAGACAGTAAAATTTACAATGAAAGAACTGGGGCTATATGACAGCTTACCTTGCCCAGAGTTTTCAAGATTAAATAGATAGTACTTAAATGACACAGTCTTTAAACTTGAGTTTTCACCTGGTATTAAACAAAAGTCTCCCTTTACACCTTCCACAATTTAGTGCTACTCTGGGCTATGAGTCAAAGGTTGGTAGTTTGCAGATGTCTGGCATCTAGACCTATTTTGATAAGCTAAATGTTGTTGTTTTCATTGAAATTGAATGCATTGAGGTAGGATATACATAGTAAATTTTACTCTGTTGTCCTAATTCCTTCAAAATCTTTGATATCATGACCTGACCTCTGAAGGTTTTTGAGTTTGTGACCCAATTTTCAGGGCTTTAACCCAAATAGGATATGACCCTGTTGCAGATGACATAATTTCCTGATATCACCTTCCTTTATATGACAAACTGAACTAAATTACTAGGAAAATGACTAAACACAGACAGCTAAAAATGTAGCTGAGTAAGTAGAGGAGATAGTATTAGGTTACTATTAGTTTAGTGAGCTCTGTTCCTCTTTGTAATGCCTCACCTCCCTCCATCTGCCCATCTGCCAGCAGCGTGAAGTCCAGGCATATCCAGCATAAATATCCAGGGTAAAACTTGTTAATTATGGATGGGACAGTTATGAATAGGTTGTTTATTTTTCTCTTTATTTCCTAAAGAATAATTGATCATCATCACAGGATAAGGATATGCCTTAAAGTGCGCCCAAACTTCTATTTTTTAACCTAAAAACCTGGGATTTCAGTTTGAAGTGGAGTGCTATTCTCAAGCCATGGGGTCTCCCTATGCACTTCTTTTAGTGAAAACAGTACTTTTTAAAATTAAGTTAAGGAATGCTTCCAAAAAAGGATCACTTTTCTCTCATTATTTATAGTTTTTAATACTAAAATAAATGCTTTAAGTACTTTGCAACTCTTAGGTCATAGTGATATTAGGAAATTTTCAATGAAGTATAAAGAACTGTTTCTGTCTTTTCTAGGATAAAAGAGTGCATTACTTTAGAAGAAGTCGGGCAGTGCTTAAAGCTGATCGATTCTGCTAACTTTCAAGTCTCATTGGAAGTTGTTGGTTTTGAATATTAAGAGACTGAAAGTTGTTCACTATTATATAAATTTAATGCTGGATTTGTATAAATTGCACTCAGACTTTGTACATAAGTTATATTAGATGGCCTAGTTTTACTTTACACTGAAACTGTTTTTCATTAGATGTTTATTTAGAAATGTTCTGTGTTGAATATATAGTTGAAAGTAAAAAGTAATAAAGACTGAAAGGAGTAACTTATGATATATTTGTAAGGAATTTTTTAAACAGAAATCAAAATTTTAAGAGTTTGAAAGTAAATGCTGATTTTCAAAAAATTGTTTTAAAAACCCTTCTATTTTGAAAGGTCAGAATTTTGATAGTTTGAACACAGGCATTTCATTTCTCCAACAAGTAAATAGTGAACATTACAATATTTACATGCCTAACAATTGTACTTTACTATTTGTCTAGAAATTTACCACAAAAGCAAGAGTTTTTAAAACTACATTTTTAATCAGTGGAACTCAACATAGTTAACTTCATTGACATCTTCCTTATATAAACCCAGTAAGACAGATGCTAAACAAAACAGTCCAATCAGTGGGTTTTATGTTTATTCAAAATATTTATCTTTTATCTGGAATCCACACACATAGATATGCTATTTGATTGGGATGGCAATTAGGATAACTAAAATTCTCGGCCTAATTTTTTTTTAATACAAGACAAACTAAATTTTACTAGGAACATAAGCTTCCCAGTGAGTTAACATTCTTTTTTTTCTTTTTTCCTTGAAATGCTAAACTCGGTGGCTGTATCTAAAATTGTACTAAATGTTAGTATTAAAGAATGCTGAAATTCTTTTTATGACACTTGATGGTTAATCAGAGTATCTGAAAATTTTTTTATAAAAAGATGAAAATATTAGTTACTTGTTAAAGAGGAAATAGATTTTTATTTTATTAGCCTATCATATTCCCTTTGTTAAAGTAAAATATGTCCAGGAGAGTCAAAGTAATTTTGACATTTCTAAACAAAAGTTGTTTAGTAAGCCTATCCGAAGAATTTACTAGAGTCAGAGTTAAAAACCCATTTCTAGATTAGCTAGTCTCCCTGTTGTTAGACATTGTATCTTCACAAGCAGCCAGAGCACCAGAGCCGTGTTTGCTGTACCCACTGTCTTGCTTTTCCAGCCAGTACCCTGTTCTCGCCGAGGTTCCTAGAACAGGTGATGTGAAGAGGAGAAGTAGCAGTATGAGCAGTCTGAGGACTCAGCCCTGGAAAGGTGGCAGTAGGGTGGGTAATCCTTTCTAAGGGAAACCCTTGTATCACATCATATGACTTGCCGCAGACATGAGTTTAAAGTGGCTGCCTAGCCTTCTTTACATTGGCCCCTTTGCTACCACATGGAGACACCATTTACCTTACTTAGCCTATTGCAGTTACCATAGGCCTTCTCATCAGGGCCTCTTGTTGTCTTAGTCTGAACAGTTTTCATTCTGAATCTGAAGAGGCTTTTAACTTAAGGATCCCCAAGAGGGCTTACTTAGGCCTCAGAATTGAAAGTGCCTTGAAATTTGTCCTTTTAAGAATTCTCTGTTCTTTTTGTGTGTGTGTATCATGCTGTGATTAAATCTCTAGATTACTACAGATGATACCAAAGTCTAAGGAGCCAATACAAATTATCCCAGTATGCCCTTAAGGAAAGTAGGGGAATAAAGTTTGTATCTGTCTGCTGTTTTGTTGGACTGAAGTATTTAAAAGAGTAAGGTAGAAAGACAACACAAAGTCCTGAACTTTTCAAAATGGAAAATTAATTTTATAGTTAGAAGTAAGTTCATATTACCTATTGCTGAAACTGTCTTTGCATAAATGAATAAAAAGAAATAAACTTCTTTTTCCCAAAAGAGTTTTGGACTTACTTATTCACCCCATATTACCTTAAGAAATGGTGAGTTGGGTGGGTAGTATGTGAACAGGGGTTTAGACCCTTCAAATTCAAAAGTGTAAATATTGTTCAGTTTTTTATCCTGGTAGATTTCGTGTATAAATGCAAATTTTGGGATGTTGTATTACTTACGAAGAGAGATTTTCATAAGAAACGTACCATTTTTTTCTTGAGTTGTAAATGATTATCTGTGACTTCCAGTGCTGTGCATCAGCAGAGCAGTACCTACTGGGTATGCTGGAGCATCATATATGACTGTGGTCTCATGGCCGAGGCCCTCTCATTTTGGACTCCATAAACTCCATTTTGTTTACTGCACACTTTGCGCCTAATCTCTGTGACCTTTTTACTTGAGGATATTGAAGTTGTCAATAATAGAGCAAAGATTTTCTTGTTTGTTTGCTTAAGTGAGGATGCATCCAGAGATCATTACACACCACCTCTTCCTGTCCTACTTGGAATATTTCCAGTTCCAGAGGCTGAAGCCATAGGAAATGCCCCCTTTGGATGCTCTTATACTCTATTTCATGACTGACTCATTACCAACAAATTTTGATATTCAGGTTCTGCAAGATAAAAAAGAGTGCCTTCTGAATCATTAGAGATACATTTTGATGTTTATAATTGCTAAGATTAGTAATCCTTGAATTTTCCATGAGTGTGTATGTATATGCTCATACATATCTACTAATCCAGAAATTTTAAGCCCTGACCACGCTAAATAAGGTTCTACTTGAGACCCTAAAACAGCTACATATATCTTAAAACAGTTGCTTTAAACCTATTCATATTTCAGGTATATTTTCTGTTGAGAATTACCACAAAATTCTCAAAACAAAACCAGGTATTCAGGATTGAAAAAATTTCAGCACTTTTTTTGTAAAGTGTTGCACATTTGGTCAAAATCAAGTAACTCCAAAAAGGCTGGTAACCCTTATAGGAAGTGTACCCTTCATGCTTTTTTTTTTTTTTTGGACTAAGTACATGTTACCTTTGTCATGGTTAAATAATTATTCAATGTTGCTTAGTACCCTTAAATTGCAAGGAAGTAATTTCAAAAATAAAATACTCCACAGCAGTTCCCTATAGTTTTTAAAGCCTGCTACCCTCATTTCTAAAATTCTCTTCATTGTCTTTTAAGGTAAACTCATAAAAACGGGCTGACACATTGCTTAATTGTCCTCCCCTGCTTTCGTTGCTGCCATTTGAGGGTAATAGAGAGCAGCAGCGATACAGCAGCGTGCCACTCTGCTTCCACAAAGATGGCATTAGAGAGGGTGGAGGAACTCTAAGGGGGAGAAAAGCGGCAATGTTTTCCATTTGCAAGTCTTGCAAATAGGCCCCGCTGTCGAGCATGATCATTTGGAATCCCTGAAACACTTCTAGATGAGGATTGCTTCTGTACATATATTGGTAAGTGTAACCTAACCTTTCCCAACATGATGGGTAATATGTGTCTCTGTGTGTGACTGAATCTTTTTGAGCAGTTCTTCACCACCCATCATCAAATACTGAGTTTCTGAACTGTAGATAGTACATTTGGTGGTAGAAGACAATAAACATAAGAAGTTCAAACTATAAATGTTATTTTGAATGCTCATGCAGAATATTCAATTGCATAGCAAAGAAATGATAGGTAATTTCAAATCATATTTAGAGTTGAAAACATCTCTCCAATATAGCTGTAGCTGTGGGCCAATCTCAAGAAAATGCAAAAAAATTGTCTTAATGCAGAAGTTGAAACCCACTGTAAAATTAAGCTCTACAGAAGCTATGTTTTATGATTTTAAACTGTTCTGAAATAGAAAGTGTTCCAGTTGAGTCCATAGTTTGTTTTCCCAATGCACATGAAGACTTTGTATATTATGTGCATCTCCACTGAGGCTGGTACCAGGAATATACCTCTTCCCACATTTAAAATTCTTGATGCCAATCAGTTCACTAGGTTGTTAACATTAGAACAAATGAATGACTAGGATATTGGGGTCATGAAAGCTCTCTACAAATTTGAAGCAGTAGCAGTATTTCAAGCAGTTCAAGTTGGAGGTTTTATAATCCTTATTTGATTTTCTCTTTTAACAGAAAAATCTAGCAAAATACGTTATGATTCTATCTACATCTATTGTCTTTTACCAAAATAAAATGAATAGAGACATATTCTCACCCAATCGTGGATAAAAACTGTTTACCAAAGAAGAACGTAGGGCTGACAGTCAACTGATCTGCACTGGTACAGCCAGATTAGTGGTTCACAGAGGGCTGTTCCCCTCTGCCCTTGCACACTAGATAAAAAAACTTAATATTATTAATACTGCCTAATATTCTGAGTGCCTTCCCCCGTGTTCACACCACCCCTGCCCACACACACTGAATAAATCTTAGTGGACCAGTGGGAATGAAGAGCTGAAATTGAAACACAGAGGCCATTTCCTCTTTGCTTTTATCTAAGCTGATTCCCTACATAGTGCTTGGACCTGCTTACAGTGTGAGTAAATCTGAAACAGTATTTAACAGTACAATTGCTAAATGAGAAAAAGTTTTAACTCTACATTTTTTTTTCTGAACTTGAGTTGGTTGCTTCTCTTAATTCTGGTCAGTGGTGTGTGTCCCATTCTTGACCAATATATATATATATACTCCCCAACCAAGCTTATATCCAGGATTAGATCAGCCCTGAATTGATAGGACAAGTTTTCTCAATGGTAACAGCCCACAGAGAAACCCGAGACCATCAGAACCATCATCTGGGGGTTTCTTTTAGAGGTGCATATTCTTGGGCACCATTCTCAGATTGCTCTTACTCTGTAGCCCTGGGTGGATTCAGTAATCTGTGTTTTTAACAGGTCCCTCAGGGGATTCTGACCTGTTCAACACTTGTAAAAAATACGTCCCAAGATGGGGATGTCTCAGTTTATCATCTCAGGCTACCTCTTTTTCTGGGATAGCTGGATTTGGAAAAAAAGCCTGTTGAGCTCATTTTGACTCCTTCATAAGGGATTTCTTTGGCTTAACTCATCTTTCTCTGCCAAGCTTGTATCCTGGAGTGCCAGCTGTTCAACAGGCAAGGGTAAACTCATGAACAGGCTGAAAAATAGATGGAATGAAATCTGAAAGCCAAATTTTCTGGCCAAAAACAAATGGTACAAGGGAGTGACTGAAAAAGCAAAACTGGATTCTAAGGCCAAGTGCAGGCAAGCCAAGGGTGAGGGATGAGGTTTGGTGGGAGCAGGTTGAGTGAACATGGTGGAGGCAGAGGTACTGTACTTGCCTCCTGGAGGATAGAACTATGCCTCTGGCCCTCTTAGGAACATTTATTAAGAGGTATTACCCTTGGGTTTTAGGAAAGTGTGAACTGCCCATCACTCCTTTTCCTGCCTTGGAATTAACTAGTATGTCTCATCCTTAATAAGAATAATAATATTGGAAATATGTTGAATTCTTATTTCCAATAATATTGGAAATATGTTGAAAAATCAAATTTCAGAGATAATCTTGAGCATATTGAGATCCATGTTGTGTTTGTATGTGTGTTGTTTTAAAATTGATGTAATTCACATAAAACATTAAAAGTAGGTATACTTTTAAAGAATAATATATACCTAATTTAAGAAATTGGACATTCCACTTAATTTTACAAGTTTCTATATGCCCTCTCTGATCACATACCCTCTTCCTCCTAAACAACATGTTACCATTAAATTGAATTTTGGTTTTTATCATCCACCAAATGATTTTTTATTTCTTTTCACGTGTGTCTGTGTACATGATTTTGCTTTTTTTTAAGCACTTACTTAAAGACTATTTTCTTAGAGCAATTTCAGGTCCATAGCAAAATGAGAGGAAGGCATTTTTCCATATGCCCCCGACCACATACATGCATAGCTTCCCCATTATCAACATCCTCCACCAGAGTGGTATGTTTGTTACAACCAATGAACCTATCAAAATCATAGCATCAAAATCATAATCACCCAAAACCCATAGTTTTCTTTAGGGTTCACCCCTGGTGGTGTGCATTGGACAATGGGTTTGGACAAATACGTAATAACATGAATCCATCAGTAATAGCATCATACAGAGTATCTTCACTGCCCTATAAATCCTGTGCGCTCCGCTCAGTCATCATTTCAACCTCGCCCCTGTCAGTTGGCAAACACTGATCTTTTTTACTGTCTGTCAAGTTTTCCTTTTCCAGAATGTCATGTGGTTAGAATTATAGCATGTAGCCTCTTCAGATTGGCTGCTTTTACTTAGTAATATGCATTTAAATTTCCTCTGTGCATTTTATGACTTGATCTGTCATTTCCTTTTAGCACTGAGTACTATTCTGGTGTACCACAGTTTATTTATTCATTCACTTATCAAGGGATATATTGGTTGCTTCCAAGTTTTAACAATTATAACTAAAACTGCTGTAAACATCTATGTGATATAAACATAGAGTGGACAGAAGTCTTTGGTTCATTTGTGTAAATGCCACAAAGTGTAATTGCTGGACTGTATGGTAAGAGTATGTTTAGTATGTTTAGTTTTTAGAATCCTCCAAACTGTCTTCTGAAGGGGGCCATACCATTTTGCAGTCTGACCGGCAATGAATGAGAGCTCCTGCTGCTCCATACCCTTGTCAAAATTAGGTGGTGTTAGTGTTTCACATTCTGGTCATTCTATTAGCTGTCTAGTGGTACCTTATCATTTCTTTAGTTTGTATTTTCCCAGTGACATATGATGTGGAGCTTCTGTTCATATACTTGTATGTCATCTGTATATCTTTGGTGAAGTGTCTGTTAATGTTTTTGTTCTATGTGTTGATCCAGTTGTTTCCTTTTTGTTGAGTTTTAGGAGTTCTTTGTGCACTTTGGATAACAGTTGTTTATCAGATGTATCTGTTGCAAATATTTACTGTAAGTCTGTGGTTTGTGTTCTCATCTCTTAAAATTTGTCTTTTGTATAGCAAAAGGTTTTTCATTTTAGTAAAGAAAGATTATTTCTTTCATAGATTGTGCCTTTATTGTTTTATCTAAAAAAGTCATTGCCATACCCAAAGTCATCCATATTTTCTTCCCATGTTATCTTATAAGAGTTTATAGTCCTGCGTTCTGTGTTGAGGTCCCATCCATTCTGAGTTAATATTTATGGAAGGTGTAAATTATGTGCCAAGATTCAGCATTTTGCATGTGGATATTCACTTCTTTCAGCACCATTTGTTGAATATTCTCTTTGCTCCACTGTATTTCCTTTGATCCTTTTGAAGAAGATCCATGTACAAATGTAGAGGCTACATTTGTGTGGATCTATTTCTGGGGCTTTCCATTCTGTTCTATTGATTGTCTGTTCCTTCACCCACACACTGTCCTGACTACTGTAGCTTTACATAGTAAGTCTTAAAGTCTGGTAGTATCAGTCCTCCATCTTTGTTCTTCTTCTTCAATATTATCTTGGCTATTCTGTGTCTTTTGACTTTCCATATAATCAATTTGTCAATATCCACAAAATAACTTGCTGGGATTCTGATAGGAATTGCTTTAAATTTACAGATCAACTTGGGGATATCTTGGAAATATTGAGTCTTCCTTACATAAACATGGAGTACTTCTCCATTTATTATGTTGTGGGATTTCATTCATCAGAGTTTCATGGTTTTTCTCCTTTAGATCTTATATATATTTTTGTTAGGTTTATACATAAGTATTTCATTTTTGGAGGTTTTGCTGTAAATGGTGTTGTGTTTTTTAATTTCAAATTCCACTTGTGGCACCATTTATTGAAAAGCAGTTTACTTTCATATCTTAACATTATATCCTACAACCTTGCTATATTTTGTGTATTAGTTTCAAGAGTTATTTTTTTGCTAGTTTCTTAGGATTTTCTATAGGGATGATCATGTCATCTGCAAATACAGTTTTATTTCTTCCTTCTCAACCCATATGTCTTTTTTTTGAGAGGGCATCTCTCATATTTATTGATCAAATGGTTGTTAAACAACAATAAAATTCTGTATAGGGGAGTCAATGCTCAATGCACAATCATTAATCCACCTCAAGCCTAATTCTTGTCAGTCTCCAATCTTCTGAAGCATAACGAACAAGTTCTTACATGGTGAACAAATTCTTACATAGTGAATAAGTTCTTACATGGTGAACAAATTCTTACATAGTGAATGAGTTCTTACATGGTGAACAGTACGGGGCAGTCATCACAGAAACTTTCAGTTTTGATCACGCATAATGAACTATAAACAACCAGGTCAAATATGAATATTCGTTTCATTTTCATACTTGATTTATATGTGGATCCCACATTTCTCCTATTATTATTATTATTATTATTTTTAATAAAATGCTGAAGTGGTAGGAAGATGCAAGATAAAGGTAGAAAACATAGTTTAGTGTTGTAAGAAAGCAAATGTAGATGATCAGGTCTGTGCCTGTAGACTATGTGTTAATCTAAGCTAGGCAAGGGCAATAAAACATTCACGGATGCAAAAGATTTCTCTCAAAATGGAGGGGGGTGAGGTTCTAAGCCTCACCTCTGTTGATCCCCAATTTCTCACCTAATGGCCCCCCTGGACTGTGCCTGTCTTAGGTTGTTCCTCCCTTGAGGAATCTTATCCATCTCTGGCTAACCAGTCATCTTCTGGGGCCATACAGGGAGATATAAAATTGGTAAGTGAGAGAGAAGCCATATTGTTTAAAAAGGTTAGCTTTTTACTTCTTTGCAGATTTATGCCCTGTGGCTTCTATACCCAGCATTTGTCTTGAGGAATCTTTACCACTTGGAGGAAATATGATACTCAGTAAATTCGATATGAGGTACAAATTGTATTTAAGGGTTGTAATTAGGAAGAAAGAAGAAAAGCTGTAAAGGTAGCAGATGGAAGAAAACATGGGAGGATTGATTATTTCTTTGACATGTCTTCTTGTAGAGTAACAGCATGTATAGGTTTTAAACTACTAATTAAATTGTGCACACACATTAACATAATAGGGATACAGTTACATAACCAAAGCAGATCTATAATTACCAGCCATCTCCAGTGAAGCGAAGAAAACCAGTTAGGCATGCTAGGCATTTGTGAAAAATTGTCTATGATATGATGGATAGTGTCCAACTGTACTTGAACACTCTGAGAGAAATCAAATTAAAACAACCCGTTTCGGGGAACTGTTCACATCCATATGTTCGTTTAACAGTAGATAGTCTGTAGTTGTAAGATTTTGGAGCCCTACAACTTGCACTTCTTCTAATTCTTGGATGAGTTCCAACAGTACAGATCCAATCAAATTTGAGGCTTTACTGAAAGCACAGGCCAGCTTAGATATCTCCTTCTTCATTCCCATGGCAAGTCCAGGAACCAGTGTGATGGATGCAGCTGAAACTGCAGCATCGCGTGGATCTTTGTTGAGGTATTTTGATGATCATCTTCTGGTATGACTCTTCCAGAGAGTGCTGATGTTGGAAGTTCTTCTTCATATCATATTTTAGTTCATTTTCTCGGTAGCCAAATTAGGCTTTGATCCTCTGTATAAACACAAACAGACCCTTTGCCCACACTTGGATATTCCCTTTATACCATTGTGTAGAACACATTGGAGGTAACCACATAGGAACTGCTTTTTTTTTAAGAGAAAGGAATATTGTCAGAAAAGTTTACCTCCATAGCCGATCATCTGATATCCTGTAAGTGATCAAAATTAAGGGTATTTAAAGCATGCATAAATCATTGATTTACAGTTAATTTTATCCTATCAGGGAGTAATCCCCCTTTTCTTTCTTTTTTTTGTTATCTTTAATCAACACTTACATGAAGAATGTTATGTTTACTAGGCTCTTCCCTATACCAGGTCCCCGCTATAAACCCCTTTACTGTCACTGTCCATCAGCATAGCAAAATGTTGTAGAATCACTACTTGTCTTCTCTGTGTTGTACAGCAATCCCCTTTCCCAACCCCCCATGCATGCTGATCTTAATACCCCCCTTTTTCTACCCCCTCTTATCCCTCCCTACCCACCCATCGACCCCAGTCCCTTTCCCTTTGGTATCTGTTAGTACATCCTTGGGTTCTGTGATTCTGCTGCCGTTTTGTTCCTTCAGTTTTTCCTTTGTTCTTATGCACAGATGAGTGAAATCATTTGGTATTTCTCTTTCTCTGTTTGGCTTATTTCACTGAGCATAATACCCTCCAGCTCCATCCATGTTGCTGGAAATGGTAGGATTTGCCCTCTTCTTATGGCTTAGTAGTATTCCATTGTGTATATGTACCACATCTACTTTATCCATTCATCTACCAATGGACATTTAGGTTGCTTCCAATTCTTGGCTATTGTAAATAGTGCTGTGATAAACATAGGGTTGCATCTGTCTTTCTCAAACTTGATTGCTGTGTTCTTAAGGTAAATTCCTAGGAGTGGAATTCCTGAGTCAAATAGTAAGTCTGTTTTGAGCATTTTGATGAACCTCCATACTGCTTTCCACAATGGTTGAACAAATTTACGTTCCCACCAGCAGTGTAGGAGGGTTTCCCTTTCTCCACAGCCTCACCAACATTTGTTGTTTGTCTTTTGGATGGCAGCCATCCTTACTGGTGTGAGATGATACCTCATAGTAGTTTTAATTTGCATTTCTCTTACAATTAGTGATAGGGAGCATCTTTTCATGTGTCTCTTGGCCTTCTGTATTTCTTTTTTGCAGAACTGTCTGTTCAGTTCCTCTGCCCATTTTTTAATTGGATTATTTGATTTTTGTTTGTTGCAGCATGTGAGCTCTTTATATATTTTGGACGTCAAGCCTTTCTCGTATCTGTCATTTACAGACATATTCTCCCATACTGTGGGGTTCCTTTTTGTTCCATTGATGGTGTCTTTTCCTGTACAGAAGCTTTTCAGCTTAATATAGTCCCACTTGTTCATTTTTGCTGTTGTTTTCCTTGCCCGGGGAGATATGTTCAAGAAGAGGTCACTCATGTTTATGTCTAAGAGATTTTTGCCTATGTTTTTTTCCACGAGTTTAATGGTTTCATGACTTACATTCAGGTCTTTGATCCATTTCGAGTTTTCTTTTGTGTATGGGGTCAGACAATGGTCCAGTTTCATTCTCTTACATGTAGCAGTCCAGTTTTACCAGCACCATCTGTTGAAGAGACTGTCATTTCCCCATTGTATGTCCATGGCTCCTTCACTGTATATTAATTGACCATGTATGTTTGGTGTAATGTCTGGAGTCTCTATTCTGTTCCACTGTCTGTGACAATGTTCTTGTGCCAGTACAAATTGTATTAATTACTGTGACTTTGTAGTAGAGCTTGAAGTTGAAGAGCAAGATCCCGCCCACTTTATTCTTACTTCTCTGGATGGCATTAGCTATTCAGGGTGTTTGGTGTTTCCATATGAATTTTTGAACTATTTGTTCCAGTTCATTGAAGAATGTTTTTGGTAATTAGATAGGAATTGCATCAAATCTGTATATTGCTTAGGGCAAGATGGCCATTTTGACAATATTAAATATTCCTAGCCAAGAGCATGAGATGAGTTTCCCTTTCCTTGTGTCCTCTTAATTTCTCGTAAGAGTGTCTTGTAGTTTTCAGGTTTTAGATATTTCACTTCTTTGGTTAGGTTTATTCCTAAGCATTTTATTCTTTTTGATGCAATTGTGAATGGAATTGTTTTCCTGATTTATCTTTCTATTGGTTCATTGCTAGTGTATAGGAAAGCTACAGGTTTTTGTGTGTTAATTTTGTACCCTGCATCTTGGCTGTATTCTGATATCAGTTCTAGTAGTTTTGGAGTGGTATCTTTAGGGTTTTTTATGTACAATATCATGTCGTCTGAAAATAGTGACAGTTTAACTTCTTCCTTACCAATCTGGATTCCTTGTATTTCTTTGTTTGTCTGATTGCTGTGGCTAGGACCTCCCGTAATATGTGAAATAGCAGTGAGGAGAGTGGGCATCCCTGTCTAGTTCCCAATCTCAGAGGAAAAGCTTTCAGCTTCTCGCTGTTCAGTATAATGTTGGCTGTGGGTACATGATATAAGGCCTTTATTATGTTGAGGCACTTCCCCTCTATTCCCATTTTGATGAGATTTTTTATCAGGAATGGATGTTGAATTTTGTCAAGTGCTTTTTCAGCATCTATGGTGATGATCATGTTTTTTGTCTTTCTTTCTGTTGATGTGGTGGATGATGTTGATGGATTTTTGAATGTTGTACCATCCTTGCATCCCTGGGATGAATCCCACTTGGTCATGGTGTATGATCCTATTGATATACTGTTGAATTCAGTTCGCTAATATTTTATTGAGTATTTTTGCATCTACATCCATCAGGGATATTAGTTTGTAATTTTCTTTTTTGGTGGGGTCTTTGCCTGGTTTTGGTATTAGAGTGAGTGTTGGCTTCATAGAACGAGTTTGGGGCGTATTCCCTCCTCTTCTATTTTTTGGAAAACTTTAAGGAGAATGGGCATTATGTCTTCTCTGTGTGTCTGATAAAATTCCAAGGTAAATCCGTGCGGCCCCAGGAGGTTTTGTTCTTGGGTAGTTTTTTTATTACCGTTTCAATTTCTTTGCTCGTAATTGGTTTGTTTAACTTTTGTGTTTCTTCCTTGGTCACCCTTGGGAGGTTGTATTTTTCTAGGAAAGTTGTCCATTTCTTCTAGGTTTTCCAGCTTGTTGGCATGTAGGTTTTCATAGTAGTCGTTAATAATTCTTTGTATTTCTGTGGAGTGTGTCCTGGATTTTTCTTTTTCTCATTTCTGATTCTCTTGATTTGTGTTGATTCTCTTTTTGTCTTAATAAGTTTGGCTAGAGGCTTATCTATTTTGTTTATTTTCTCAAAGAACCAGCTCTTAGTTTCATTGACTTTTGCTATTGTTTTATTCTTTTCAATTTTGTCTATTTCTTCTCTGATCTTTATTATGTCCCTCCTTCTGCTGACCTTAGGCCTAATTTGTTGTTGTTTTTTCCAATTTCGATAATTGTGGACATTAGACCATTCATTTGGGATTGTTCTTCCTTCTTTAAATATGCCTGGATTGCTATATACATTCCTCTTAAGACTTCTTTTGCTGTATCCCACAGTAGTTGGGACTTTGCGTTGTTATTGTCATTTGTTTCCATATATTGCTGGATCTCTATTTTAATTTGGTCGTTGATCCATTGATTATTTAGGAGCACGTTGTTAAGCCTTCATGTGTTTTGTGAGCCTTTTTGCTTTCTTTGTATAATTTATTTCTAGTTTTATACCTTTGTGGTCTGAAAAGTTAGTTGGTAGAATTTCAGTCCTTTTTAATTTACTGAGGCTCTTTCTGTGGCCTAGTATGTGGTCTATTCTTGGAGAATGTTCCATGTGCACTTGAGAAGAATGTGTATCCTGTTGCTTTTGGGTGTAGAGTTCTGTAGATGTCTGTTAGGTCCATCTGTTCTAGTGTGTTGTTGACCGCCTCTGTGTCCGTACTTATTTTCTGTCTGGTGGGATTTATCCATTGGAGTGAGTGGTGTGTTGATGTCTCCTAAAATGAATGTATTGCATTCTATTTCCTCCTTTAATTCTGTTAGCATTTGTTTCACGTATGCTGGGTGCTCCTGTATTGGGTGCAAATATATACTTATAATGGTTATATCCTCTTTTTGGACTGAGCCCTTTTTATCATTATGTAATGTCCTTCTGTATCTGTTGTTACTTTCTTTTGTTTTAAAAGTCTATTTTTTCTGATACTTGTACTGTATACACCTGCTTTTTTTCTCCTTGCTGTTTGTATGAAATATCTTTTTCCATCCCTTCACTTTTAGTCTGTGCATGTCTTTTGGTTTCAGGTGAGTCTCAGTCTCTTTAAGCAGCATATAGATGGGTGCTGCTTTTTTGTCTGTTCTATTACTGTGTGTTTTTTGATTGCTGCATTCAGTGCATTTACATTTCAGAGTGCTTATTGAAAGACATATACTTATTGCCATTTCAGGCTTTAGATTTGTGGTTACCAAAGGTTCAAGGTCTAGCTTCTTTACTATCTTACTGTCTAAGTTAACTCGCTTACTGAGCTATTATAAACACTGTGTGATGTTTCTTTGTTTCTCTCCCTTCTTATTCCTCCTCATCCATTCTCTATATGTTGGAATATTTTATTCTGTTCTCTTTTCTGTTTCCTTTGACTGCTTTTGTGAGTAGTTTGTTCTATTTTATTATTTTTTTGCCTTTAGTTAGTATTTGGTTGTTCTGCTTTCTTTGTTTTCATTTTATTTTCTCTCTGGTGACAAACTATTTAGCCTTAGGAGTGCTCCCATTTAGAGCAGTCCCTTTAAAATGTCCTGTAAATATTGTTTGTGGGAGGTAAATTTCCTCAACTTTTGCTTGTCTGGGAATTGTTTTAATCCCTCCCTTCATATTTAAATGATAATCTTGCTGGATACAGTATCCTTAGTTCCAAAGCCCTAATGTTTCATTGCATTGAATATATCATGACATTCTCTTCTGGCCTGTAAAGTTTTCTGTCGAGAAGTCTGATGATAGCCTGATGGATTTTTCCTTTACAGGTGACCTTTTTCTCTCTAGCTGCCTTTAAAACTCTTTCCTTGTCCTTGATCTTTGCCATTTTATTTATTATGTGTCTTGGTGTTGTCCTCCTTGGATCCTTTCTGTTGGGTGTTCTGTGTATTCCATGGTCTGTTAGATTATTTCCTCCCCCAGTTTGGGGAAGTTCTCAGCATTTATTTCTTCCAAGAACTTTCTATTCCTTTTTCTGTCTCTTCTTCTTCTCGTACCCCTATAATATGGATATTGTTCCTTTTGGATTGGTCACACAGTTCTCTTAATATTGTTTCATACCTGCAGATCCTTTTATCTCTCTCTATGTCAGCTTCTATGCATTCCTTTCTCTGGTTTCAATTCCATCAATGGCCTCTTGCATCTTATCCATTCTGCTTATAAATCCTTCCAGAGTTTGTTTCATTTCTGTAATCTTCATTCTGGCATCTGTGATCTTCCTCCAGACTTCATCCCTTTTCTCTTGTGTATTTCTCTGCATCTCTGTCAGCATGTTTATTACTTTTATTTTGAGTTCTTTGTCAGGAAGCCTGGTTAGGTCTGTCTGCTTCTCTGGTGTCTCTGTTATCTTGGTTTGCCTATAATTTTGTCTTTTCATGGTGATAGGATTAGTTTGCAGAGCTGGGATGAGTGACGGCTGGAAGAACTTCCTTTCTTGTTTGTGGCCTTCCTCTCCTTGGAGAACAGCGACCTCTAGTGGCTTGTGCTTGGTAGCTGCTCACAGACAGGGCTTCTGCTTCCTGCCTGGCTGCTATGGAGTTAATCTCCGCTGTCGCTCTGGGCGTGACCTGGCTCTGGCTGCCCCTTTGTGAGGTGCTGGGTTATCACAGGTGTGGATGTAGTCTGGATGTTATCCTGTGTCCTCTGGTCTTTATTCTAGGAAGAGTTGTCTTTGTAATATTTTCATAGATATATGTGGTTTTGGGAGGAGATTTCCGCTGCTCTACTCATGCTGCCATCTTGGCTCCCAAGCCTCCATATGTCTTTTATTTCCTTTTCCTGTCTAGTTGCAAAAGCAAAGACTTTCATTACAGTTTTGAATTTGTACATGGTTTTGGCTTGCCCTTAAAAGAACTTGCACAGCAAATTGCTCTTGTGGCTGTACATTATGAGACTCATCCATGTTTACTTGGATACTATTTATTTCCACTGCGGTTTTGTTGTATCGATTGAGTATCGCATGGTTTACTTACCCCTTTGTCTTGCTAAGGGACAATGGAATTTTATTTTTTACGTTTCATTTCTAAATATTTAAATATTGATTGGTTGACCACTATTATAAATCATGTACTCTCAACATACTTAAATAACTTTATGCTTGTGATTACTTTAGAATCCATCACAGGATAGGTACTAGGGTCCCATTAAAAGAATGCAATTATCTGATTCTAGACCCAATACTTCCTGAGTAACCTGGACAAGCTTCTATCAGTCTGTTTCTTCCTCTATAAAATAATAATTCTGATAACTACTTTATAGGGTTGCTATGAGATTAAGTTTGGTAATATATCAACATGGTTAGCTCCTTTCCACCACTCTATCCACCCACCTTCCACAGAAGTTCTCTCTTCTGAGGCCTTTTCTGGTCCTTTCATTTTGTGTCTAGAACTTTGCAAACATTCAATGTACAGAATGGTCAGGCCATACAAGTGGGATGCTCTACCCTGAGATTTAACATTTGTGCATCTTCTTTGGCAGCAGAAAGTAGCTCATTATTCTGGGGCATCCAGAATATATTCTAGAGCGTTTCTTCTCTTTGTCTGAGAGGCCCTTGACTGAACAGAATGTCTAATAACTGTGTGAACGTGTATGGGCCAACATTCCTTAGCACAGTCTGATCCCTCACGTCCCTCTACAATGCTCAGAGAGGCAGGCAGGATTTGTCATCCAGCTTTCATCACAAAAATATTCCCTGGTATTTGTATGTATAGTGCTTCAGGATTTTCAGAGCTACTTCATGCAGATGATCTCATTTGATCTTCACCAACTCCTTTGAAGGACTGGACATACCCAGGTTTTAGATATAATTTCCCTAACTATACACATCTTGGGGTTTGTAAAAATAAAAAACTAGGATTTTGCATAGCTGGGCCAGTGCTTTTTATGCTATCTCATAGACAGTGTTCTCCCCAAATACAAAAGATGGAAATATTTTTGCTTGTGCTCCATAGAAACTAAAACTAGATCCAGAAAGTAAAATGGAAAGTTAGCATTCAATTGAGAAAAAATAAAGTCACTTACTGTTAGAAGAGACTGAGCTAAGACTTACCATATGCTAGGCTCTGTGCTAAGCTGCATTAGGTAGCTCCCCTCATTAAATCCTTACAACAACCTAATAAGGTTAGGTAGATACTGTCCCTATTTCTAGTGATGAGGACTCAAATGCTCAGAAGTGTGAGTTTGCCTAATGTCACCGGGCTAGTTAGCTGCAGTCAGGCGTCTTAAGCACTCAGGGTCAACCACTATCCTAAACTCTCTGATTGTCACGTAAACCTCAAGGCCACCTCACACCACTCTCTTTCCTTACCCTACAGTGGTTTACACAGAACAGATCTGGTGTTGAGTGTGGAAAATGTGTCAAAAATGAATAAATTTTCTTCCTTGTAGAATCTTTTCTTCAGGAAAAGACATTATGAGGTGAAGTTCATATAAGAACATAAACTATTCAAAAGTGAGTAATTTAATGACATTTAGTCCATTTACAATGTTATACAACCACCACCTATCTACCAAATATTTCCATCCCTCCAAAATAAAATCCATTATGCATTCAGCAATTTCTCCCCATCCTCCAACATTTCCAGCTTCCAGCACCCACCAATCTGTGGATTTATCCATTCTGGATATTTCACATAAAAGGAATCATTCAGTATATGGCCTTTTGTCTGTCTTTCACTTTGCATGTTTTGCCCACTTAGCACCATACCGTAGCATGTGTCAGTACTTTGTTCCTTTTTATGGCCGAACAATATTACATTGTATGCAATATACCACGTCAATCCGTTCACTTGCTGATGGGCACTTGAGCTGTCTCCCCATTTGGGCCACTGTGAATAGTGCTGCTACGAACATGAGTACATGTTTGAGTCACGTTTTTTTTTTTGCTTTTCTGGGTATATACTTAGTGAAATTGCAGGCTTCTATGGTATTCTGTTCAGTCACTTCAGACCCACCAAACTGTTCTCCACAGTAGCTGAACCACATTACATAGCCATCCACAATATACAAAGGTTCCAGTTCTTCCACATCCTGGGCAACACTCGTTTTTGTCTTTTAATTGTAGCCATCCTCATGAAATAGTACCTCACTATGGTTTTGATTTTCATTTCCCTAGTGACTAATGATGGCGAGCATTTCTTGAGGTGCTTGTTGGCCATTTGTATTTCTTTGTAGAAATGTCTATTCAGTCCTTTTCCCACTTTTTAATTTGATTATTTTACTATTGAGTTTAAGATGTAGATAGATAGATAGATAGATTGATTCAACTACATATATATATATATTCTTTCTCTGGATACTAGACTCTCATCAAAGACATAATTTGAAGATACTTTCTCCCAGTCTGGTAGCTGGATTTTCACTTTCTTAATAATGTCCTTTGATGCACATTTTGATTTTATATGAAGTTTAACTTATCAATAATTTGTTTCCTAGTCTTCTGCTATTATATCTAAGAATATATTGCAAGTCCAAACACATGCAGACCTACCCCTGTATATTTTTCTAAGAATTTTGTAGTCTTAGCTTTTACATTTAGATGATTGATCCATTTCAAACTAATTTTTTATATGGCATGAGGTAGGGGTCCACCTTCATTCTTTTGCATGTGAGGTTCGGTTGTTTCAGCACCATTTATTGACAAGACTATTCTTTCCCATTGAAAGGTCTTGGTACTCCTTCCTTTGTATAATCATACATGATTATACATTTGCCTTCTAACAAAGTGGGGGTTAGGAGCACTGATGCCCCTGTAAAGTAAGAAAGTCTGCATATAACTTTGACTCTCCCAAAATTTAACTACTAATAGTCTATTGTTGACTGCAAACCTTACTGATAAACAGTCAATCAAAACATATTTTCTATCTTATTTATATTATATACTGTATTCTTAGAATAAAGTAAGCTAAAGAAAAGAAAATGTTTTTCAAATTGTTTTAAACTTCCAAAACATTTTCCAATATATTTGTTGAAAAAAAATCCACATATAAGTTGACCTGGTTAGCTCAAATCCATGTTGTTCAAGGGCCAACTGTAATTGTGTACAATAAAATGCACATATTTAAAATGTACAATGGATGAATTTTGACATATACCCACACAACAGTCAAGGTAAGTAGCATTTCCATCACCTTTGTGATTAATTCCCCCCCCCAAAGAATCCACTTTTTGTCACTATAGGTTAGTCTGTATTCTCTAGCTTTTTCTATCAGTGGAACCGTAATATATACTCTTGGGCCTGGCTTCTTTCACTCGAAGTAATTATTTTTACATTCGTCCTTGTTGATGCATGTTTCAATAGCTGCTTCCTTTTTATTGCTGAGTAGTAAGTACTCCACAATACAGATTCATCACGGTTTGTGCTCACCCATCCTGGTGAAGACATCTGGGTTGTCTCCAGGTTTTGGCTTTTGTAGGTAAAGCTGCTGTGAACATTTTTGTA
Organism: Manis javanica; assembly: GCF_040802235.1. Lineage (NCBI taxonomy): Eukaryota > Metazoa > Chordata > Mammalia > Pholidota > Manidae > Manis > Manis javanica. The sequence goes on along the minus strand of NW_027332170.1, from coordinate 2,218,696 downwards.
CAAGTCTCTGGTGAATATATGCTTCCATTTCTTTTGAGTAAACACCTAGGAATTGCATGGCTGGGTCCCATGTTAGGTATATTTTAAGTTTTTTAAGAAATTTCTAGACTGTTTTCCAGAAACACAATATATTGAGGTAGCATCATATCTCCTGTCACCTTTGTGCAGCTGTAGTACTTGGAGGTCCTTATAAAAACTAAATGGGCATCTTTTTCACGTGTGCCTCTGATTACCTTCCTTTTGCTCCTTCAGTTCCTAAAATATTTACATAAGGTAGATGTTCAGTTTACTTTGGATTAATGAATATCAAGTAATGATTTATTTTAACAAATATGATGGTGAATTGAGAACCAAAATGAATGATAGAACAAAATTTGAGAGTTTGAAGAAATAAACTCTCAAAAATATGCACGTAATTCATAATAGAAAATACAGACTAGTTTAAAGGAGGAAACAGAAGTCAGCTGTGATCTTTCCCGATATCTCTTTTTTAAAAATTGTGTGGTTCTGTTTCTGTCCCAAAAATGCTCTTAAATTTAGGGCCAGTGGTCCTCAACTCTGGCTGCACATAGAATCATCCAGGGAACTTGCAACGGGCTGATTGTTTCTGCCCCCAGAATTTGTATGTTGAAACCTAATACCCAGTGTAATCATTTTAGGAGGGGGTCCTCTGGAGAGTGATTAGATCGCGATGGTGAAACCTTCATGAATGGGATTCGTGCTCTTATAAAGAGGCCCAGAGAGCCCCCTCTCCTCTTCTGCCATTTGAGGACCCAGCAAAAAGCTGGCCATGTATGAAGTGGGCTTACACCAGACACTAGAACTCCAGAACTGGGAAAGATATATCCATTGTGTAAAAGCCACCAGTCTACAATATTTTGTTACAGCAGCCTGAATAGACTAAGATAGGGTGCTTTTTAATAGGTTTAATGACTGAATTTTAGCCCAGAGTTCCTAATTTAATTAGCCTGAGGTGGGGTCTGAGTGTCAGCACTTTTCCTTTCAATCAACTTTTTGGAGTTGTAACTTACATACAGTGAAATACATCTCTTTTAAGTGTACAGTGTTATGAATTGTTTAACAAGTACACATGTACTTTCCCTCTAAACAAAACCACAATTAAGTATACAACATTTCTGTCATCCCCAAATACCCCACATTCAGTTCCCAGGTAACTGAGGATCTGATTTGTCACCATAGTTGTGACACTGTAAGCACTAGAATTTCACATAAATGGAATTGAGCACTTTGGTATGTGTCATTCAGCAGTATGTTTAAGAGAGTCATCATATTGCTGCTTGTTCCAAAGTTTATTCTTTTTTTACTGCTGGTTAGTATTCTGTTGTGTAGAAGGACCACCTTTTGTTTATCCTTTCACCAGCTGATGGACATCTGGGCTGTTTCCTGTTATAGACAGTTAGGAATGATGCTTTTATGAACATGTAAAAGGTTTTGTTTGGATATATGTTTCCATTCTACTCTAGGAGTAGAATTTCTGAGTCATATGGCACTTGTCTGTTTAACTTTACAAGAAACTTCCAAACTGTTTCCCAAGGTATAGTTATATTATTTTACATTCCCACTAGCAATGTATGAGTATTAGGCTGTTCTACATTTTTGCCACAACACTACCATCAGTCTTAAATTTTAACCCTCCTAGGAGGCATCCATTTTTAAAAGTTCCTCAAGACATATGTACTTTTCTGTATATAATACATCAAGAAAAAGTTAAGAAAAAACAACTCTCCCTAAAGGATTCTAATATGCTGCTGAGACTAAGAACCATTAAGCTAAATGGACAAACAAGCTCCAAGTATTTAAATAATGTTATTTTTATTTACACATTCATGGTTGGTTTGTTCTTATTTCCCTCAACCATTCATTGTTCAAAAAGAGTTCTTTAAAAAGTATTGGAACTATAGAGAAAACACAACATTCCTATCCTCAAGAAGCTTGGGGTCAGGTTTATTGTGTTTTTTTAAGCAAATCAAAATTCACAAGTAGGACCACAGCCATTTCAAACAGTTTGTTTTTTTAGGGAACCTTGGAATTTTGCTGCTTTGGCTTTCCTCCTGATAAGGAGAGAAGGTAATGGGACCACAATGGTGCTGGAGATGTTGCTTTCTTGGTCTAGTACTTTTTCTTCCCTGCTTCTTACCTCTCATGCTTTCTTTTCTACATAATGTAACTTGATGAACAATGTTCTTAAACGAGGTTCCAGGAAATTGTACTGGTAATAAAATGGATGTATTTTGCCCCTGGTACCCTAGTATTTTTGCACTGGTGCCTACACACCACAGAGACCACAGCTGCTTTCTGATTTTTGTTTTGTAGCTCTCCCTTGTTTGTTTTTTCTGACATAGAAAATTTTTGATAAACATAGTATTCTAATAAAAATAAGGAAAATTGGCAAAACTTTATGAAAACATCACCAGAAACCAAGTAAAGAAATAATAGAAGGGAGAAAATAATTTGGCCTATAAACCAAACTCAAGTGTAAAATTGTGTCATTAAATAGTAAATATTCTCTTACTTGCTATTATATTTACACTATAAAAAGACTGAAGTGGTACAACAATGCCTGTTCTTGGAACTAATAGAAAGAGGTCTGAAATGAGCAGTGTCTATGCAGAAGTGTTTGTAATCTCTCATAGAAGTCAGTGTGAGGAATCATAAAATTGGCTGACACTTACGCGTAAAGCAAATTCCGCTCAGAGCAACTGGTAGAAAATGCATTCCATTTCCTTTTCCTTGGGGGCCTTACTAGTTCCAGAGACCTCAGAAGCTTATAGAAAATGACTAATGATGAATGTCAGAGAATGAGTAGAAAACAATTATCAGTCTAGCTCTGGGTCTAGAGAAATATTACATCCAAAATGGATGAATTTTCATAAAAATATTTTCCATATCAATCTCAAGCCAATTTAATCCCTTGATTGATATTCTATACAATGGAATAAACCATTTTTATTATTTTCTGTGTTTATTTTTATTTCACTGTAATTTATTTTCACTGAAATTATTCTTTTTTATATTTTCATTTTTTTACACAAATTGGATTAACTGACTGGTTTTGTCCAGTTTTATTGAGGTATAACTAACAAATAAAAATGATATTTAGTTTTGACAATGTGATTTTTAAGGTGCATAATGTGATATTACATGTATGATATGATTAATATTCATATACACTGAAATGATCACTACAATCACGTTAACACATCCATCACCTCACACTGTTGGCTTTTTTGTGTTCAGAATGCATAAAATCTGCTCTTAGCAAATTTCAGATACATAATATAGTATTATTAACTATAATTCCTGTGCTGTACATTAGATCTCCAGAACTTATAAGTTTATAACCTTTGATCAATGCCTCCCCATTTATTCCACCCCCCCAGCCCCTACCAGCCACTAATTTACTTTCTGGTTCTACAAGTTCAGCTTTTCTAGATCATCTATGTATGGGAGGTCAGGCGGGATTGATCTTTCTTGTATCTGGCTCATTTCACTTAGCCTAATGCTCTCAAGGTACGTCCATGTTGTCCCAAATGGCAGGATTTCTTTCTTTCTATGGTTGAATAATATTCCATTGTGTATATACCACGTTTTCTTATCCAGGGGGCTCTTAGACTGTTTTCATGTCTTGGCTATTGTGTGTAGTGCAGTGAACACGTATACCTCTTTCAGATACTGATTTCATTTCCTTTGGATATGTACGCAGAAGTGGGATTTCTGAATCATATAGTAGTTCTACTTTAAATTTTTTGAGGAACCCCCATACTGTTTTCCCTAATGGCTGCACTAATTTACATTTCCACCAACAGTGCACAAGGGTTCCCCTTTGGCCACACCATCACCAGCCTTTGTCATCTCTTGTCTTTTTAATGCTGACCATTCCCGGTGTGAGGCAGCCTCTCATTGTAGCTGTGGCCTGCATTTCCCCGATGGTTAGTGACACTGAGAAGTTTCTTATGTACCTGTTGGTCTTTTGTATGTCTTCTTTTTGAAAAATATCTATGTAGGGTCTTTGATCGTTTTTATAAATCGGTTATTATTGGTATTGTAATTGATTTGTTTGCATTCTTTATCTATTTTGGACATTAGCCCATTATCAGATATATAGATGTGATTCAATAAACTGACCTAGAAATCTATACTTCTATTGGACCTATATGAACTTGTTCACCCAAAAGAATTGGCAGCAAGCTAAATGTGTATCAATAGGAGAAAAATTCAATTAAGCTTTTTATTTGCATTTTATTTAACAAGTTGGCCACAAAGCAAAGGTTGTTAAACTCTTCAGTAAATGTACAGATTGTAAATATTGAAGGCTTAATATAAAGATCAATTATAACATGAAAGCAGATTTAGACAATATTTAAAGGAATGGGCATAGTTGTGTTCCAGTAAACTCTATAAAAACAAAACACCAAAAAAAAAAAAAAAAGCCAGATTTGGCTTATGGGCCTTAATTTGCACACCCCTGAATCAAAGAGATGTATAGATTTGCATTTATTGACATGTGTTCATCATTATGTACTATTGGATAAAAATAAAACCCTACTTTGGTATATAATGTGATGCCACTTATTTGAAATGAAGGTATATGTGTGTATGTTTACACTGAGAAGTATCTAGGAGGGTGCTCAGCAAGTGTTAATGGTAATATTATGTCTATATTGATGGAGTTAAGACAATTTTTTTCTTCATCTTTTTGCACATTTTTATTATTAGAAAAATGTTTTTATTAATAATGTATACTCTGACAAAGTAACCCCATGGCTTGTTTTAGGAATTGCAAAAAGCCCTGAAGCCTGCATACTGCTTGTTTCAGAAGACGCCATTGATGTGGTAGGGTGAGTCTGCCCCCCGGGGTGTGCGATGGCAACCCTCCCCTCTCCCATCTCTGTGCGGCCTTGTCTAGTTAACAAACACTAATTTGGCATCTACCATGCTAAACAGCATTGTAGGCAGGAAAAGGAAAAGGAGTGATGGCAGGTCACACTTTCCTAAAACCCAAGGGTAATACCTCTTAATAAATGTTCCTAAGAGGGCCAGAGGCATAGTTCTATCCTCCAGGAGGCAAGTACAGTACCTCTGCCTCCACCATGTTCACTCAACCTGCTCCCACCAAACCTCATCCCTCACCCTTGGCTTGCCTGCACTTGGCCTTAGAATCCAGTTTTGCTTCTTCAGTCACTCCCTTGTACCATTTGTTTTTGGCCAGAAATCTTGGCTTTCAGATTTCATTCCATCTATTTTCAGCCTGTTCATGAGTTACCCTTGCCTGTGGACAGCTGGCACTCCAGGATACAAGCTTGGCAGAGAAAGATGAGTTAAGCCAAAGAAATCCCTTATGAAGGAGTCAAAATGAGCTCACCCTCTCCAGCTCTGACCCCACACCAGGCACACTCCTTGCCCTGTTTGGGCACTGAGCCCTGCTCTGGGCTCCAGCACCTCCTGGACTTTCCCTCCTTCCACACTTAGCTGCTTTTCCTTTGAATAACCAGTTGTTCCAGCACTACAGTGCCCACCTTGCTCTGTCCCAGCTGATCATTTTAGCAGAATGGTTTGTTAAGAGAAGAGAAAGAGAAAACAATATTTGTATTGTTATCAAGTTCCCCGAGTGATTTTTATGACTTTCTGGTACTTAGTCAATAGACCTTACTTTGAAATACTCATTGAGAGCAATGGAACCCAAATCTGTTGACATTAAAAATGATTTGGAATAGTGATTAAGAACGTGCATTGGCACTGGGTCAATGGGTAAGAAATAGCTCATTATTTCCTTTCCTACTATTACCGGAGTAAGTAAAATAGGTTATATGCAAGAGCCACCTCATGCCCAGCCTCTACATGGTGATACCGTCAAAGAAATAAGAGACCACTATCTGGAAAGCATCTAGAAATAATTCAAGCCTCATCTTATGAAGAATGACTAATGGGAAAACTACATTGCTTGAACAGTAAAAGCCTTGTATCAGTCAGCTATTGCTATGTAACAATCCTCCCCAAAACTCAGTGGGGTAAAGCAATAACTGTTATTTGTTGCTCGCATATCTGTGGGTCAGCACCTTTTTGACTGACCTAGGAAGGGCTCAGTGGGACTGGCTCTGCTGCATGTGTCACTCACCTCCTGCAACCAGTAGGCTGGCGGGGGTGTTCTTATGACAGTGGCAAATACAGAATGTCTTGAAGACCTCTGTGTCAGAACGGGCTCCCTGTTCCTTCACTAATCTCTGTCTCTTGGCAAAAGCAAGTCACATACAAAACCCCTAACTCAGGGCTAGTAAAATAGATTCTGCTGTTTTATTAGGAGTATCTGTAGAGTCACATGGCAAGTGTAATTAATAGAATATACCATCTACTGTCAGCCTTAAAGAAACCCACCATCTACCTCCTCCTTCGAGGCTCCCCTTGTTAGGGCATCTGCTCTCTGCTAAATCTTTCTTTGTCTGGATCTATTGAATGGCCCATTCCAACTGGCAGCCTTCTCCTTTGGCACCTTCTTACCAGTATCACAACTTGTTCTCTCAGATTTTCCATTTGCATTTGCATATTCACCCTGTCCCTCATTCCTCCAGCAGCTCCAAAGCATGGAGACTGGACCTGCAAACCTCAGGGATCCGGTAGAGAGGCGGCCAGTTACTGCTTGCATGTTGCCAATTTCTCCCTACACAGTCTATTCCTAACTTCCTATGTGTTTGGGGATTAGACGTTTACCTGTCCAGCTCAGAGTTATGGAGGAAATACTGCCAGTGCTCCCATGGCTCTGTATTTGTGCCATACTAATCCTGACAAAGCTTAAATGTCATTTCACACAACGTTAAGTCCCCTTGAGGTTCACTGTGTTCTAAGCCACTGATAACCGGTATAACTAACTGCTGATTTGTGAAATTCCTAGCTGACTGCCTGTTCTGTTTTTGCACTAGACCTTGTACTGCCTGTGGTCAGGGAGTGCTATTTACCAGCCAGGCCCCATGTCCGCCACAGCCTGTCTGTTCACAGATGCTGTCAGCCCTGCCCCAATGCCTCTGCCAGCCCAGCCACATCGCACCACTATCTCACTAGCAGCCCCAGGCGTCCTCCAGCCCACTCCTGGATTCCCACCATAGCCGGCTATGCTGGGCTTCCTGCTGCCACATCGTAGAAGAGCAGCCTTTGACAAGTGGATAAAACAAATGGCAAATCATGTTTTGCTGTGCTCAGAATCCTGTGGAGCCCCTCACTCTGGGATCTGACCTCTACTTCCAGTGGGTGATAGTAAACGTTTAATGTCAGTCCTCGGGAAGGACCCCAACCTATAGTTTTACCAGTGTTAGCGGTGTTCATACTCTGCTCATGGCCAAATTGGTTGCAAGCTTCCTCCCCACCTCCTTCCTGTCTCTTTCCTTCTTCCCTTTTCTGGGTCGGCCTCGTTCTCCATAACCTACCTTCCATGACAAGAAGACCCACATTTGTCTTAGTCGCTGCTCAGACATGCCAAGCACATAGCAGACGCCCAGTAAATATTTGGTGAATGAACGATTGATACAGCGAATGGATGGTTCCCTCTTAACGCTTCACTTCTGGATCTTAAGAATTGTTCAAAGTAGACAGCATAGTTCTGAAATAACCAAATTATGTTCTACACTTTCTGGTTCACAAAGCACTGCCTCCTGCACCATCCTGAGCAGAAGCCAGGGATGGTGCTTGTCTACCCACTTTCCAAACAGGGAAACAAAGACTCAGAGCAGTGGGGTGCCTGCTTCAGGCCACACTGCGAGTGCTGGTCTCCGTGGGTCTGACTCCCCGGCTGGCCCTCTTCCCCGCATCCACCAGTGACGGCCAGGTTCTCGGGGAAGGGAGGCGCAGCAGCGCAGCCTGGTGCTTCAGGGAGAGCTGTCCCAAGGAGCTGAAGAGCAGGAAGGGCAGCTGATGACGGCAGAGAGGCGCCCATCCCTGCCTCCAGTTTCACTCTAACCCTCCGCCAGGCTCCACAGCCCGCGGACAGCTGGCTCACTCCCAGCACCCTGTCTTCTTCCACTTCTAAGAAGTGAACACAGAGACAGCCAGCTGGAGCCCCACAAGCTGAATTCAGCCCCCATGTATGAGTTAGTTAGTCAGTCCCTATGGTGTTTAAAAAGTTGGGGCACCTTACAAAGCAGGAGATCCCCCGTAGGTAGGTGGTTTCTTTTGTCAAGTGGGAAACTAGCCCTTGGCTGGGCTGATGGTGGCCGCCCGACACCAGCTGAGTGGTGTCCGGTTCTCCAGTGCTCACAGTCCCTTCGCCTCTCCAAGCTTGAGGGCAGCCATCATGTGCCATTTGTTTTTCTGTCACACCCTTATTTTTTACTGTTGAGAAACATACCTCTGAACCCGTATCTCTACCAAAAGGAGTAAAACAAAATACAACGTGTCTCACGGTGGTGCCACATCGCCTCTGGCAGCCATCTGATCCTGAGAGTCTTCGTTTGCCTCCCGCTTTCAAATACACCCTCTCTCAGACCTCTCAGCAATCCTACAAAAAGGCTTTGGGCACCTCCCTTTGGATGAGGATCCTGGGGTCCAGAGAGGCTGAGGGGATCGTCTGAGGTTTCATAACTAATTAGAAGCATAGGTAGAACTTGAAGACAACATCTCACTCATCACGGAAATCCTCATGAATCGCATTCCCAATCACCCTCATTGCCTTTGTGGTCTGGGTTGGACGGTGTGTGCAGCTGAAACAGCCCTAGTGTATCCACTCGTGCCCATTAGGTGGCGCCCTACACCAGCCAAGCTTTCCAGGACAATGCTTTGTGGAAACTGATTTTCCTCCGTTGCAACAGGATTTTAAGTCAGAATGGTTTTTCCTTTCATTCTTTTTAAAAAACGGTCTTCCCATACACAACATATTGTGGCTTTCATTGCAGACAAAGTGAAATTTGCCTAATCCATCACTTAGGGAGAAAGTGTTTATGTGCAACAATTGACATCTGTTAACTTTTAAATGAACTAAGGAAGGTCTGAAATACATTCTTTTTTCCAGAAGTCACGCAGACACTGATAAGCTTCTCTGTACAATTAGGAATAAAACGAGCACCTTTTCTTCCCCAACAAGTGCTACTAAAAGCCTAAGTGAGGAAAAGGTCGAGGGTGGACGGCCTTCCACTCCATGAGTTAGCACTTCTGTTTCAAGTTCAGACAGTTGGCTGGTGCAGAAGGAATGGCTACCCTGACAGCTCCACTGTACCCAGCTCTGCCCACGTGTCCCCCACCTGACCTGCTACTTTTTCGGCGAATTGTGAGGGGCTTCATTTACCCGGGTTGGCTAAATCAGTTTTCACCATCAGCATTAGTACTTCGGTGTACCTGTTTTTAAAGCAAAACACATTTGTTCTTTTGTATTTCACACTAGCAAGGAATTTGGAACCCATCCGTACAGTGTTAGCCCTTGCTGTCTGTAATTCAAGCTTCATTATTAAAAAGAGAATGAGAGTACATATAATTCTCATATGCATCTCAGATAACAGCTGACAATTTGCTCATTGTAAAGATCTACTAATGTTATAAATGAGGAAATGAAGTCTTACCTATAAAATAAAATAATTGTGGTGTGAAGTGTTTTGGGTACTGGAAGTTTTTTATAAACGTGGGGAGAAGCTAGAAAGCCCCTCAGTTTCAACGTCTTGTCTCCTCTTTCCCGATCCCCATGAGTCAGTAGGATGTCTACGGGAGCCACAGTGAGCGCTTCCTGAAGAGGCACACACATTCCCTGGCCCTCCCTCCAGCTGAGCTCAGCCACAGGGATAAGCTCTGGAGAGAGGGAATGTGATCGCGCATGTCGGGTCTGAGGCACTTAAGAGCCACTGAGGCTGCTCAATCTTCTCTTCGCCTCTATTGAATACTTGGAGGCCACGTTGTCCAAAGGGTGGAGATGATTCCAAGGTGGCCGAGACTCTTGGAAAGGAAGCCTTTTTCCCTGACCGGCCCTGGTCATGCAGCAAGAGAGCAACACGTTGGTTGTGTTAAGCTACTGAGATCTGGGCTACCTTGTTCTTCGGGCAGAGCCTGGCCTCCAGGAGGGCAGGACTGTGTGTCTGCTTGCTCCAGGTCGAGCACTGTGCACACCCCACCCCTGGCCTTTGGTAAGGGCTCATTGGGACAATTATTTGAAGTACTTCAGTGTCCTTGAATCCTCCTTCCTGCTCAGCTAGCATGAGTCTGGGGCTTGCCATTTCCAACTGAGACTTGCGCTCAACGTAAGGCTGCCAAGCAATGTTAACACTTTTCCAACCTCTCTCCTGTCCCAGAATCTTTTCTTTTTTCCAGATAGATTATTCTTCTTTTGTTTTATGACATCAAGATTTGTCAAAATGTACAAATAAGGTACATGGAAATATTTATTTGTTGTTTCTTTTATTCAGGAAAACGTTTTAAGTTCAATAATGACTTTCTTATTTCAAAGGCATGGTGTATTTTTGTAGAGAATAAATACATATTCCCTAAAACTCCTTGTAATGTTCTGTAATTATTGGATGCTGCTTTCTCAATCTAAGCCCTGGGTGAACCACAGTTTTTAAAAAAAGAAATACATATGGCTCAAAGGGAGAGAGAAAACAGTACCCACAATCTCCAATGGCCAGAGAAAAACATGGTTCATAGATTATTGTGTGGTTGTGAAGATGGTGTGATTTTTACAAGACGGTATTATACATATTTTAAAAACAGATTTTTTTCACTGAATACATCTACATCTTTCCCTGCCAGAAACATATTTCTTTTTCAGTGGCTACGTAATACTCCATTCTGTGGCTTTTAAAAAATTTATACATGTTAACCATCATAAAAATCTACCAGATCTTTTTCCACCTCTGATTCTTTGTTATTTTCTTAAGGGAAATTCCCAAACATGGAATTTTTGGGTCAATACCCAGGCATATCTTGAACACTGTTGATGCACAATGTGAAATTGTCTTGCAGAAAGTTCATACCAAATTAGAGAACATCAATGCCCATTTGCTTGCATTCTTGCTAAGTTGTTGTAACTTTAAAAATATTTCCATTTTTTTGGGGGGGCAGAGCCAGGATGGCAGTAGAAATCTCCCCAAAACACATAGATCTATGAAAATATAACAAAGAAAACTCTTCCTAAAATAGAGACCAGAGGACACAGGACAACATACAGACCACATCCACACCTGCAAGAACCCAGTGCCTTGCGAAGGGGGTAAGATACAAGCCCCGGCCTGGCGGGACCCGAGCACCCCTCCCCCCGGGATCCCGGTGGGTGAAAAGAAACAGGAGTGGTTTTTTTTTTTGGCAAGTGCTTTTTCGGAAGCCTTAAAGGGACAGGGACCCCAGTGCTAGGGAGGCAGGGCAGCAGGACTGGTGGGCGGGTGCCTGAGACCAGCAACTGAGGATGGAGGAAATCGCGCGTTTTTCCCCCATTTTTTTTTTTTTTTCTCTTTTTGGCGAGTGCTTTTTGGAAGCCTTAAAGGGACAGGGACCCAGGTGCTAGGGAGGCAGGGCAGCGGGACCGGTGAGCGGGTGCCTGAGACCGGCGCCTGAGGATGGAGGAAATCGCGCGTTTTTCCCCTTTTTTCCCCCACTTTTTGGCGAGTGCTTTTTGGAAGCCTTAAAGGGACAGGGACCCAAATACCAGCGAAACAGGGCAGCAAACCTGGTGAGCGGGTGCCTGAGACCAGCGCCTGGGGACAAAGAAAATCGCGTGTTTTTCCCAATGCTAGGGAGGCAGGGCGGCGGGACCGGTGGGCGGGGGCCTGGGACTGGCACCTGAGGACAAAGAAAATCGCGCGTTTTTCCCTTTTTTTTTTTTTTTTTGGCGAGCGCTTTTTGGAAGCCTTGGAGGGACGGGGACACCAATACCAGGGAGGCAGGGCAGCAAGACTGGTGGGCGGGTGCCTGGGACCGGTGCCTGAGGACAAAGAAAATCGCGTGTTTCTCCCGTTTTTTTCCTTTTGGCAAGTGCTTTTCGGAGACCCTAGAGGAACAGAGACCCCATTGCCAGGGAGGCAGGGCGGCAGGGTGGCAGGGCCGGTGAGCAGGTACCTGGAACCAGTGCCTGGGGACGGAGAGGGTTGTGCGTTTCTCCCTTTTTTTTTTGGCGGGTGTTTTTTGGAGACCTTGGAGGGACGGGGACCCCTGTGCTAGGGAGGCAGGGTGGCAGGACCGGTGGGTGGGTGCCTGGGACCGGCACCTGAGGACAAACAATATCGCGCGTTTTTCCCTTTTTTTTTTTTGGCAGATGCTTTTTGGAAGCCTTGAAGCGACAGGGACCCCGGTGCTAGGGAGGCAGGGCAGCAGGACCGGTGAGAGGGTGCCTGGGACCGGCGCCTGAGGACAAAGAATATCGCGCGTTTTTCCCTGTGGGACCACTGGGTGGGTGCTTTTTGGAAGCCTTGAAGGGACAGGGACCCTGGTGCTAGGCAGGCAGGGCAGCAGGACCAGTGAGCGGGTGCCTGGGACCGGCACCTGAGGACAAAAAAAATCGCGTGTTTTTTCCTTTTTTTTTTTTTTTCTGTTTCCTCTCTCATTGTTGCTGTTGTTGTTTTGGTTTGGAGAGTGCTTTTTGGAAGTCTTAAAGGGACAGGACAGGACACTTAGAACAGAGGGAGGGAATCTGGGGATCTCTGGGCCTCTAACTCCCTGGGCAACAGAGAGCACAGAGGCCCCTTACGGAGATAAATAGCCTCCCAGCCGCTCCCCCTCCAATGAGGCTCCACCATTTTGGAGGAGCAGCCCCAGCCAGGCCACCCCCACAGCAACAGCGGAGATAAACTCCATAGCAAAAGGGCAGGAAGCAGAAGCCCTGTCTGTGCACAGATGACAAGCATAAGCCACTAGAGGTCACTATTCTCCCAGGAGAGGAAGGCCACAAACCAACAAGAAGGGAAGCTCTTCCAGCCGTTACTCGTACCAGCTCTGCAAACTATCCCTATCACCATGAAAAGGCAAAACTACAGGCAGACAAAGATCACAGAGACAACACCTGAGAAGGAGACAGACCTAACCAGTCCTCCTGAAAAAGAATTCAAAATAAAAATCATGAACATGCTGACAGAGATGCAGAGAAAAATGCAAGAGCAATGGGATGAAGTCTGGAGGGAGATCACAGATGTCAGGAAGGAGATCACAGAAGTGAAACAATCCCTGGAAGGATTTATAAGCAGAATGGATAAGATGCAAGAGGCCATTGAAGGAATAGAAGCCAGAGAACAGGAACGTATAGAAGCTGACATAGAGAGAGATAAAAGGATCTCCAGGAATAAAACAACACTAAGAGAAATATGTGACAAATCTGAAAGGAATAATATTCGTATTATAGGGGTAGAGAAGAAGAAGAAAGAGGAAAAGGGATAGAAAGTCTCTTTGAAGAAATAATTGATGAAAACTTCTCCAAACTGGGGGAGGAAGTAATAGAACAGACCATGGAATTACACAGAACATCCAACAGAAAGGATCCAAGGAGGAAAACACCAAGACACATAGTAATAAAAATGGCAAGGATTAAGGACAAGGAAAGAATTTTAAAGGCAGCTAGAGAGAAAAAGGTCACCTATAAAGGAAAACCCATCATGCTAACATCAGACTTCACGACAGAAACCCTACAGGCCAGAAGAGAATGGCATGATATATTTAATGCAATGAAACAAAAGGGCCTTGAACCAAGGATACTGTATCCAGCACGACTATCATTTAAATATGATGGTGGGATGAAACAATTCCCAGACAAGCAAAAGCTGAGGGAATTTGCTTCCCACAAACCACCTCTACAGGGCATCCTACAGGGACTGCTCTAGATGGGAGCACTCCTAAAAAGAACACAGAACAAAACACACAGCATATGAAGAATGGAGGAGGAGGAATAAGAAGGGAGAGAAGAAAAGAATCTCCAGACAGTGTATATAACAGCTCAATAAGTGAGATAAGTTAGGCAGTAAGATACTAAAGAAGCTAACCTTGAACCTTTGGAAACCACGAATCTAAAGCCTGCAATGGCAATAAGTACATATCTATCAATAGTCACCTAAATGTAAATGGACTTAATGCACCAATCAAAAGACACAGAGTAATAGAATGGATAAATAAGCAAGACCCATCTATATGCTGCTTACGAGAAACTCACGTTGAACCCAAAGACAAGCACAGAATAAAGTCAAGGGATGGAAAAACATATTTCAGGCAAACAACAGATAGATGAAAGCAGGGGTTGCAGTACTAATATCAGACAAAATAGACTTCAAAGAAAGAAAGTAACAAGAGATAAAGAAGGATATTACATAATGATAAAGGGCTCAGTCCAACAAGAGGATATAACCATTCTAAATATATATGCACCCAATACAGAGCAGCAGTATATGTGAAACAAATACACTAAAGGGGGAAACAGAATGCAATGCATTCATTTTAGGAGACTTTAACACACCACTCAACCCAAAGGATAGATCCACCGGGAAGAAAATAAGTCAGGACACAAAGGCACTGAACAACACACTAGAACAGATGGACCTAACAGATATCTATGGAACTTTACATCCAAAAGCAACAGGATATACACTCTTGTCAAGTGCATATGGAACATTCTCCAGAATAGACCACATACTAGCTCACAAAAAGAGTCTCAGTAAATTCCAAAATATTGAAATGCTACCAACCAGTTTTTCAGACCACAAAGGTATAAAAGTAGAAATAGATTCTACAAAGAAAACAAAAATGCTCACAAACACATGGAGGCTTAACAACATGCTACTAAATAATCAATGGATCAATGAACAAATCAAAATAGAGATCAAGGAACATATAGAAACAAAAGACAACAACAACACAAAGCCCCAACTTCTGTGGGATGCAGCGAAAGCAGTCTTAAGAGGAAAGTATATAGCAATCCAGGCACACTTGAAGAAGGAAGAACAATCCCAAATGAATAGGCGAACATCACAATTATCGAAACTGGAAAAAGAAGAAATGAGGCCTAAAGTCAGCAGAATGAGTGACATAATAAAGAACAGAGAAGAAATAAACAAAATTGAGAAGAATAAAACAAAAGCAAATATCAATGAAACCAAGAGCTGCTTCTTTGAGAAAATAAACAAAATAGATAATCCTCTAGCCAAACTTATTAAGTGAAAAAGAGGATCAACACAAATCAACAGAATCAGAAATGAGAATGGAAAAATCACGACAGACTCCACAGAAATACAAAGAATTATTAAAGACTACTATGAAAAACCTATATGAAAAAAAGCTGGAAAACCTAGAAGAAATGGACAACTTCCTAGAAAAATACAACCTTCAAACACTGACAAAGGAAGAAACACAAAAGTTAAACAAACCAATTACGAGCAAAGAAATTGAAATGGTAATCAAAAAACTACCCAAGAACAAAACCCCCGGGCCGGACGGATTTACCTCAGAATTTTATCAGACACACAGAGAAGACATAATACCCATTCTCCTTAAAGTGTTCCAAAAAACAGAAGAGGAGGGAATACTCCCAAACTCATTCTATGAAGCCAATATCACCCTAATACGAAAACCAGGCAAAGAGCCCACCAAAAAAGAAAATTAAAGACCAATATCCCTGATGAATGTAGATGCAAAAACACTCAATAAAATATTAGCAAACAGAATTCAACAGTGTATCAAAAGGATCATACACCATGACCAAGTGGGATTCATTCCAGCGATGGAAGGATGGTACAATATTTGAAAATCCATCAACATCCTCCACCACATCAACCAAAAGAAAGACAAAAACCACATAATCATCTCCATAGATGCTGAAAAAGCATTTGACAAAATTCAACATCCATTCATGATAAAAACTCTCAGCAAAATGGGAATAGAGGGCAAGTACCTCAACATAATAAAGGCCATATATGATAAACCACAGCCAGCATTATACTGAACAGCAAGAAGCTGAAAGCATTTCCTCTGAGATGGAGAACAAGACAGGGATGCCCACTCTACCCACTGTTATTTAACATAGTACTGGAGGTCCTAGCCATGGCAATCAGACAAAACAAAGAAATACAAGGAATCCAGATTGGTAAAGAAGAAGTTAAACTGTCACTATTTACAGATGACATACATAAAAAACCCTGTACATACTGTACATAAAAAACCCTAAAGACTCCACTCCAAAACTACTAGAACTGATATCGGAATACAGCAAAGTAGCAGGATACAAAATTAACACACAGAAATCAGTAGCTTTCCTATACACTAACAATGAATCAATAGAAAGAGAAATCAGGAAAACAATTCCATTCACCATTGCATCAAAAAGAATAAAATACCTAGGAATAAACCTAACCAAAGATGTGAAAGACTTATACTCTGAAAACTACAAGTCACTCTTAAGAGAAATTAAAGGGGACACTAATAAATGGAAACACATCCCATGCTCATGGCTAGGCAGAATTAATATCGTCAAAATGGCCATCCTACCCAAAGCAATGTACAGATATGATGCAATCCCTCTCAAGTTACCAGCAACATTCTTCAATGTGTTGGAACAAATAATTGAAAAAATTCATATGGAAACACCAAAGACCACAAATAGCCAAAGCAATCCTGAAAAAGAAGAATAAAATAGGGGGGATCTCACTCCCCAACTTCAAGTTCTACTACAAAGGCATAATAATCAAGACAATTTAGTACTGGCACAAGAACAGAGCCACAGACCAGTGGAACAGATTAGAGACTCCAGAAATTAACCCAAACATATATGGTCAATTAATATTTGATGAAGGAGCCATGGACATACAATGGCAAAATGACAGTCTCTTCAACAGATGGTGCTGACAAAACTGGACAGCTACATGTAGGAGAATGAAACTGGACCATTGTCTAACCCCATATACAAAGGTAAACTCAAAATGGATCAAAGACCTGAATGCAAGTCATGAAACCATTAAACTCTTGGAAAAAAATATAGGCAAAAACCTCTTAGACATAAACATGAGTGACCTCACCTTGAACATATCTCCCTGGGCAAGGAAAACAACAGCAAAAATGAGCAAGTGGGACTACATTAAGCTGAAATGCTTCTGTACAGCGAAAGCCACCATCAGTAGAACAGAAAGGAACCCTACAGTATGGGAGAATATATTTGAAAATGACAGATCCGATAAAGGCTTGATGTCTGGAATATATAAAGAGCTCACACGCATCAACAAACAAAAAACAAATAACCCAATTAAAAAATGGGCAGAGGAACCTAACAGACAGTTCTCTAAGAAAGAGATACAGATGGCCAACAGACAATGAAAAGATGCTCCCCATCGCTAATTATCAGAAAAATGCAAATTAAAACAACAATGTGGTATCACCTCACTCCATTAAGGATAGCTGCCATCCAAAAGACAAACAACAACAAATGTTGGTGAGGCTGTGGAGAAAGGGGAACCCTCCTACACTGCTGGTGGGAATGTAAATTAGTTCAACCATTGTGGAATGCTGCATGGAGGTTCATCAAAATGCTCAAAACAGACCTACCATTTGACCCAGGTATTCCACTCCTAGGAATTTACCCTAAGAACGCAGCAATCAAGTTTGAGAAAGACAGATGCACCCCTATGTTTATCGCAGCACTATTTACAATAGCCAAAAGGTAAGCAACGTAAATGTCCATCGGTAGATGAATGGATAAAGAAGATGTGGTATATATACACAATGGAACACTACTCAGCCAAAGAAGTGTTAAAATCCAACCATTTGCAGCAACATGGATGGAGCTTGAAAGTATTATGCTCAGTGAAATAAGCCAAGCGGAGAAAGGGAAATACCAAATGATTTCACTCATCTGAGGAGTATTAAAACATAGGAAAAACTGAAGGAACAAAACAGCAGCGGAATAACAGAACCCAAAAATGGGCTAACAGGTTCCAAAGGGAAAGGAACTGGGGAGTAAGCATGAGCAGGGAGGGATAAGTGGGGGGAAGAAGAAGGGGGTATTAAGATTAGCATGCATGGGGGGAGGGAGAAAGGGGAGGGTGGGCTGTACAACAGAGAGACGACAAGTAATGACTCTACAACATTTTGCTAAGCTGATGGACAGTAACGGTAATGTGGTTGTTAGGGGGGACCTAATATTGGGGAGAACATAATAAACATAGTATTCTTCATGTAAGTGTAGACTAAAGATTAAAAAAAGAAAGAATGAAAAATTGGATTACTTCTTGATAGAATAAAACTATTGGTAAATCAAAGATCAATGCATGTTTTAAATATCCTTAATATTGATCACTTAAAGGGTGTCAGATGATCAGCTATGGAGGTACTCTTTTCTGATAATATTCCTTTCTCTTAATAAAAAAAAAATCAGTTCCTGTGTGCTGACCTCCAATGAGTTCTGCACAGTGGTATAGAGGGCATGTCAATGTGTGGGCAAAGGGTCTGTTTGTTTCTATGCAGAAGATCAAGGCCTCGCTTGGATACCCAGAAAATGCACTAAGATACGATATGAGGAGGAGCTTCCGGCATCAGCACTCTCTGGAGGACTTGTGCCAGGGGGATGATCATCAAAAAGCCTCCACAGGGATCTGGCGATGCTGCAGTTGTGGCTGCATCCACCCCACCGTTTCCTGGACTTGCCATTGGAATGAGGAGGGAAATGTCTAGGCTGGCATGTGTATACAGTGAGACAATGAATTTGACTGGATCGGTACTGTTGGAACTCAACCAGGAGTTGGGAGGGGTGCAAGTTGTAGCACTCCAAAATCTTATGACTATAGACTATCTACGGTTAAAAGAACATATGGGATGTGAACAGATCCCAGAAATGGGCTGCCTTAATTTGTCTGATTTCTCTCAGACTGTTCAAGTACAGTTGGACAATATCCATCATATCATAGACAAATTTTCACAAATGCCTAGGGTGCCTAAATGGTTTTCTTGGCTTCACTGGAGATGGATGGTAATTATAGATTTGCTTTGTTTATGTCACCGTATTCCTATTATGTTAATATGTGAGCGCAAATTAGTTTGTAATTTAAAACCTATACATGCTTAAGGTATTCTACAAGAAGATATGTCAAAGAAATAATCAATCCTCCCATGTTTTCTTCCATATGCTACCTCTATAGCTTTTCTTCCTCCTTCCTAATTACAACCCTTAAATAGAATTTGTGCCTCATATCGAATTTCCCGAGTATCATAATTCCACCAGGTGGTAAAGATATCTCGAGACAAGTGCTGGGCATAGAAGCCAGAAGGCATAAATCTGCAAAGAAGTAAAAAGGTAACCTTTTCAAACAATATGGCTTCTCTCTCACCAACTTTCCATTTCCCTGTATGGCCCTGGAAGATGACTGGTTAGCCAGAGACGGGTAAGTTTCCTCAAGGGAGGAACAACTAAGACAGGCACAGTTGCAGGGGGGCCATCAGGTGAGAAATTGGGGATCAACAGACGTGAGGCTCAGAATCTCACCCCCCCTGTTTTGAGAGAAATCTTCTGCATCCATGGATGTTTTGATGCCCTTGTCTAGCTTGGATTAATACTTAGTCCATAGGCACACACCTGATCATCTACATTTGCCCTCTTACAGCACTAAACTATGTTTTCTACCTTTATGTTGCATCTATCTACCACTTCAGCATTTTATTAAAAATAAAAATTATAATAATAATAAAGGGAGAAATGTGGGATCAACATATGAATCAAGTATAAAAATCAAACAAATATTCATATTTGACCTGATTGTTTATAGTTCATAACGCGTGATCAAAACCGAAAGCTTCTGTGATGAATGCCCTTGTACTGTTCACCATGTAAGAATTTATTCACTACGTAAGAATTCATTCACCATGTAAGAACTTGTTCGTTATGCTTCAGAAAATTGGAGACTGAAGAGAATTAGGCTTGAAATGGATTAATGATTGTACATTGAGCATTGACCCCCCTATGCAGAATTTTATTGTTGTTAACAACCATTTGATCAATAAATATGAGACATGCCCTCTCAAAAAAAAAAAAAATCTACATTTTTCAATAACCGAGGAGGAGCCAAGACGGTGGTGTGAGTAGAGCAGCAGAAATATCCTCCCAAAACCACATATATGTATGAAAATATAACCTATACAACTCTTCCTAGAGTAAAGACCAGAGGACACAGGACAACATCCAGACTACATCCACACCTGCGAGAACCCGGCACCTCACGAAGGGGAAGAGGAAGGCCACAAACCAACAAGAAGGGAAGTTCTTCCAGCCGTCACTCGTTCCAGCTCTGCAAACTATTCCTATCACCATGAAAAGACAAAATTACAGGCAAAACAAGATCACAGAGCCACCAGATAAGGAGATAGACCTAACCAGTCTTCCTGACAAAGAATTCAAAATAAAAATCATAAACATGCTGACAGAGATGCAGAGAAATATGCAAGAGAAATGGGATGAAATCTGGTGGGAGATCACAGATGCCAGAAAGGAGATTACAGAAGTGAAACAAACTCTGGAAGGATTTATAAGCAGAATGGATAAGATGCAAGAGGCCATTGATGGAATGGAAACCAGAGAAGAGGAACCCATAGAAGCTGACTAGAGAGAGATAAAAGGACCTCCAGGAATGAAACAATATTAAGAGAAATGTTTCACCAATCCAAAAGGAACAATATCCGTACTATATGGGTACCAGAAGAAGAGAGAGGAAAAGGGATGGAAAGTATCTTGGAAGAAATAAATGCTGACAGCTTCCCCAAACTGGGGGAGGAAATAATCGAACAGACCACAGAAATACACAGAACACCCAACAGAAAGGATCCAAGGAGGACAACACCAAGACACATAGTAATTAAAATGGCAAAGATCAAGGACAAGGAAAGTTTCAAAGGCAGCTAGAGGGAAAAAGGTCACCTATAAAGGAAAAGCCATCAGGCTAACATCAGACTTTTCGACAGAAACCCTACAGGCCAGAAGAGAATGGCATGATATATATAATGAAATGAAACAGTAGGGCCTTGAGCCAAGGATACTGTATAAAACATGACTATCATTTAAATATGATGGCAGGATTAAACAATTCCCAGACAAGCAAAAGCTGAGGGAATTTACTTCCCAAAAACCACCTCTACAGGGCATCCTACAGGGACTGCTCTAGATGGGAGCACTCCTAGAAAGAGCACAGAACAAAACACTCAACATATTAAGAATGGAGGAGGAGGATAAGAAGGGAGAGAAGAAAAGAATCTCCAGACAGTGTATATAACAGCTCAATAAGCGAGCTAAGTTAGGCAGTAAGATGCTAAAGAGGCTAACCTTGAACGTTTGGTAACTCCGAATTTAAAGCCTGCAAAGGCAATAAGTACATATCTTTCAATAGTCACCCTAAATGTAAATGGACTTAATGCACCAATAAAAAGACACAGAGTAATAGAATGGGTAAAAAAGCAAGACCCATCTATATGCTGCTTACAAGAACCTCACCTGAAGCCCAAAGACATGTACAGACTAAAAGTCAAGGGATGGAAAAACATATTTCAGGCAAACAACAGCGAGAAAAAAGTAGGGGTTGCAGTACTAATATCAGACAAAATAGACTTCAAAAATAAGAAAGTAACAAGAGATAAAGAAGGACATTACATAATGATAAAGGGCTCAGTCCAACAATAGGATATAACCATTCTAAATATATATGCACCCAACACAGGAGCACCAACATATGTGAAACAAATACTAACAGAACTAAAGGGGGAAACAGAATGCAATGCATTCATTTTAGGAGACTTCATCACACCACTCACCCCAAAAGGACAGATCCACCGGGCAGAAAATAAGTAAGGGTACGGAAGCACTGAACAACACAGTAGAGCAGATAGACCTAATAGATATCTATAGAATTCTACATCCAAAAGCAACAGGATATACATGCTTCTCAAGTGCACATGGAACACTCTCCAGAATAGACCACATACAAGCCCACAAAAAGAGCCACAGCAAAATCCAAAATATTGAAATTCTACCAACCAATTTTTCAGACCACAAAGGTATAAAAGTAGAAATAAATTCTGCAAAGAAAACAAAAGGCTCACAAACACATGGAGACTTAAAAACATGCTCCTAAATAATCAATGGATCAACGAATAAATTCAAATAGAGATCAAGGAATATATAGAAACAAATGACAACAACACAAAGCCCCAACTCCTGTGGGACACAGAGAAAGCAGTCCTAAGAGGAAAGTATATAGCGATCCAGGCACACTTGAAGAAGGAAGAACAATCCCAAATGAAGAGTCTAACATCACAATTACCAAAATTGGGAAAAGAAGAGCAAATGAGTCCTAAAGTCAGCAGAAGGAGGGACATAATAAAGATCAGAGAAGAAATAAGCAAAATTGAGAAGAATGAAACAATAGCAAAAATCAATGAAACCAAGAGCTGCTTCTTTGAGAAAATAAACAAAATAGATAAGCCTTTAGCCAAACTTATTAAGTGAAAAAGAGGATCAACACAAATCAACAGAATCAGAAATGAGAATGGAAAAATCACGACAGACTCCACAGAAATACAAAGAATTATTAAAGTCTACTATGAAAAGCCTATATGAAAAAAAGCTGGAAAACCTAGAAGAAATGGACAACTTCCTAGAAAAATACAACCTTCAAACACTGACAAAGGAAGAAACACAAAAGTTAAACAAACCAATTACGAGCAAAGAAATTGAAATGGTAATGAAAAAACTACCCAAGAACAAAACCCCCGGGCCAGACGGATTTACCTCAGAATTTTATCAGACACACAGAGAAGACATAATACCCATTCTCCTTAAAGTTTCCAAAAAATAGAAGAGGAGGGAATACTCCCAAACTCATTCTATGAAGCCAACATCACCCTAATACCAAAGCCAGGCAAAGACCCCACCAAAAAATAAAACTACAGACCAATATCCCTGATGAATGTACATGCAAAAATACTTAATAAAATATTAGCAAACCGAATTCAAAAGTATATCAAAAGGATCATACGCCATGACCAAGTGGGATTCATCCCAGGGATGTAAGGATGGTACAACATTCAAAAATCCATCAACATCATCCACCACATCAATAAAAAGAAAGACAAAATCTCCATGATCATCTCCATAGATGCTGAAAAAGCATTTGACAAAATTCCCATTCATGATAAAAACTCTCAGCAAAATGAGCATAGAGGGCATGTATCTCAACATAATAAAGGCCATTTATGATAAACCCACACCCAACATTATACTGAAAAGCGAGAAGCTGAAAGCTTTCCCTCTGAGATTGGGAACTAGACAGGGACGCCCACT
This sequence comes from Manis javanica, assembly GCF_040802235.1. Classification (NCBI taxonomy): domain Eukaryota; kingdom Metazoa; phylum Chordata; class Mammalia; order Pholidota; family Manidae; genus Manis; species Manis javanica. The sequence goes on along the minus strand of NW_027332170.1, from coordinate 2,195,436 downwards.
CTCCCCACTGTTACCTAACATAGGGCTGGATGTCCTAGCTACGACAATCAGACAAAACAAAGAAATACTAGGAATCCAGATTAGTAAAGAAGTTAAATTGTCACTATTTGCAGATGACATGATATTGTATATAAAAATCCCTAAAGACTCCACTCCAAAACTACTAGAACTAATATCGGAATAGAGCAAAGTTGCATGATACAAAATTATCTCACAGAAATCTGTGGCTTTCCAATGCACTAGAAATGAACTAATAGAAAGAGAAATTAGGAAAATTCCATTCAGAATTGCATCAAAAGGAATAAAATACCTAGGAATAAATATAAACAAGGAAATGAAAGAACTATGCTCTGAAAACTGTAAGTCAGTCTTAAGAGAAATTAAAGGGGAAGCTAACAAATGGAAACTCATCCCATGCTCGTGGCTAGGAAGAATCAATATCGTCAAAATGGCCATCCTGCCCAAAGCAATATACAGATTTGATGCAATCCCTATCAAATTACCAGCAACATTCTTCAATGAATTGGAACAAATAATTCAAAAATTCATATGGAAACACCTCAGACCCCAAATAGCCAAAGCAAGCCTGAGAGAGAAGAATAAAGTAGGGGGGATCTCACTCTCCAACTTCAAGCTCTACTACAAAGCCATAGTAATCAAGACGATTTGGTACTGGCACAAAAACAGAGCCACAGAGCAGTGGAACAGATTAGAGACTCCAGAAATTAACCCGAACATATATGGTCAATTAATATTTGATAAAGGAGCCATGGATATACAATGGTGAAATGGAAGTCTCTTCAACAGATGGTGCTGGCAAAACTGGACAGCTACATGTAGGAGAATGAAACTGGACCATTGTCTAACCCCATATACAAAAGTAAATTCAAAATGGATCAAAGACCTGAAGGTAAATCATGAAACCATTAAACTCATGGAAAAAGACATAGACATAAACGAGTGACCTCTTCTTGAACATATCTCCCCAGGCATGGAAAACAACAGCAAAAATGAACAAGTGGGACTATATTAAGCTGAACAGCTTCTGTACAGCAAAAGACATCATCAATAGAACAAAAAGGAACCCTACTGTATAGGAGAATATATTTGTAAATGACAGATAAGAGAAAGGCTTGATGTCCAAAATATATAAAGAGCTCACACTCCTCAACAAACAAAAATCAAATAACCCAATCAAAAAATGGGCAGAGGAACTGAACAGACAATTCTCCATGAAAGAAGTACAGATGACCAACAGACACATGAAAAGATGCTCCACATCGCTAATTTTCAGAGAAATGCAAATTAAAACTACAATGAGGTATTACCTCACACCTGTAAGGATGGCTGCCAACCAAAAGACAAACAACAACAAATGTTGGCGAGGCTGTGGAGATAGGGGAACCCTCCTACACTGCTAGTGGGAATGTAAATTAGTTCAACCATTGTGGAATGCTGTATGGAGGTTCATCAAAATGCTCAAAACAGATTTACCAATTGACCCAGGAATTCCACTCCTAGGAATTTACCCTAAGAACGGAGCAATCAAGTTTGAGGAAGACAGATGCACCCCTATGTTTATGGCAAAACAATTTACAATAGCCAAGAATTGGAAGCAACCTAAATGTCCATCGGTAGATGAATGGATAAAGAAGATGAGGTACATACACAATGGAATACTACTCAGCCATAAAAAGAGGGCAAATCTTACCATTTGCAGCAACATGGATGGAGCTGGAGGGTATTATGCGCAGTGAAATAAGCCAAGTGGAGAAAGAGAAATACCAAATTGTTTCACTCATCTCTGGAATATAAGAACAAAGGAAAAACTGAAGGAACAAAACAGCAGCGGAAACACAGATCCCAAGAATGGACTAACAGGTACCAAACGGAAAAGGGTGGGGGAGGATGGGTGGGTAGGGAGGGATAAGGTGGGGGAAGAAGAAGGTGGTATTAAGATTAGCATGCATAGTGGGGTGGGAGAATGGGGTGGGCTGTACAACACAGAGAAGACAAGTAGTGATTCTGCTACATTTTCTATGCTGATGGACAGTGACTGTAAATGGGTTTAAGGGGAGAGCTGGTATAGGAGAGAGCCTAGTAAACATAATATTCTTCATGTAAGTCTAGATTAAAGATTTTGTAAAAAAGCAAGAAAATGAGATTACTCCCTGATAGGATAAAATTAACTGTAAATCAACAATTAATGCATGCTTTAAATATCCTTAATTTTGATCACTTAAAGGGAGTCAGATGATCGGTTATGGAGGTACACTTTTCTGATAATATTCCTTTCTCTTAAAAAAAAAAGGAGTTCCTGTGTGGTGACCTCCAAAGAGTTCTACACAATGGTATAAAGGGGATATCAAATTTTGGGCAAAGGGTCTGTTTGTGTTTAAACAGAGGATCAAAGTCTAATTTGGCTACCCAGAAAATGAACTAAGATATGATATGAAGAAGAACATCCAAAATCAGCATTCTCTGAAAGAGTGATACCAGAAGATGATCTTCAAAAAACCTCAACAAAGATCCAGGCGATGCTGCAGTTGTAGCGGCATTCATCCAACCGGTTCCTGGACTTACCATTGGAATGAAGAAGGAGATATCTAAGCTGGCCTGTGCATACAGTAAAACAACAAATTTGACTGGATCTATACTGTTGGAACTCAATCAAGAATTAGAAGAAGTGCAAGTTGTAGCGCTCCAAAGTTTTACAACTACAGACTATCTACTGTTAAAAGAACATATGGGATGTGAACAGTTCCCAGGAATGGGTTGTTTTAATTTGTCTGATTTCTCTCAGACTGTTCAAGTACAGTTGGACAATATTCATTATATTATAGACAAATTTTCACAAATACCTAGGGTGCCTAACTGGTTTTCTTGGCTTCACTGGAGATGGCTGGTAATTATAGATCTGCTTTCGTTATGAAACTGTATTCCTATTATGTTAATGTGTGTGTGCAATTTAATTAGTAGTTAAAACCTATACATGCTTAAGTTACTCTACAAGAAGATATGTCAAATAAATAATCAATCCTCCCATGTTTTCTTCTGTCTGCTACCTCTATAGCTTTTCTTCTTCCTTCCTAATTACAACCCTTAAATAGAATTCGTGCCTCATAATTCCTCCAAGTGGTAAAGAAACGTCAAGACAAATCCTGGGCATGAAGCCACAGGGCATAAATCCGCAAAGAAGTAAAAAGATAACCTTTTCAAACAATATGGCTTCTCTCTCACTTACCAAATTTACATTTCCCTGTATGTCCCCAGGAGATGACGGGTTAGCCAGAGACAGGTAAGATTCCTCAAGGGAGGAACAACCTAAGACAGGCACAGTTGCAGGGGGCCATCAGGTGAGAAATTGGTGATAAACAGAGGTGAGGCTTAGAACCTCATTCCCCTGTTTTGAGAGAAATCTGCATCCGTGGATGTTTTATTGCCCTTGTCTAGCTTGGATTAACACATAGTCTACAGGCACACACTTGATCATCTATATTTGCTCTCTTACAACACTAAATTATGTTTTCTACCTTTATCTTGCATCTACCTACCACTTCAGCATTTTATTTAAAAAACTAATAATATTAAAGTGAGAAATGTGGGATTCACATATATATCAAGTATAAAAATCAAATGAATATTCATATTTGACCTGATTGTTTATAGTTCATAATGCTTGATCAAAGCTGAAAGTTTTTGTGATGACTGCCCTTGTACTGTTCACCATGTAAGAACTTACTCACTATGTAAGAATTTGTTCAACATGTAAGAACTTGTTCGCTATGCTTCAGAAGATTGGAGACTGATCAGAATTAGGCTTGGGGTGGATTAATGACTGCACATTGAGCACTGACTCCCCTCTACAGAATTTTATTGTTGTTAACAACCATTTGATCAATAAATATGAGAGATGCATTCTCAAAATTTTCCATTTTTGAAAATTCATTATAATTTGTATTTTAATTATTAATAAAATTAATATACAAAGCTTTTTCCATATTCTGATGATTTTCTGTTCATTTGCTTGTTATATTTTTCTGTTGACATATTACACTCTTTTCTTACTGATTTATGAGAGCTCTTTTCATATATTGGAAACATTATTATTTATTTCACAAATGTCCTCAATTTTCCATTTACCTTTTAATTTCTTATATACATTTTTTTTAAACCCTTACATAGTCAAATGTATCTAGAAATCTTCCACTTTGTAATTTCTGCTCTTGGACTTATGTTTACCCAGACTTTCTTCACCATGATATGACATAAATATTTACTCATATTTTCTCCTAGTTCTATTGTGGTTTCATCTTTCCTTTAAACATTTAATCCTCTTGGAATAAATTTTGGTATATTAATTTTTAGCCAATAGTTTCCAGACTAATTAGTCTTCCCACCTCTTGCAGTTGCTCACTTAGCATATGGTAAACTCTGTTTGCTGGGTTTCTGCATCAGTAATCTATTTTTTTATTCCTAGGTTGGCAGAAAACTTCCTATAGTAATTTGGAAATATGTTTTAATATCTAGGAGCCTGTTTCTTTAATTTTCAACGTTTATCTTCCTTTCATGAATATACTCTTTCAGTAGAATTTAAAAATCAATTTGTCAGGTTAAAGAAAGTAAAGTTTTATTTGGTTTATCAGTTGGTTTGGAAATAACTGGTATCTTGAGAGCCCTGAGCCTTCTGATTCACATGCACGAAGTTTCCCTGTTTTATTCAATTCTTCATTCTGTCTTTGGGACAACGTTCGTATTTCTGCTCTACTCGATCCAAAGTATTACATGATTTTTATTGCTTCTATGAATGGGACGTTTTCCTCATGATATTTTTTAAATGCTTTAGGGCTGGATATTATTCTGGTGTGGTATATACCATCATTTATTTTCCATTCATCTACTCGTTAACATTTGGTCTGATTTCACCTTTTGGCTACTGTGAATAGTGCTGCCATGAACATTTTTGTACATGTACTTATTTGAGTTCCTGTCTTCAGTTCATTTTTTTTACCTTTTTAAAATGGAATAAAATTGTATTTGCTTCAGTTACATAATAATCATGCATATTACTGGATTCTTGCCACAGTAAGTATAGTTCCTGTTACCATACCAAGACATTACTGTATTATGGTTATGTTCTGTAAATCATGCTTCCATTCCTGTGACTAACTTATTTTACAATTTGCAGTTTGTACCTCTTTATCCACTTCACCTATTTAACCCATCCCTCCACTGCCCTCCCTATGGTAACCAACAGTCTGTTGTTCATATTTATGGGTCTATTTCTCTGTTCTTTGTTTATTTTGCTTCTTAGATTGCACATATAAGTAAAACCATATGGTATTTATCTTTCTCTGACTGACATATTCACTTAGCATAATACCTTCTACATCCATCCATGTTGTTGCAAATGGCAGAGCTCCATCTTTTTCATGGCTGAGTATTATTCCATTGAATATATGTAGCACATCTTTATCCATTCATCTGTTCAGATTGCTTTCATATCTTTGTAATTATAAATAATGCTGCAATGAACACAGGTGTACATTTATCTTTTCTTATTAGTGATTTTGTTCTCTTCAGGTAAATTCTCAGAAGTGTAATGAATTGCTGGGTTGTATGGTATTTCTATTTTTAGTTTTTTGAAGGAACTCCATGTTGTTTTCATTGTGACTGGACCAATTTACATTCCCACCAACAGTGTAGAAGGGTTCCCTTTCTCCACATCCTCACCAAAACTTGTTACTTCTTTTGGATAGTATCCATTCTGAGTGCTGTGAGGTGATACCTGATTGTAATTTTGATTTGTGTTTCCCTGATGACTAGTGATGTTGAAAATCTTTGCATGTGTCTGTTGGCCATCTGTATGTCTCCTTCAGAAAAATGTCTATTCAGGTCCTCTTCCCATTTTTTTTAAACCTCTTTACAGTGATTTTATTGTAACCAATTTTCCTAGATACAAGAAAAAAAATTTTTTAGCTCTTGCTTTTTTCTGGTAACAGCAATCTACAATTACATGAAAAACATTATGTTTACTAGACTCCCCCTTCACCAAGTCCCCCCCAAATACCCCTTCACAGTCAGTCACTGTCCATTTTAGGCTAGGAATTCTGTTTCTTGGAATTCTACTACTATGTTGAATAAAAACGGTGAGAATAGACATCCTTATAATTGTTCCTGATCTTAGAGGAAAAGCTTTCACTTTTTGCATTTGAGTATGATGTTGACTGTGTATTTGTTGTATTTGGCCTTTATTGTGTTGAGGTATGGTCCCTCTATATCTACTTTGTTGTAAGTTTTTATCACAATTGGATGTTGAATTTTGTCAAATTCTTTTTCATCATCTATTGAGATGATCATATGGTTTTTATCCTTCGTTTTTTTAATGAAGTGTATCACATTGATTGATTTATGGATATTACACATTGTTGCATTCCTGAATAAACACCACTTGGTAATGATGATTGATTCTTTTCATATGTTTTTGAATTTGGTTTGCTACTATTTTGTTGAGGATTTTGCGTCTATGTTCATCAGGGATATTGCTGTTTTCTTTTTTGTAGTATTATTGTCTGGTTTGGATATAAGAATGATACTGACCTCATAGAATGAGTTAGGAAGTATTCACCCCTCCTTTTTCGTTTGTTTAATACTTTAAGAAATTAGCTCATTTGAATGTTTGGTGGAATACATGCATGAAGGAATCTGATCTGGAACGTTCATTTTCTGGGAGTTTTCTTACTACCAGTTCAATTTTGGTACTAGTTATTTGTCTGTACAGGTTTTTTTTATTCCTGGGTCATTCTTGGAAGATTGTATGTTTCTATGAATTTGTCCATTTCTTCTAGGTTTTCCAATTTATTGGTATGTAATTCTTCATCAGATTCTCTTATAATACTTTGAATTTCGGTGATATAGGTTTTAACTTCTTTTTCATTTCTGATTTTTCTTTCTTTTTTTCCTAAAATGAGTGCATTGCATTCTATTTCCTCCTTTAATTCTGTTAGTATTTGTTTCACATATGCTGGTGCTCCTGTGTTGGGAGCATATATATATTTAGGATGGTTCTATCCTCTTGTTCGACTGACCACTTTATTATTATGTAATGTCCTCCTTTATCTCTTGTTACTTTCTTTGTTTTGAAGTCTGTTTTGTCTGATAAAAGTACTGCAACACCTGTTTTTTTCTACCTGTTGTTTGCATGAAATATCTTTTTCCGTCCCTTGACTTTTAGTCTGCACATGTCTTTAGGTTTGACGTGAGTCTCTTGTAAGCAGCATATTAATGGGTCTTGCTTTTTTATCCATTCTATTACTCTGTGTCTTTTGATTGGTGCATTCAATCCTTTACATTTATGGTGATCATTGAAAGATATGTACGTATTGCCATTGCAGGCTTTAGATTCGTGGTTACCAAAGATTCAAGGTTAGCTTCTTTCTATCTTACTATCCAACTTTACTTACTTATTGAGCTTTTGTGAACACTGTTGCTTCCTTATTTCTCTCCCTTCTCATTCCTCCTCCTCTGTTTTTTATATGTTAGGTTTTTTATTCTGTGCTCTTTTGTGTTTCCTTTGACTGCTTTCGTGAGTAGTTGATTTTATTTTTTGCCTTTAGTTAGTATTTGGTTTGGTCTGCTTTAGTTGCTGTGATTTTACTTTTCTCTGCTGACACATATTTAGCCTTAGGAGTCCTCCTATCTAGAGCAGTCCCTCTAACATACCTTGTAGAGGTGGTTTGTGGGAGGCAAATTCCCTCAACTTTTGCTTGTCTGGGAACTGTTTCATCCCTCCTTCATATTTAAATGATAGTCGTGCTGGATACAGAATCCTTGGTTCAAGGTCTTTCTGTTTCATTGAAGTGAATATATCATGCCATTCTCTTCTAGCCTGTAAGGTTTGTGTTGAGAAGTCTGGTGATAGCCTGATGGGTTTTTCCTTTGTAGGTGACCTTTTTTCTCTCTCTAGCTGCCTTTAATACTCTGTCCTTGTCCTTGATCTTTGCCATTTTTAATTATTATGTGTCTTGGTGTTGTCCTCCCAGGGTCCCCTCTGTTGGGGATTTTGTGTCCTTCTGTGGTCTTTGCAAATATTTTGTTCACCACTTTGCATAACTTTTCAGCAATTATTTCTTCAAATACACTTTTTATCCCTTTTCTCTCCCTTCTTCTTCTGGTACTTCTATAATGTGGATATTGTTCCTTTTGGATTGGTCACACAGTTCTCTTAATATTGTTTCATTTCTGAGATCTTTTTATCTCTCTGTCAGCTCCTATGTGTTCCTGTTGTCTTGTTTCTATTCCCTTAATGTCCTCTTGCATCTTATCCATTCTGCCTTTTAATCCTTCCAGAGACTGTTTACTTTCTGTAGTCTACCTCCCTACTTTGTTGGTTAGTTCTTCCATTTTTCTCTTCAGATCCATCAGCATATTTATGATCTTTATTTTGAATTCCTTTTTTGGGAAGATTGGTTAGGTCAGGTCTGTCTCCTCAGGTTCCTTCTCAGGGGAGGATGTCTGTGTGATTCTGGTCTGGATCAAATTCTTCTGCCTTTTCATGTGATATAGGTAGTTGTGGGGAGTTGACATGTGTGTCAGCTGGGAGAACTTCCCTTCTTTCTAGTTTGTGGCCTTCCTCTCCTGAGAGAACAGCATCCCCTAAGAGCTTGTGCTGGGCACCTGCACAGAGACTGGGTTTCTGATACTTGCCTGGCTGCTGTGGATTAAGTTCCGTGCCATTGCTTTGGGTGTGGTCAACCTCAGGCTGCTGCTCTGCTATGGTGGTGCCACTGGAGGGGGAATGGGCGAAAGATTGTTAATCATAATGAGGGGTCTCTGAGCTGTGCTGCCACCCAGGGGGTTAGGATGTCTGGAGGTCCCTGGGATTCCCAGCTGATGGACTGAGTGTACTGGGATGCTTCTGTCCAGCTGTGAGGCACCTGTCCCTTTAGAACTTTCAGAAAGCACTCGCTTTTCTTTTGTCCCAGGGGCGCCAGTTGCGGGGACCCACTTGCAGGTTTTACTGTTCTGTTTCCCTAGTATCCAGCACTCCATTCACATGTGTCTGCACTCCTGGTGAAGATGGCTATGGCTAGATATTCAGCAGTCCTGGGTTCCCTCCCTCCCTGCTCTGACTCCTCTCCTCCCTCCAGGGAGCTGGGGTAGGGGTGTTTTTCAGGTCCCGCTGGACCAAGGCTTGCATCTTACCCCCTTTGTGAGGTGCTGGGTTCTCGCAGGTGTGGATGCAGTCTGACTTCTATACTGTATCTTCTGTTCTCTCTTTTAGGAAGAGTTGTCATTTGTTGTATTTTCCAAAATATATGTGGTTTTGGGATGAGATTTCCACTGCTCTCCTCATGACACCATCTTGGCTCCTCTCTATTCAAACTTGATCTCTCTAAGTTAGTATTAGGCATAGTGTTAGGGCTAAGGTTTTAGGATAGATTTACTGGTAGGGTATGGGTTAGAGCTAGGATTACAGCGACGTGTGTGAAAGGGTAAGTGTTATGCTTTTTGTTAACTGTTAGGCTTAGCAATACAATTAAGAATAGCTTTACAGTGAGGGGAATCAGATAATGTGGAAGACTATTTTCCAGCTAACTTATATATTGTCCTCTCACTGAGATGAAAGTTTAGCATGAACTTGCCTCAAACATTGAAAACTGAGTGAATTGGGAAATAATACACATTTTACTCTACAAAATATTCAAGGACAAATTTTTATGTGAGAATTTTGTTGCTGGGGAAATGAATTTTAATATTATTGTTTTCAAAAACTGATGTGCTCTTACATTACTCTTAGTCCTAAGCCTACAATGAGTGACAAGCTACTCATATCAATAAGTCTGATAGAAAGGTTCATTTTCAGTCATTCAGGCAGTAATTCAGTTGCTTATCATTCCCAATTCTAGGACCCAGTCACATAACTTGACTCTAGGATCCCTTACACCTTCACAGCCAGCAGGAGATATCTCCCTAACAAAAGATCTGTATTGGTCTGTTTTGTCCATTGTTTCTATTTGGCTGGAGAATTGTGAAGACACTATTCCCACCTTGAAAATTATGGCAATTCTTCTAAAATAAAATGATGAGCCACTTAATACCACCTTCAATTTTGAACTCCATCTGGATTTGTGAGATGAGTTTGCAGTGGGTTTTCTCACCTCTGATAGTGAACTTTTTGGGCATGGTAGTTGATTCTGTTGCTTGCTGCACTGTGCATTGTAGATATTGCACAGCATGCATCTGACATTGCCACATATCACCAGAGGCAAAATCATCCATACTTGTGATCTGCAGCCCCAGAGTTTGAGAACAGGATGCTTCTTGACATAACTGCAAACAATTCTGGGTTGTTACCCACATGAGAACTCTTGATGGACGAGTCCACTGTCCAGACCCATTTTTGACATGGAAAATGGTGTTCCTCAGAGTACCAGTGTACAGAATTCACATTTCTATAAATTCAATCCCATAATCCAGATCACATGAGAAGATGAATTCGTAGTGTGTAAACATTTTAACGTTGTGCCTCTTCAGGAAAAATCATTTGATGAAAGGGGACTAAAGGACAGCCCCTAACTGCAATAACACTGAATAGCTGTTTAGGCAAATGGAACATAAAGTCTAAGGAATGTTATACCCCCACTTTTGAAGAAATCAACAAATTTTTCCACTTTGTTGACTACAGAAAAAGTAGGTTTCTGGGAATACTCATGGTTGTGTGTCTACCCTAAGTGAGTGTTTGGAGATTGCAAGAAGTCTAATGAACACAGGGTCCTGAGTCTGAGAAAACACTCACTCAGGATGCAGAGCAGGTGTTGTCACTGAGACCTATGCAAGGCAGGAGAAGTAAGAGAAAGGAAGAAACAGAAACAAAACCCAAAATGACTCCATTCAGCCACCTTAGAGCCTAGTCTACTAGAAACAATTTTGCAGGAAAAATTACCTTTCCATTTTTACCAGAATCCCACAAGGAAATCATGTGTATGTAAGAGTGGGATAACTGATAGAGTCATTCAACTTAAAGGCATATTCAAGAAACTAAATAAAGGTATTGATACAGCCCCTCAGCATATGCTACTGGGCTCTGAGGAGGAAAAGGTGGTTTCTTTCGATTCCTAAGTCTCCAGGTGAGCGGTCTGGGTGAGAGTCAACAGTTAGGATTCCAGATAAGGGGTAGGGTTCACAAAAGAGTAAAGGGTGCCACATAGATTTGAAAGGTTCAAGTTCATTGTGAGGGGCCAAAGTTTGTGTTAGTGTTCGATTTCATGAGTTACGTTTGTGTTTGGGTTCAGAGTTTTTGTTCAGGATTTCATTAATCCCTGGAATTCTGGTTGATAGTTTAGAGTTTGGGTTCATGTCTTTGGGATTTCAGGTTCCAGCATTCAGGTTAGGAAAATGGTTAAATGTTGGGCTTAGGGTTAGGTATATGATGAAGATACTATTATCGCTAGAGTTAGGATAATGGGATAGGTTTATATTAGTGGTTCTGTTTAGCTTTGATCAACAGTGATGTGTGGGTGAGGGTGAGGATGGGTATAGTGTTAAGGCTAGGTCTTAGATTAGATTTGCTTTATGGTGCACTGTAGGCAATGTACAGTTTTGGTTACATTTAAAGTAAGGGGCTAGGTTAATAGACTGTTTAAGTTTGTCTTTTGGTTAACATTTAAATGTTACTGAGAAGACGACAGCATTTAGGACTAGGGTTAGGTTAGGTTAAAGGTTTTGTGTACAGTGAAGTTATGGCTTCAGTTAGCATAAAGGGTAAGGGTCAGTGTTCATTTCAGCTCCAGCCTAACAGTGAAATGTGGATGATGCTGAGGTTGTTGGGTGATGGGAAAAGATAAGGTTGAAAGTGAGGGTGAGGTTTTGGTTGCACATAGTACATTCCAGTCCCAAAATTGTGAAGGGGAACACTTGGCTAAATTGTTCCCATGTGCCCCTGCCTTTCAAATGGACATGGCTATAGGACAACCCACAAGCAATACCCACACTCACTAGGATGGGCACAGAACTGAATGCCTTTCTCCTTGATATATATATATATATATATATATATATATATATATATATATATATATATATATATATATATATATATACACCTTGTGTCTGGGTTCTATTTATCCACAGTGGGTAGGGTTAAAGACTTTGACCTCACTGAGTACCACACCTTCTGCTAAGGCCCTAGGCCCTGGAAGTGGAATCTGCTCTCCTTACAAGCCAGCATCTCTTTTTAAGCTACAGTCGATTCAGTCACCACTGTGACATCATGGACCTATGGGAACACTGGTGCTCATGCAAGTCCTACACACAATAAGTGCTTTCCATTGAACACGTCTACTGCAGAGCCCAGAAAAACAAACATCTGAGATAGTGAATATCAGGGTTTCAGTCACATGATTGGAGAGCTCTGCCATGGCACAACAAAATGCATGAGCCACCAGGACATGTTCCACAGCTACTGCATCCATGCAGCCACTTGGGGATCCATTCAGATGGGTGAAGGTCAGGCATCAAGGAGAGAGTCAAGGGTTAGCTCTCAGTGTTCCAGTTGGCTAAGTGTTTAGCTGTGAAGTTTGTTTCAGGGCTTAGTGTGGGGTTCATGTATTGGTTACTAGTTTAGGTGTCAGATCTGGAGTTTGGTTAGGTTTTGAGTTTGTGTTCAGGTGTTCGGGAGTTAGAATCATTTTTTTTTTTGTTCAGGGCTTAGGATTGGGGTTTGTGCATTCAGTGGTTAGTGTCACGGTGCTGGTAAGAGTTAAGATTGGGTGACGTTTAGGGTTAGAGTTAGCATTCAGACTAAGGGCTAGGGTTAATGTTAGGCTAACTGTTAGAACTGAGATTTAGGGTAAGATTAGGATTCATTCTTGGGTTGGGGGTCAGGTTACACTGCTGTTTGACTTAGGGTTATATTTTTGGTTTTGGGTAAGTTGTAGGCTCAAGGATAGATTTAGAGCAAATAAAATTAGTTAATGTGGAAGACTATCTCCAAGCTAACTCACAGGAGGCCTTCTCACCAAGACAGAATTTCAAAGTGAACTTCCCTTAATCATAGGAAACTAAATGGTTGAATTTGGAAACGTAATTTCCATATCTTAAAAAAATATTCCTGTTTATATCTCTGGGTGAGAATGCAGTGCTGGGGTAACCAATTTTTATCTTCCTATTTTCAGAACTGTGTATGATCTTATAATTTAGTAGGTCCTAAACCTACAAGGAGTGACCACGTCCTCACATCAAGATGTCTTCTAGGCTGGGTTCCTTCTCCATCATCCATGGAAGAATTCACTTGCTTTAACATTCCAGCTCTAGAACCAGGCTACATGACTTGGATCATGGATGCCCTATAATTATTGGCAGGAAAACATGATGGAATATCTCCCTAACTCCTGACCTACTGTTGTCTATTTTGTTCATTCTTTTTCCATTTGGGTGGGGAAATATGAGGATACTGGTCCCACCTAGAAAATTGTAACAAGTCTTTGTAAATCAAACAATGAGCCTTTTGACATCATCTGCCACAATGAAGCACACCTGGAAGCTTGAGCTGAGTTTGTCTGCAGTGTGTTTTCTGAACTTCTGACACTGAATTTTGAGGCCATGATAGTCTTTATTGTTTCTTGTTGCTGTTTGCATTGTGTGTGCTGAGCAGCTTGTATTTCAACATTGAGAAATATCCTCAGAGGCAAAATAATCTGTGCTTGAGTTCCACCACCCACGAGTTTTAGAACAACAGGCATCCTGAAATATTTGAAAGCAATGCTCCATCCCTTATCCTGATGAGAACTCTTGATTGGCAAGTCTACATTCCATACCCAACTCACAGTAGGCACTTTTCAAAATGTTCTATCCCATATTACAGATCATGCCCAAACATCTGTTGCTAGAATGTAACACATTCAAAGCTGTCCCTTGTCAGAAACAAATATTTGATGAAGAGGGACTACAGGATACCTCCCAACTGATTTCCCATTGAAATGGCTCTTTTGGTAGAAAGGATTATTAATAGTAGGGAGTGTCATGCTCCCACCTTTGGCATAAACAACCTGTTTTCCCTTTTATTGATGATAGGAAAAGTAAGTAATTTCTAGAATGACCAGTGTTTGTTTTTGTCAGGCCTAAGTCAGTGTGTAAAGACTGCAAGAATACTTATGATATTAGTTTTCTCAGCCTGAGAAAAGATTCACTCATGATGCATATCAGTTGCTGGCAATCGAGACCTATAGAAGGCAGGAAAAGCAAGAGAACAGAAGAAACATGAAAACAAAAGCGAAAATGGTTCCTTTCAACTGTCTTAGAGCCAAGACTAGTAGGAACAGAGATTCTTTGGAAACATTTCCTTCCTGTTTTTACTGGTATCCTGCAAAGGAGTCATGTGTGCATAAAGGCAGGACAACCAAGAGAGCCATTCACCTAAAGGGCAGATACAAAGAGCTGAACAATGGTTCTGCTGCAGGCTTTCAGCATATGCATCTGGGGTCTCAGTAAGACACTGCTGTTTATTTCAGTTATTAATGCTCCATCTGAGGGTTCATGGAGAGAGTCAAAGGTTAGGCATCCAGGGTAAGGTTTAGGAGTTAAAAAAAGTATCCAGGATTCCAGTTCAGTTTGAGGAGTGTGAGTTTACTGTGGGAGTAAGGAGTTACATTGTCGCTTGTGTTCAGGTTTTCGTTTTTGTGCTTAGGTTTATGATATGATGCTCAGGTTTGGGTTGAACTCAGGCATGTTAGGGGTTAATGTTGGGGTTGGGATTAGGGTTAAATTTAAAGTGAAGAGATTGTTTTTGTTAGAGTTAGTGTAATGGGTGAGGATTCGCATTAGGGGCCGGTTTAACTTTTGACCAACACTGCGGTGTTTGTCAGGGTGAGAGAGAGGGTGAGAGTTAGGGTTAGTGCTACATCTAGAATTAAGATTAGGTTAAGCGTTACCTTTATAGTGAAGTTATGGTTATGGTTAGAGTTAGAAGAAGGGGTCAAGTTAGGAGAAGGGTTAAGTTTGTCTTTCAGTTAACAGTGAAGTTTGCATGAGAGTGAGGTTAGTGTTTATTGGAATAGTATGGTAATCTTTAGGATTAGGAACAGGGTTAAGGTATGGCTGTATGGCTTCAGTTTGAGTTAGAATATGGGGATAAGATTAGGGTCAGGATTCAGTTTAGATCCTGTTTAACAGTGAGGTGCAGGTGAGGCTGAGGGTGAGGGGTGAGCAGTGAAGTTTAGGGCAAAGGTAAGGTGAGGTTTAGGCTACAGGTTGAACATTATCATCTATATTTTGCCAAGGGGAGTGCTGGAACCAGTTGGATCGGCTGGTGTTCATAGGAACTCCTGCATTTTCTAAGAATGAGGCTGCTGGACAGCCCAGGAGCCGGACCCACACTTGCTAGGGTCAGGCAAGAAGAGAGCTGCTTTCTCTAGGAAGCATGTAGGTCACCGGTTTCCAACGTACTAACAGGCCCCTTGGCTCTCTTTTCAATTTTTTCTAAAGCCAACAGAGTTCGCACCCCTGCCTTGCTGATGACCACGCCCACAGCTGAAGTCCCAGGCCTGGAAGTGCTCTCCTGCTCTCCTCACCAGGCAGCCTCAATCTCTAGGATCCCGTCATCATAGTCACCACTGTGATGTCACAGAACTATGGTAACGCTGGCACTCACACAAGTCCTCCCTACCAAGATTGCTACCCTGTGGATGCATCCTCTGCAGATCCCTGTGAAGCTGCATCATTTTCCACACTGAACTTCAGGTGTTCAGTCACATGCATGCAGAGCTCTGCCATAGAACTTCCCAATGTCTTAATCCCCAACACAGTTCCACATCTCCTGCATTCATCCAGCCACACAGGCACTGATTTATCTTGTCCAGTAGGGATCAGTGAGAGTTAAGGGCTAGCCTCAGGGTTCTGGCTTTTCAGGTTTAGGATTCAGACTGGGATCCAGTGTTTTACTGGTTGGTTCAGGTGTCAGTGTCCTGCTTACGTTTTGGATTGGGGCTTGGGATTGGTAGCAATATTAGGTGTTGTGTATGTGTTCAGGCAATGTGTGGGGGCTCACAATTGACTTTCTGAATCTGAGATTACAGTGGAGCATTATGGGTTCAGGGTTTCACAATGAGGGTTTCAATTTCTACCTGAATTTAAGGGTTAAGGTTTTGGGTTGAAGGTTAGAATTATGATTAGTGCTACTTAGTGTTAGGGCAGAGGTTTAAGGATTGCATTTGGTTTATGTTTATGGGTTAGGGTTTGAGTTACAGTGAGATGTATGTGAGGGTTAGGGTTATAGTTTATGGTAAATGTTAGACTTAGCCATGGAGTTAGGGATAGCTGTAGAGTGAGAGGAATCAGTAAATGGGAAAGACTATTTCTAAGCTAATTTAGAGATGATCTGAGATGAAATTTCAAGGTCCAATTCCTTTAACCATAGGAAACTAAAAGACTGGATTTGAAACATTATATATATATAATTTGAACAAACTATTCCAGGATAAATCTACTTGGGAGAATTCAGTTGCTGTGGTAACCAAATTTCATAGTCCTGGATTTCACACTCTATATATTGTTAGTTTAGTAGGCCCTAAGCCTACAATGAGTGACAATGGGCTCACATCAAAATTTCTTACAGGCTGGTTTCCTTCTCGATCATCCAGAAAAGAATTCAGTTTCTTTAACATTTAGAGTTCTAGGAACAATTTACAAGACTTGAATCACGGGCCCCTACTCTTTCAAAGCCAGCAGAAGAACACGATGGAATATCTCACTGATGGAATATCTCACTAACTGCAGATCTGTGTTGGTCTATTTTCACCATACTTTCCACTTGGCAGGAGAATTTTGAGGACACCAGTACCTCCTTGAACAGCATGGCAAATCTTTAAACAAACAATGAACCAGCTGATACCACCTGCTGCATTGAATCCCAATTGGATGTTTGATCTGAGTTTGCCTCCATTATGTTTTCTCACTTTCTCACAGCGAATTTTGGTGGTGGGATAGTCTTTTCTGTTGCTCATTGCCCTGTGTTTTGTAGTTGGTTAGCAGCATACATTTGGACATTGTCAAATATCAGCACATGCAAAATTATTTGTGCTGGAATTCCACCACCCCAAGGTTGGACAATAGGAGAAATTCCTATATAACTTCAAGCTATGTCCCATAATTCACACAGATGAGATCTCTTGATGCAAAAGTCCCCACTGCACACCCCCTTTTGACATGGAAAATTGATTCTCCCACAGCAGGAACTCACAGAATGTACTTTTCTAACAATTCAGTTCTGTACTCAAGATCCGATATGAAGCTCTGTTACTAGTGTGAAACACATTTTCAAGTTATCCCTTTTCAGGAACAAAAATTTGATGAGGAGGGAATAAAGATAACTCCAAACTGATATCCCACTGAATTACCTGCTTTCTCTAAAGGATCATGAAGCCCGGTAGTGTCATTGCCCCACTTTCAATACAAAGCAACAAAGTTTTCCCATATATTGACAAGAGGAAATGTAGTTTTCTCTAATGACCAGGTTGCCTGTCTGCCTAAGTCAGTGTTTGATTATTGCAAGAAGCCTTATCAACACAAATTTCTCACTCTGAGAAAATATTCACTTGGCATGCAAATCAGCTGCTGGTAGTTGAGATCTATTCAAGATAGGAAATTCCTTTTGTTTGCCAGGATCCTGCAAGGAAATCTTATGGGCATAAAGGTGGGACAACCAAGAGAGACATGAACCAAACAGCAGATCCAAGGAAATGAATAACGGTTAGGTTGCAGTACCTCAGCATACGAAACCAGGCTCTGAAGTGGACATCGTTGTTTCACATGATTCCTGAGGCCCCAGGTGAGGGGTAACGGTGAAAGTGGATGGTTAGGATTTAGAAGTTAGGGTTAGAGTTTGGATAAATATCCAGAGCTCCTTTTCAGATTAGGGGTTTTGGATTCAGAGGTAGTGTTCAGGATTCAGTTTGAGTTTTGATTTCATGGGTGCGTCTTCATGTTTGTCTTCCCTGGGGTTCATTTTCTGGTTCCAATCTGTGGTTCTGGTTCAATGCTTAGAGTTTGAATTCGGGGGTTTGGGATTTCAAACCAGGAGTCCAGGTTGGAAGTAGGGATGGGTTAGATTTAGGGTTAGTTTCACAATGAAGTTATCATTATGGTTTAATTCAGGGTAAGGCTTTAGTGTGGGAGTAAAGGTTCACTTTAGCTTTCAACCAAGAGCGAGTTCTTGGTCAGGGGGAGGGAAAGGATGAGTGTTAGCATTTGGGCTATGACTGTGATCAGGGTTAATTTAAGGGTGAGCTTTAGGGGGAAGTCATGTTTACAGTTAGGGTTAGGTTAAGATTCTAGGTTAGGAAAGCTTAAGTTTGCTTTTAGGCTAACACTGAACTGTGGGTGACTGTAAGGTTAAGGTTTTGAGTGTGGGTTACAGTTAAGTTTAGGGGTAGGTGTAAGGTGAAATTATAGCTTCACTTAGAGTTCACATGAGGTGAGTCTTAGGCTTAGGGTCATCATTCAGCTTAGCTCCAGGCTAACAGTGAGGTGTGGATGAGGCTGAGGATGAGGTGAGAGGATTAGGTTGAGGGTAACGGAGCGGTTTCGCCTTCAGGATGAGAATTATCATTCCAAATTTGCTGGTGGGGATGCTGGACTCTGTGTTGGGTTACCTGGCATTCCTCCTGCACCCCTGCATTTCTAAGAATGTGGATAGAGAACATCCCAGGAGCAAAACCCACACTTGCCAGTGATGAGCAGGAACTGAATAGCTTTCCCTGTGAACCATATGGATCACCATGGCACAAAGCAAACCCAGGTGTCTTGGATATGGGTTCCATTTTCTCTATAGCCACCAATAGGATCAGCCTGCAGCTCACCAAGGACTTCATCCACACTTGAGGCCCCAGGCCCTAAAGAGGGAATCTTCCCTGTTCAACAAGAAACCTGTTTCTATGAAACCATCATTACAGTCACCACTCTGA
Organism: Manis javanica; assembly: GCF_040802235.1. Lineage (NCBI taxonomy): Eukaryota > Metazoa > Chordata > Mammalia > Pholidota > Manidae > Manis > Manis javanica. The sequence continues at coordinate 2,176,477 of NW_027332170.1, read as the reverse complement.
TGTCTTGGACCTATCATAACACTGCTGCTCATGCAAGTGTTCCATACCAGAGCTCTTTCTCATTGGATGCATCCACTGCTGAGCCCTGAGAACTGCATCATCTCAGATAGTGAACATCAGAGGGTCAGGCACATGTATGAAGGTATTTGTGAAGGTACATTAAAATATATGAACCCCCAGCACATGTTCCACACCTCCTAAATACATCCAGCCACACAGAGATACATACCCTTCAGTCCTTGTCAGGGATGATGGTGAGAGTCTAGTGGTAGCTGTAAGGGTTTGAGGACATGTAGGGTAAGATTTTCCACTTGGTTTCAGGAATATATGTTACGTTTCATATGTCCTTTTCATGTCTTGTAGTCAGACCTGGTGTTTGGGTTCTGTTGTAGCTGGTAAGTTTTGAGTTTGTTTTCAGGGCTTCAGGGTATACAGCTTTGTGGTTCTTCTTCAGGCCTCATGGTGGTGTTTGTGGTTTCAAGAGTTTGGAGTCATGTTGAGGGCAAGTTTTAATTTTAGGGTTGATATTAGGGTTAGAGATAGTGTTTTGGATTAAAGTTAGTATTATTATTATGGTTAGGTTTGAAGTATATTGTTAGCTTTAGGGACAGGGTTACTAGCTAGGGTTACAGTTACTGTGATGTCTGTGTGAGGATTTGTTTTTTGGTTAGTGTAAGTGTTAGGCTTAGGGGTAGAATTAAGCATATCTTTAGAGCAAGTGGAATCATCTAATGTGGAAAATTATCTCCAACTTAAATCATACATGACCTTACTGAGATGAAATTTCAAAGTGAACTTCCCTTAAACATAGGAAAGTAAATTACTGAATGTAGAAATAGAGTATCTATGACATTGGTAAAACTTTCTTGTAGAAATTTTGATGTGAGAATTAATTTGCTAATAAACAATTTACATAGTTCTGGAATTCATAAGTATGTATGGTGTTAAAGTTTAGTACGTCCTAAGCCTACAATTACTGACAGATGACTAGAATCAAGGTTTCTGCTAGACTGTGTTCCTCCTTAATTATACAGGCAATAATTAAATTGCTTTAATATTCCCATTTAGAACCAAGTACATGAATTTAATTATGGACACTTCCACCATCACAGAGAGCAGAAGAACATGGTGGATTTTGTCCATCCTTCCAGATATAATTTGATCTATTTTTCACATTCTTTCCACTTAAATGGAGAATTGTGAGGACACTGGTCTTGCCTGGAAAATAATGGCAAATCTTCTGAAATCAAATGATGAGTCTCTTCAGTGAGCATAATGGGGTTTGTGGCGGAGGCTTGGTGTAGTGGAGAGCCTAGTAAACATAATATTCTTCATGTAATTGTAGATTAATGATAACAAAAAGGGGGGCATTACTCCCTGATAGGATAAAATTAACTGCAAGTCAGCGATTAATTCATGCTTTACATATCCTTAATTTTGATCTTTTAAAGGGTGTCAGATGATCAGCTATGGAAGTACATATTTCTGATAATATTTCTTTCTCTTTAAAAAGCAGTTCCTGTGCGATGATCTCCAATCAGTTCTTCATAATGGTATAAAGGTCATATCAAAGTGTGGGCAAAGGGTTTGTTTGTATTTATACAGAGGATCAAAGCCTAATTTGGCTACCCAGAAAACGAATTAAGATACGATATGAAGAAGAACTTCGAACATCAACATCCTCTGGAAGAGTCATTCCAGAAGATGATCATCAAAAACTTCAACAAAGATACTGGCGCTGTTATAGTTGTAGCTGCACTCATCCCACCAGTTCCTGGACTTGCCATTGGAATGAAGAAGGAGAAGTCTAAGCTGGCCTGTGCATACAGTAAAACAACAAATTTGACTGGATCTATACTGTCGGAACTCAACCAAGAATTAGGACAAATGCAAGTTGCAGTGCCCCAAAATCGTGCAACTACAGACTCTCTATTGTTAAAAGAATATATGGGATGTGCACAGTTCCCAGGAATGTGTTGTCTTAATTTGTCTGATTTTCTCAAACTATTCAAATTCAGTTAGACAATATCCATCATATCATTGATAAGTTTTCACAAATGCCTAGGGTACCTAACCGGTTTTCTTGGTTTCACTGGATATGGATGGTAATTGTAGGTCTACTTTTGTTATGTATCTGTATTCCAATTCTGTTATTGTGTGTACACAATTTAATTAGTAGTTTGTTAAAACCTATACATGCTTATGTTACTCTACAAGAAGATATGTCAAAAAAATAATCAATCTTCCCATGTTTTCTTCCGTCTGCTACTTCTATAGCTTTACTTCTTCCTTCCTAACTACAACCCTTTAGTTGAATTCATGCCTCATATAAAAAATTACCGAGTATCATAAATCTTTCAAGTAGTAAAGATACCTCAAGACAAATGCAGGGTATAGAAGCCACAGGGCATAAATCTGCAAAGAAGTGAAAAGCTAACCTTTTCAAAGAATATTGCTTCTCTCTCACTTACCAACTTTACATTTCCCTGTATGTCCCCAGAAGATGACTGGTTAACCAGAGATGGGTAAGATTCCTCAAGGGAGGAACAACCTAAGACAGGCACAGTTGCAGCAGGGCCATCAGCTGAGAAATTGGGGATCAATAGAGGTGAGGCTTAGAACCTCACCCCTCCCTCTTTTGAGAGAAATCTTCTGCATCCATAGATGTTTTGTTGCCCTTTTCTAGCTTGCATTAATACTTAGTCTATAGGCACAGACCTGATCATCTACATTTGCCCTCTTACAGCACTAAATTATGTTTTCTTCCTTTATCTTGCAAGAAGCCTAATCAACACAGGTTTCTCAGTCTGAGAAAAATTTCACTCAAAATACAGATCAGGTAGTGACAATTGAGACCTATGCATGCAGAAGAAGTAAGAGAAAAGAATAAATACATAAACAAACCCAAAATACCTCAATTCAGTTATCTGGAGCACAGTCTAATAAGAACAGAGATTTGACATAAAATATTTCCTTTCTGTTTTAACCATTATGATGTTGCATAAAGGTAGGACTACCAAGAGAACCATGTGCTTCAAGGGGAGATCCACAGAACCTAATCATCATTCTTTTGCAATCATTCAGTATACAAAACTTGAGTCTGCAGAGGACATGGTTGTTTCTTTCTATTCCTAATGTGCAAGTGAGGGGTGAGGGTGGGAGTTGACTACTATGTTACTGGGGTAAGGGTCCATAATGGGTCCAGGGTTCCACTTTGGTTTGCGGTCTTTGGCTTCACTGGGAGGGATCAAAGATCATGATAAAAGTTAGCCTTAGTGTTGGTGTTCAGGGTTTGGGGTACAGGGTCTGGTGTATATCTAGAGTTCTTATTTAGGAGTTAGAGTTCAGGTTCTGGAGTTCAGTATTTTGGGAATTGGTTCCCAGCTTTGACTTAAGAATTAGGTTTGTGTTTGTGTTAGGTTTATGGTGAAGATATTATTGTTAGCATTAGGGTAAGGGTTTAGTGTGATGATAAGGGTCCATACAACTTTTGATGAACAGTGATGTGTGGGGAAGGGTGAGGTTCAGGATATGTGTTAGAGTTTGGGCTGTGTCTAGAAGTAGAGTTACAATAAGAGTTAGTTGTAGGATAAGTTATGGTTTTGGTTAGGGTTAGGGTTATGGAATAGGCTAGTAGAAGTGTTGTCTGTCTTTCTTTGAACAGTGAATGTGTGTGAGTGAGATTATAGTTTAGGGCCCAAGTAAAGGTTAAGTTTAAGGTTAGTTGTATTGTGAAGGCATGGCTTCTTTTAAACAGCATAAGGGGTTATGGTTACATTCATCCTAAAGTTTAGCTCCAGCCTCACAGTGAGGTATGGGTGAAGCTGAGGAAGTAGGGTGAGGGCTTGGGGTTAGGATGAGTGTAAGGTACATGTTTAGATATCAGGTTGAGCAATCTCCTCCTATTATGCAGCGAGGACCACTGGCCTCAGAGATGGGTCATCTGGAGTTCTTGTGCCCCTGTTTTTCTAGCAATATATGTACAAGGCATCCCAAGAGGAGAACCTTGGGGTCGGGCAATAACTGAGCTGCTTCTCTATGGCCCATATTGGTCACTGTGACACTTACAGGAGCCAGCTCCCTGGATTAGGGTTCCAGTTGCTCTACACTCAACAGCCCTGTCTCCTACACATTGCCAAGGACTGCACCCACAAGTGAGGCCCCAGGTCCTGAAGGCAGATCTAGTTATGCTCTCCAGAAACTCAGTCTCTTAGGGCTCTGCAGTGGATACTCACTTCTGATGTGGAGGACTTCCATGAGAAACAGTGTTGCCTTAAGTATCGGACATCAAAATGCCAGGTGTGATGACTGTTTCCTAGAGAGAAAGGCTGCCTGGTGAGCGGAGCATATTCCAACTTCAGAGCCTTCTACTTCATCTGTAGGGAAGTCAGTGGTGAAGTGGGTGCTCCACACACTGGCAGGCATAGGGAAAACGTAAACCAGATTCAAGGCATCTGTTTTTGATTTGGGCTACAGTGACCAATATGGCTCATAGAGAAAGCCATTCAGATCCTCCCCAGCAAACGTGAGTCCTGGTCTTTCTCCAGAACTGTCTGCAGCCATGTTCCTGTTCCTACAGAAGAGGAGGTTGTGGGAGGAACACCAGGAGACCCATCTTTGGGGCCAGGATTACCACCAGCAAAATTGGTATAAGCATGCGCAATTTGTACCCTAATCCTCACCCTCACACTCACAGTCACAATACACCTCACCCCCCCACACTCACATCCACATCTCTGTTAACCTTGAGGAAAACTGAATATTGACCCTAGCCCTAAACACTTAGGTTTACTCTATCCAAAGCCATAACATCACCCTACAACTAACCCTAAACTTAACACTAACTCTAGCACAAAACCCTAACATCACGGTCACTCACCCTTCTTTGTTAACTGGTAGACAATCTTAGCCCTTTTCCTAACTTAACCCCGTACATTAACTCTTAAGATATCTATAGCTTCACTGTCAAAATAACCCTTAAGCTAGTCCTAAACCCAGGCATAGTGGTAACCAAACACTCATCCTCACCACACAGATCCATACCTCAATGGTGGTTGATAGCTAAGTGGAATCCCTGTGTTAGCCCTAACCTCTGCCATAACTGCATTCATAATTATATCTTCACTGTAAACCAAACCAAAATCCCAACTTACCCCTTTCCCCTAACATGGACACCCCAAACTCAGAACATGAATTCTAACCCCAGAAACAGGCCCCAGAGTTGAACCTAAACCTCAACCTCAAAGTCTTACCCCTGGACATGAACCACAACCTGAACTGCGGCACCTCCCACTGAACCAAAGCCTTCAAACTGAACTGGAATCCATGACACTTATCAAAACCCTAACCATTGCCTATGAAACGTACCCTTCGATGCCAAATCCTGGCCCCTCACCTGGAGCCATAGGAATTGAAAGAAACAACCATGGCCATTGAGGCTGTATCAGAAACAGTATTTTGTTGCTTGTACATGGCCTATAGGTACATGGCTGTCTTGGTAGTCTCACAAGTATACACACATGATTTCTTTCTTAGATATGGGTAAAAACAAAAAGGAAAGCTTTCCCCCTGAATACTTGTTCCTAGTATTTTGGGCTCTAACCAGCTTCAGGGAGTCATTTTTGGTTTTGTTTTTGAGTGTCTGTATTTTCTCTTGCTTCTGCTGCCTTGCACAAGTCACATATGCCAGCACCTGATATGCACCTGGGTGAACCTTTCCTCAGATTGGGAACCTGTGTTGATTAGGCTTCTTGCCATCACCAAACATTGACTTGGGGTAGGAAAAAAAAAAAAAACGTTTGTTCCAGAAAACTGAATTTCCTGTCATCAATGAAGGGGAGAACTTTGTTGCTTTGTACTGAAAGCGGGCATGACACTTCTTATACCTCATGATCAGACAAAAGAGCTGTTTTAGTGGGATATCAGTTGGGAGTTGTCCTTTAACTTACTTACCAAAAGTTTTTAACCTGACAAGGGAAATCTTTAAAATATGTTACACACTAGCAACAGATCTTCACATCAGGTCTTGATGTGACATTGAATATTTAGGAAAGGGTCAGAATGGATTCAGCTCAGCATGCACAATTCACAGGGCAACAAGCAACATGAAGGCAATCCTGCCTCCAAAATTCAGTGTCACAAGGTGAGAAAACCCGTTGCAGACAAATACAACTCAAATTCCAAGTGAGGTTAATGTGGCAGAAAGTAACAATTGGATCATCATTTGATTTAGAAAATTTGCCATGATTTTCCAGGCATGACTAGCATCCTGAAAATTCACCAGCCAAATGGGGAGAATAAGGAAAATAGATTTAAATATATCTGGAGTTAGGTAGATATTCCACCATATTTTCCTGTTGCTTGTGAAGGTGTAGGGGGTTCTATGGTTTGAGTCATAGAGCTTGGTCCTAGAACTGTGAATGTTAAAGCACTATATTTTTGCCTGAATTATTGAGGAGAACCCAATATTTTAAACATATTGATGTGAGCCCATTGCTACTCACCCTAGGTTTAGGTCTTACTAATCTGTAAGAGCATATATAGGTTTGAAGTCAAACTATGAAAATTGATTATCCCATCAATTCATATAGAGATTTACCCTGGGATGTTTTGTTCAAAGGTATGGGTATCCTGTTTTCCAATTCAGTCACTGATCTTTGCATGGTTAAGGGAAGTTTGAAATTTCACCGCTGTGAGAAGATCATTTTAACTTCAACAGTGACACTAACCCTAACACTCAAAACTATGCCTTAACCCTTACCAGCACTGACATCAAAACCTTGAACACACAATCACGTATCCTGATCCCTGAGAAAGATACATGATCCTGAACCACTAAGCTCCAAACACAAAACAGGAACCTAACCACTGCAATGAACCCAAAGAGCAGATCTTACTCCTAAGGATGAAACCATCACCTGAAACCCACCCTAAACTCCTGAACCCAAATCTATATCCTAACCCTGAACCCTCCAGAAACATGACAGATAACCCCTGACTCTCACTGTGATCCCTGACATGGGCCATGGGGATTGGATGACTGTGTGGTTGCACTGATGCAAGAGGTGAGGAACATGTTCTGAAGGTTCACACATTTGGAAGTGAAAGTTGAGAGCTCTCTATATATGATAATGGACCCATGATGTTTTCTGTATGAGATGATGCAGTTTCTCAGGGCTCTGCAGTGGATGCCTCCAATGGGAAGGTTTTCTGGTATGCAGGACATTCATGAGCACCAGTGCCGTCCTGATGTCACAGTGGCAAGTGTAATGACTATTTTCTAGAGAAAAATACTGCCTGGTGAGAATAGCATGTTCCCCCTAAAGGGCTCGGAGCCTCAGCTGCCGAGTAGGCTCTTGGTGAGGTGGGGACTGAGCACCCTTGCAGCTGTATATAAATGGAACCCATATCCAAATGCATGTTTTTTGCCTTGGACTGTGGTGACCCACATGAGTCATAAACAAAGCCATTAGAATTCTCTTCAGCCATAGTGAGTGTTAGTAGTTCTCCAGGGTGGTCCTATATCCATGGTCTTACAAAAGACAGAGGCATGTGGAGGAACACCAGGTGACCCATTCCAGAGACACCATCATTCCTTTTGATTCAACTAGGATGAACATGCTCAACCTGCAGCATAAACCAAACCTTCCCCTCACACTCAAAATATACCTCACCCCTCACCTCATCCTCACCCACACATCATTGTTAGCCTGGAGGTAAACTGAATGTAACCCAAACCCATTATGCTAACTTTCACTGAAGTCATAACTCCACCCTAAATTTACTCCTAAACCTAGAACAAAACTCTAACCTAAGGTCACTCACGCATTATGTTAAATGATAGACACACTTAACCCTGCTGTCTTAATTCCTTAACCTAACTCAAACCACAGCCATAGCTTCACCTTAACGTTAGACCTTAACCTACCCTAATCCTACACATAGCTGAACACTGACATATCCTCACCATCACCTTAACACACTCCTCAGTGAAATCTGTAATCTTATCCTAACCCGGACTGATTACCCTAAATCTAACAATAACCATATCTTCACTGTAAACCTAGCCCAACCCTACCCTAAACCTTACCTCTAACTTGGACACAGGATCCAAAATCCCAAACTGCAGAACTTGAAATATAACTCCTGAACCAGAACTCCTGAGTTGAACATGGACCTAAACCACAAACTCTGTACCATAACACAGAGCCTAACAGTTGAACACAAATTGCAATACAAACTCAGACCCCTCCCACTGAACCCAAAGCCCTCACAATGAACTGAAACCTTGAAACCTTATCCAATCCCTAACACTTACCTGTGAAGCCTCACTGTTGACTCTTTCCCTGACACCTCACCAGGAGCCTAGGGAAAGGAAAGGAACAACCATGTCTTCAGACTCCATTTGCATATTCTCAAAAACGTCAGCAGAACCATTGTTTAGGTCATTGGGTCTTCCCTTTAGGTGCATGGCTTCATTGGTGGTCACACCTTTATGCACACATGATTTCCTTACAGCATACTGGCAAAAACAGAAAGGAAATGTTTCCTGCTGAATCTCTTTTTCCTGTAGACTGAGCCTAAGCTCATTGAATGGAGTCTTTTGGGTTTTATTGTTTTTTGTCTTTCTTCACTTGCCTTGCACAGGTCTCAAATGCAAGCACCTGATCTTCATCCTGTGAATCTTTCCTCAGACTGAGAAACCCATGTTGTTTAGGTTTCTCGCAACCTTCAAACACTCACTTGGGGTGGACACACAACTAGTAGTCATTCCAGAATGCTACTTTTCCTATAAGCAATGAAGTTGAAAACTTTGCTGCTTTATTTTGAAAGTAGAGGTCTAAGATTCCTTAGACTTCATGTTCCTTTTGTCAAAAGAGAAATTTCCATATGATATCAGTTGGGAAATGTCCTTAAGTTCCTCTTCACCTCTTCATCAAATGTTTGTTTCTGAGAAGGCACAGCTTTTCAGATTGGTGCTGGCAACTGAGAACTATTAAAGGCAGGAGAAGCAAGAGAAAAGAAGAAACATGAAAACGAATACCAAATGTTTCCATTCAGCTGACTTAGAGCACATTATATGAATAAGAGGGACTGACTAGGAAACATTTCCTTTCTGATTTTACTAGAATTTCAGAAGGAAATCATGTGTGCATAAAAGTGGGACGACCAAGAGAGCCATGCACCCAAAGGGAAGATCCAAGGAACTAAACAATGGTCCGCTGCACTCCTTCAGCATATGCAACCAAAGTCTGAAGAGAACATGTTTGTTTGTTTCATTACCTAAGGCTCCAGGTAAGGGGTGAAGGTGAGAGTCAACAGTAATGCTTCAGCAGGAAGTGTGAGGATTTGGATAAGTTTCCAGTGCAGCTTTACAGCTTCAGCCTCAGTTGGAGTGGGCAGGGTTCAAGTTTTAGTTCATCTTCAAGGCTAAGGCTTTGTGTTAGGGTTCAGGATTTCGAGTTTAGGTTAGGGATCAACTCTGTGTTCTGTTCCACTGGTTAATGTTCAGCTTCATGGGTTTGGCATTTCAAGCTCAGGTTAAGGTTAATGGTTAGGGTTGGATTTATGATTAGTATTACAAAAAGACGTCATTATGTTAGAGTTATGGCACATAGGTAGTTAGGTTACGATACGAGTTCAACTTAGCTTTGGAGAATAGTGAGGTGCAATTGAGGGAGTGGGTGAGGATTTGTGATAGCGTTAGGCCTACATCTAAGGTTAGGGTTACATTAAGGGCTAGTTTAAGGGTGAAATTATGGATATGTTTAGGCTTAGGGTGAGGGGATATGTTAGGAGAAGTGTTTAGTTTGTCTTTAGGCTAACAGTGAAGTGTGGGTGTGTTGTCAGGTCAGGGGTCCTAGATACTGAGGATGGCGATGCCCCCCAAGAGCAGGCATCAGAGACAAGGCTCGTGGCACAGGTATAATTTATTGAGGCGGGGTTACAGCTTTTATAGTGGGCTCCTTTCTGCTTCCTGGGACTACACCACCCAGGCAGCCTCCAATCACAGCGGCAGTAGGTAACCACACTATGGGGGAGTAGGGTAGGAGAGGGCAAGTCTCCATTCTCAGAGCCTGCTTTCCGGGAACACAGTGTGTTGTGACCTATTCTGGTGAGGTGGGTTTTCCCAACCAGTGGCCTGAGGGCCAGAGAGCTCAGTAGTCTTGGTCTCTATGCATTCCAAATCCCACTGTTGCCTTCACCATCTTGGTCCAGGCATTTCTCTGTTCTCAGGCATCAGTGAGGAAGGCTTTGAAGGCAGCTACTGCTGTTGTCTACTCACTTGGGTGAGGATGAGGTTAGGGTTTAGTACCAGGTTAGGATTAGGTTTAGTGTTAGGTGCAGGGTGAAGTTATGACTTCAGTTACAGTTAGCTTAAGTGATTAGGGTTACTGTAGGGTTTCTGGTGACCTGCAGTCTAACAGTGAGGTGTGGGTGAGGCTGAGCATGAATGGTGAAGTTTAAGATGAGCGTAAGGGTGAAATTTAGGTTGCAAATTGAGCATACTCATCCACAATTTGCAGAGAGGAATGCTGGGCTCACAGTTGGTTCACCTGGTGTTTCTCTTGTGCACCTGCCTTTTCTAGGAACATGGCTACAGAACAGCCCAGGAGAAGGATCCACACTCACTAGGGTTAGGCAGGAATCAAGTGGCATCTCTATGATCCATATAGGTCATCATGGCCCAAAATATAAACTTGGACCTAGGATTTGACCTCTGTTTTCTCTACAGCCACCTGGCCAATCAGCCCCAAACTTGCCGAGGACTGCCCTCAAATTTGAGGCCACAGGGACTGAAATGGGACATCCCTAGAACAGAGTCATCACAGTTGCTTCTGTGATGTCATATATCTATTGCAACACTTGTGCTTATGCAAGTGCTCCATACCAGTAGTGCTACCCTTTAGGTACTTTCCCTTTTGAGCCCTGAGAAGCTGCATCATCTCAGACAGTGAGCATCAGGTGTTCATCACATGTATGGAGAGCTCTGCCAAGGCACTTTTTAATGCATGAACTGACAGCACATGTTCCATAACTACTGCATCCATCTGTCTACACTGGCATCCATTCTCCTTGATCTGGTTCAAGCTTCAGAATGAGAATCAAGAGATAGCTGTCAGTTTTCTGAGGGGCACAGGATTAGTCTTTAGATTTGGATATAAGGATTGAGGCTGGAGATCAGATGTCAGTTTCATGCTTAGGAATCAGACCTGGAGTTTGGGTTTGCTTGCATTGCTTAGGATGTGGGATTGTTGTTCAGGCCTTAGGGTGGTGGTTTGTGTTTTCAGAAGTTTGGTATCAGGATGCAGATAAGAGTTAAGTTTTAGGGTTGAGGGTTAGGATTTGAGTTAGTGATGAAGTTTAGCGTTAAGGTCTGTGTTGGGCTTAGAATTAAGGCTGGCACTTAGAATTATGGTTATAGTTAGGGTTAGGGTTTTACACGGGGGTAGGAGATGATTTAGGTAAGTCTTCAGTTTAGGGATAGAATTAATCATAACTTGAGGGCACAGGGAATCGGCTTTTTATAAGATTATCTTCAAGCTAACTTAAAGATGGTCTCACTGAGATGAAATTTCCTAGTGAAATTCTATTAACCACAGGAATCTAAATGAATTTACTGGAAACAGAATATCCATAGCTTTGAACAGAATATTCCGTGGTAAATATCTATTTGAACTAAATTACTCGGGTAAAGAATTTTCATAGTTCTACCTTTAAAACTGTATACCTCTTACAGATTGTAGGTCAAATTCCCACAATGAAAGACAATGGGCTCACCTCAAGATATCTGCTAGACTGGGTTCCTTCTTGACCATCCAGGCAAGAATTTAATTATTTACCCACTACAAGATCTAGGACAAAGACACATGACTTAAATCATGGGCCCTCTACACCTTCACAGCCAGCTGGAAAACATGGAATAATATATGCCTACCTCCTGATCTATTCGGTCCATTTTTCTCACTCTTTCCATTTGGAGAATTGTGATTAAACTATTTTGGCCTGAACGATCATGGCATATTGCTTTTAATCAAAATATGAGGCATTTGATAGCATCTTCCCCAATGAAACCCACATAGACGATATAGGTGAGCTTTTCTTCTGGGTTTTTCTCACCTTTGAACACAGAATTTTGGAGGCAGGATACTCTTTTCTCTTGCTTGTTGCCCCAGGCCTTGTTGGCTCAGAGCAGCATCCATTCCCACTTTGCAAAATGTCTCCATTGGAATAATCATCCATCCTTGTGGTACACAACCCAGAGTAGGAGAACAGGAGGCATCCTGGCATAAATGCAAGCAATGCCCATCCATTACCCACCAGACCACTTTATACATCCAATTTTGGCATGGAAAGTGGGTTTCCTCAGAACAGAAACCCACAGAAAGCCCTCTACTAAGAGTTCAATCTCATAATCCAGATCATACTTGAAGATCTGTTGCTAGTCTTAAACACATTTGAAAGCTGTCCTTTATGATAGACAGACATCTGATAAGTAGTGACTACAAGATAGGTCCAAATGATTTCTAACTGAAATGATCATTTTGGGAAAAAGATTATGAAGCCTAAGTTGTGTCATGCCTCTGTTTTCTGTACAAAGCAATCAAGTTTTCCCCTTCATCGATGACATTAAAGTAGTTTCTGGAACTCCTGGTGGCTTTGTATTTGATCCCAGTAAATGTTTGAAAATTTCAAGAAGCCTTACCCACAACGGATTTTGAGTCTGGGCAATGACTCACTCAGAATGCAGGTTAGGTCCTGGCAATTGAGACATATGCAAGGCAGGAGAAGCAAGAGAAAACAACAATCATGAAAACAAAAACCAAAATGACTCTATCCGCTGGGTTACATACAACCCAGTCTACTAGGAACAGATTTGGCAGGAAAATTGCCTTTCTGGTTTTACCATCATCCCTTAAGGAAGTCATCTATTCATAAAGGTGGGAGTACCAAGAGAACCATGAAAGTAGAAGGGATATCCAAGGAACTAAATAATGTTTCTATGGCAGTTTTTCAACACTTGCAACCAGGGTCTGAAGAGGACACTGTTGTCCCTTTCTATTCGTAATGATTTTGGTGAGGGGTCAGGGTGAGTGTTGATAGGCTTCTCAGATAAGGATCCAAGGTTCCTGTTTGGTTTGAGGTCTTTAGGCTCTGGGACAGCTCAGTGCACAGTTTGAGGTTTTTGTTTAGGATTTGATTTTGTGTTTGTGTTCAGGGTATGGGGATTAGGTTTTGATTCAGCTTTGGGGTTCTGATTCAGGAATTAGAGATAGGGCTCAGGGGTTCAGGTTTGGGGGACATAGTGCTAAACTTAGCAGTGGGGTATAGGGTTGGGTTTGGGTTAGGTTTACAGTGATAAAATCATTATGATTAGTGTTAGGGTAAGGGGTTAATGTTAGGGTAAAAGTTCAGTTTAGCATTCGAACAACAGGGAGTTGCTGGTCAGTTTGAGGGTTAGCATGAGTGCTAGTGTTCAGGCTGTATCAAGGTTTAAAGAGAGTTTTAAGTTTAGAATTAGGGGGAAATAATGGATATTGTTGGAGTTAGGGTAAGGTGGTAGGTTAGGGGAAGGTTTAAGTTTATCTACAGCTAACAGTGAAGTGTTGATGAAAGTGAAGTTAGAATGCAGAGCTAGGTTCAGGGTTAAGTTCACATTAGGTTTAGGGTGGGTTATGGCGTTAGTTAGAGTTAGCATTATTGCGTAAGGTTAGGGTCAGTGTTCTTTTTATCTCCAGGCTAACGTGAGATGTATTTGAGACTAGGGTGAAAGGTGAAAAATGAGTAAGGATAATATTGTCATTATGGAAAATATTATTCTTAAAAAAATCCATGTTGCTCCAAGAAATAAATGGTAATTTCCAAGTATTTATTGATTTAAACTTGAAAAAAAGGTGTGGTGGAAGGAATAAAACAACAAAGGGAAACTGTGAGAAAGATCAGAAAGTTTAATGACTTGAATTACTTAAATTGTGTAAACAACTGGAAGTGAAAGAAATGGATATTTCAGGAAATAGAAAGAAGTTCTCCTTTCAGAAACTAATTAAGGAATAGTCATTTCTTAATTGACTGAGGCGTTAAGTCCTGAAATCATGGACACTTCATCCACCAAACAATTTGTGTTTCGACACCTTCCATCCAAAGGACTCTTTTCAGAGCCCCCCTTATGTCTTGGTTTCTCAGACTGTAGATAATGGGGTTGAGCATGGGTGTGACCAAGGTGTACATCACTGAAGCTGTAGGTAGCAGCAGGGCTGATGTATACTCCTAGGCTTGTACAATAATATAAGGAGGCAACAGAGAGATGAGATGCACAGGTGGAAAGTGCCTTATACTTCCCCTGAGCTGATGAGATTACACATATGGCTGTAATGACATTCAAGTAAGAGTAAATTACACCAGCTAGAGGAGCCCCAGCAAGTAGCATTGCTGCTGTATACATCAGTGTGTCATTAAGGGAGGTGTTAGAACAGGCAAACTGGATCACCTGTTTGATTTCACAAAAGAAGTGGGGATATCCAAGTCTCTGCAGAAGGACAGTTGTGACACCATTGAGCTTTCTAACAAGGAATGCAGGGCACTTATGACCCAGCAGACCAGAACCAGCAGCCCGCAGAGCAGGGGACTCATGATGACAGGGTGGCAGATGGCCACAAAGTGGTCATAGGCCATCACAGTGAGAATAAAGTCATCTAACACTGCCAAGTGTACATAGAAGTACATCTGTCTGATGCAGCCGGCAAAGATTATAACTTTGCATTCTGTCCGTATAGTGACTAGTGGTGGTTAAACAGATGTCTACAAAGGACTGGCTGGAGAGGAAGGAGTACATAGAGGTGTGGAGGTGGGAGTCTGTTATGACAGCAAGGATTATGATTAGGTTGCCAAAGACAGTGATCAGGTACATGGAGAGGAAAAGCCCAAATGTGAGGGGCTAGATTTCTGGTTCTTTTGACAATCCCAGAAGAATAAATTTTGAAATTTGTGTGACATTGCCTGCTCCCATGTGGTGGTGCTGATAACTAGGAATGAAAAAATATCACAATTATTGACGTGATTGTTTATAGTTCATAATGCGTGATCAAAACCGAAAGTTTCTATGTCAACTGCCCTTGTACTGTTCACCATGTAAGAACTTATTCACTATGCAAGAATTTGTACACCATTTAAGAACTTGTTCGTTGTGCTTCAGAAGATCTGAGATTGATGAGAATTAGGCTTGGGGTGGATTAATGATTGTGCATTAAGTCCCCTGTGCAGAATTTTATTGTTGTTAACTGTTGATAACTGTTTGATCAATAAATATGAGAGATGTCCTCTCAAAAAAATGCTGCTCTGCCCTAATTACATCTTTTTCATGTGTTTCTGGGGTTTGAAAAATATTCCATAGCAATAGCAGCTATCAGTGGTACACAGGGGAGATTGACTTAAAAAAGGCTAGAAGTGGGAGGATTAGTTATGGAACAAAGTCATGAATTGGATGTTGGCAAGCTTTTCTGTGATGAGGGAAATCATGAGCTGCAAGAAAAAACATACATTAGGCAAGACATTTATGTCTAAGACAATAATGATTATGGCCAATGGAAATAAATTGAATTGATTTGAAAAAAAATCACAATTAATTTGCACACATATGCACATTCCTGACATTCGAAATGCTACAATTTATTATATATTACAGTAAAAGAATCAATATTCATTATTTGTATGACTCTCCACATATTCAAGGATTCTTCTTTGACATTTCTGTTAGGAATTGCTGTCCCACTCTCAGCCTTTACCACAAGATGTCATGTATAACAGTTTTTTGTATGTTTGTTCATTATAATTAATCTACAGTTACATGAAGAACATTATGTTGACTTGGCTCCCTCTTTCATCAAGTTCCCCCGCAAACCCCATCACCCCATTACAGTCACTGCCCATCTCTGTAGTAAGATGCTGTAGACCCACTACTTATCTTCTCTGTGTTGCACAGCCCTCTCCGTGCCTCCCCTCCACATTATACATGCTAATCAAAATGCCCCATTTCTTTTTCCCTGCCCTTATCCCTCCCTTTCCACCCATCCTCCCCAGTCCCTTTTCCTTTGCTAACTGTTAGTCCATTCTTGAGTTCTGTGATTCTTCTGTTATGTTTATTTAGTTTTTCTTAGTTCTTATACTCCACATATGAGTGAAATCATTTGGTACTTGTCTTTCTCCACATGGCTTATTTCACAGAGCATAATGCCCTCTAGCTCCATCCATGTTGTTTCAAACGGTAGGATTTGTTTTCTTCTAAAGGCTGAATAATATTCCATTGTATATATGTACCATATCTTCTTTATCCGTTCATCTACTGATGGACACTTAGGTTGCTTCTATTTCTTCACTATTTTAAATAGCGACGTGATAAACATAGGGGTGCATCTGTCTTTTTCAAACTGGACTGCTGCATTCTTAAGGTAAATTCCTAGAAGTAGAATTCCTGAGTAATATGATATTTCTATTTTGAGCTTTTAGAGGAACCTCCATACTGCTTTCAACAATGGTAGGATTAATTTAAATTCCCTCCTGTAGTATAAGAGGTTTCCCCTTTCTCCACAACCTCACCAACATTTAATGTTGTTTGCCTTTTGGACGGTGGTGATTCTTACTGATGTGAGGTGATAGCTCATTGTGGTTTTAATTTGCATTTCTCTGATGACAAGTGATATGGAGCATCTTTTCATGTGTCTGTTGGTCATCTGAATTTCTTCTTTGGAGAACTGTCTGTTCAGCTCCTTTGTCCAATCTTTAATGGGATTATTTGTTTTTTGTTTGTTGAGATGTGTGAGTTCTTTATATATTTTGGTTGTCAACCCTTTATCGGATCTGTCATTTATGAATATATTCTTCCATACTGTAGGACACCTTTTTGTTGTATTGTTGGTGCCCTTTGCTGTACAGAAACTTTCAGCTTGATATAGTCCCACTTGTTCATTTTTGTTTTTGTTTCCCTTGCCCGGGGAGATATGTTCAGGAAGAAGTCACTCATATTTATGTCCAAGGAAGTTTTTCCTGCTTTTTTTCTAAGAGTTTTATGGTTTCATGACTTACATTCAAGTCTTTGATCCATTTTGAATTTACTTTTGTGTATGGGGTTAGACAGTGATCCAGTTTCATTCTCTTACATGTAGCTGTCCAGTTTTGCCAGCACCATCTGTTGAAGAGACTGTCATTTCCCCATTGTATGTCCATGGCTCCTTTATCATACATTAATTGACCATGTATGCTTGTGTTAATGTCTGGAGTCTATTTCTGTTCCACTGGTCTGTGGCTCTGTTCTTGTGGCAGTACCAAATTGTCTTGATTACTGTGGCTTTGTAGTAGAGCTTGACATTGGGGAGCAAGATCCCTCCCGCTTAATTCTTCCTTCTCAGGATTGCTTTGGCTATTCGGGGTTTTGGTGGTGCCATATGAATTTTTGAACTGTTTGTTCCATTTTGTTGAAGAATGCTGTTGGTAACTGATAGGCATTGCATAGAATCTGTATATTGCTTTGGGCAGGACTGCCATTTTGACAATATTAATTCTTCCTAGCCAAGAGCATGGGATCAGTTTCCATTTGTAGTGTCTTCTTTAATTTCTCTTAAGAGTGTTACAGTTTTCAGGGTATAGGTGTTTAAGTTCCTTGGTTAGGTTTATTGCTAGGTATTTTATTCTTTTTGATGCACTTGTGAGTGGAATTGTTTTCCTGATTTCTCTTTATATTTGTTCTTTGTTAGTGTACAGGAAAGCCACAGATTTATTTGTGTAAATTTTGTATCCTGCAACTTTGCTGTATTCTGATATCAGTTCTAGTAGTTTTGGATTGGAGTCTTTAGGGTTTTTTTTATGTACAATATCATGTGATTTGCAAATAGTGACCGCTTAACTTCTTCTTTACCTATATGAATGCCTTGTATTTCGTTGTTTTGTCTAATTGCCATGGCTAGGACCTCCGGTACTATGTTGAATAACAGTGGGGAGAGTGGGCATCCCTGTCTTGTTCCCAATGTCAGGAAAAGCTTTCAGCTTCTCGCTGTTCAGGATGATGTTGGCTGTGGGTTTATAATATGTGGCCTTTATTATGTTGAGGTACTTGCTCTCTATGCCCATTTTGTTTAGAGTATTTTTCAAAAGTGGATGTTGAATTTTGTCGAATGCTTTTTCAGCATCTATGGAGATAAAATATCTTTTTTGTCCTTACTTTTTTAATGTGGTGGGTGATGATGATGGATTCTCAAATGTTGTACCATGCTTGCATCCCTGGGATGAATTCCACTTGTTATTGGTATATGATCTTTAACCTCAGAATTTTTCAGACATATGGAGAAAATATAATAGCCATTCTCCTTAAAGTTTTCAAAAAAATAGAAGAGAAGGAATATTCCCAAACTCATTCTATGAAGCCAACATCACCCTAATGCCAAAACCAGCAAAGACCTCAGCAAAAAAGAAAATTACAGACCAATATCCCTGATGAATGTAGATGCAAAAATACTCAACAAAATATTAGCAAACCGAATTCCAAAATTCATCAGAAATATCATACACCATGTATGCCAGTTTTAATGAAGAGTGATTTCATACATTTGAGGATTATATGTTAACTACTGTCCATTTTCTAGTTAAAAGGCATAGGATGGTAATTAACAAAATCCCTAGAATAGAATCATGGTGAAAGAATATAAGCTAATAAATACATATCATGTGAGATGGTGAAAGTTGCTAAAGAAAAAGAGTATAAAATGTAGTGGATTGGGTGTCGCTTTTCACTGAGAGTTCAGGAAGACCTGAAAACAAGGTGACATTTGAATAGAGACCTCAAGATTCATGGGGACATATGCAGTTATCTGGGGAAGTGTGCCCTGCAGAAAAAGAGCCAGTGCAAAGCCATGAGGAAGATATTTTCGATATATATGCAAGACTCAAAGTGGACACAGTGTTATGAGAAGAAGGAGCAAGAGGGATTATGAGAGGCCATACTGTCAGAAGCTGCTGAGGAATGAGGTGGCTTCCCTGCCGCTGAAACTTCAAGACACAAGCAATCCATTGTCCATTTGTTCTTGACCTTCATTAATTTTGCTTTTAAGCAACCTTTGAGTAGAATGGATCCCCTTTTTATTTACATGTACTGATTAATGTTCTTTCATCTTTCTTTTATGGATCACTTGGAGGAATAAAGAAGCTAGGCTACTCCTGCTCAGAGAACTGCTCATTCCCCACAAAGCAGACACACACTCCGTGCACTACGACTCCCTGGGGCCATTTTCTTACCAAGATCATCACACCGCAGCCATTTTATTTAGGAAAGGAATATTACTGTTTAAGCTTTTACATCAGGTGACCTATACCTAAAGAATATGGAAATAGCACCCAATTCCAATGCCGGAGTCTCCATGGTATGAGAACATGGGGCTTCATTGTAATATGACCATTCTGCATTTAATGAAACATTTAAACTAGTTGAAAACATATAACGGGGGAAAAGGATTAAGTGACTCAGCTGGTCCCTGAGAGGTTATGAAAAGTAATAGAGCAACTTTGGCCTTGACAGCATACCAAATACACTTACATCCTTATAATGTCTAGAATAACTAATAAAGCAGCAAAAGACAATTTATCCTAAAGAAAAAGGAGTCATGTATTTATGGTCAAGACAAATTACAGCCTGAATATCCCTTTAGAAAAAGCTAAGCAGATGGAAGCAACCCAACATTTACACTAGCAAGTATACAACATATGATTGTAAGGGATTTTAAAAGATAAAATAGTGAAATACACTGAAATGATAGTAAATAATTAATTTTGGAATCAGAAAACCAAATTTTGCATCCTTCCACATATTAGCTGTTTGAATGTGGAGAACTTTTTAAACTACTTGCCAGGTTAATATCCTCACCTGAGTAAGTGGATACGAGTATCGATCCTTCTAAAGTGGTGGACAGTTTTATTCAGTATACTTTCAAAGGAAAACATACAGTTCCTTCCTGTTAGTTCAAAGCATAACATTAGTTCTTACATACCACTGGTGATGAGATAGGGGTGATTTTTTTCTTCTATTTCCCCAGTGCCTTCATTCATTTACCATCTGTCTGTTCTTTCTTTACAGCCTGATTTCAATTCCACGTTGTGTCTCTCATCTATCTCAGTCTGGTACTCCTCTAGCTAATATTCATATCAACTCAGACAGATATTTCTGTGTTTCAAGAGTAATCACCAACTTACCTGATTTAAACAGCACCATTGAGTAATCACCAACTTCCCTGATTTAAACAGCACCATTGAAAGTCTCCCTAGTAGAAAATGAAGCTCAAATTCTGTACCTTACAGCATTAGGCTAAACATCTGTGAAACTTCTGGCAGCTTCATCCTCAAACTGTCCTGTGTCTGCACTCATTGACCTCCCAAACATTGAACTTGATTTTCTTTCACCTGATGCTGCAACCTCAGTGTTATCTCTCTACGCCTGTTTCCCTCTGCCTGGAGCCTTGCCCACAGGTCTCTCTGGATGTTTTCAGACCATCCCCATCTTTGAATCTCCATCTCCTTTTACAGAATGCCAGTATCCTTTCTCCCCTTTACATTCCAGAGGAAAAGGACACTTCCTCATGTAATGAGTTTAGATGTAGGGGCTATCATTTTGTGATTTTGTTTAATTGCAGTTTTTTTCCTCCTAAACTGTAATTGAATTGAAGCATGTATCAATGTTATATATTCTCACCAACCCTCCACACCAGTGTTGACAGAGTTACTTAGGAAGAGTAGCTGAATCAATTATACTGCTTGAAGGAATGAGAGAACATTTTCTTATCGAATATGCCAGTGATAAAATTAAAGGTGCATAGAAATTCAAACATTGGTATGGAGAAATACAAACATGGGGACAAACGCAAGGGGAATGTACCCGTTGTGGTGTCAGACTATAGGTTGTAAAAATTAAGTAAAATAGAATAAATAAGACACAAAATAAAATATCAGGGTACATCATATATCATAAGGATACATACCAAGTCACTTAATAATTCTGTGTGTTCATTTGTACACTTGTGTGTGTGTGTGCATGCATATATTTGTATTTCTTGGTTTGTGGGAGTGCAAGCAGAATTTGTTGCAATGTGAAAGGTCTGTTTTACTCTGGGAAACAGTAAAAAAATGCTGGAATCTACTGTAGGAAATGTAAGATTACAAAGATTAACTCTTGCCTATCGAGGGAAAAGCAATATGAATGACAAGCCCAATCAGAGCCAGGGTCAGGGAGAACAGCAGTCAGGATGGGTTCTGCCGTGACCCCCGACTCAAGGGACTACAATATGACTGCTCCACTGACCTTATTGTGATGTTACATCAGCCCCTGTTCTAACTGTGATTCCTGTTTATTTATCACACTTCTTTTTATGTGGCCCAACAGCAGATGTATTGGTGCTTCTCTCATTTTCTTTGAGGCATTGTTTCCTCTGTTGTTTTGGGTTTGGGAATTTTATGCCATTTATAACATCCAATAGCTACACTCTAGCCATTATTCTGTTCTCCTCTAAAATGCAAAGGCCTCCCCACAATTTATAGAAAATCCTGAAGCTCCCTTCATAATTTATAATCTTTTGTCATATGATTTATCCATGAGGAAATGATGTCAAACAATTATTTGACTGTACTAGGACTTCTCCATTATCATAACATGCAGAAGTGCAGGACCTCATGTTTCAGGTCCCTGTTTATGGATTCATGATTATGAATATTTGTATAGGGGAAAAGTAAGGAAATGAGAATTCAAAAAGTAAAAGAATGGCAGTTAATATAAACAAGGTTAAGAACAATGAACTTCAATAACTATATTCAATGAAATAGAATAAAATATTAGAGTACCTTCTGAAGAAAAAGATATAAAATAACAATAATTTAATCACATCAACATGGGACTCTAGTTAAAGGTTAAACTGAACAAGACTTGGAAATAAAAATTATAAAAAATACTCTTTTTTTAAAAACCAGTGGAGGAAGCAGCATCTAAACTTCCAACTTTTACCTATAGAAAAGTAAGTGAAATAAAATATGTTTATGTAAAGAAAGATGTTATTAGTTGAATACAAAGAATGTCTTCCACAAAGGAGTCATGATTATTGTTCTAAAAATATTTCTAACTAGAAATTGCAAAGAGTAGAAATAAGGAAAACAGATGGACAATAACGCATAATATATACAGGTGATTTTTTAAAATATGTACTAGAAATTTCTGTGTTAAAACACACTTGCAGAGTGGACCCAGTATGAACCACTAATTGAATTATCACACAAAATTTTCATGCATCATCCCCAATACAGCTATCTAAGTAAAATAATTAAATGCTAAACAACATTCATGAAAAAACCTCCAATCTTTGCTCGAAAGTAAGCAATCATAATAAAAATATAAGTGAAGAATTTGCATTTAATTACCATAGACAACGTGAAAGCAAACAAACCCTAAAATATATGTAGTAGCAACAGTAAAGAAATTATCACAAAATTAAACACTGTGATATTACTATTTAGACTTTTCACATAAATTTTAAGTGAATAGCCAAAGTTGAAAAGTAATACTGTGAAATGTAAGTGTCAAAACTGCTGTTGCAAAGTATTATCTACATCCATTAGGCTGGATCTTTTTAATGAATACAATGAATACTTAAATATACCCTTAATTTTTTTAAATGTCCTCACCTCACTGTGCACTCTTTCAGACCTAACACTACATTTTCCTACTTCTAATTGCCTGGAAATTTCCTGAATATTTTCTCATTTCACTGAGGGCACTTTATGCTTCCTACTCATTCTACACTGTCATACAACTGGAATTCTCTACACTTCACTTAATTCTCAGCAATGACCCTTATATTGCTGAGCCCAGTGGACCCCTCTCTATTTAACATATTATATAAATTCATTATAAATTAGCCAGCTAACCAGGAAAAAAAGAAAACCACGGCAATCTTTTATCTCTGGCTAGTACAGTAATTTTTACAGCAGTAATCGAAATGTAACACAGATATTTGTCCTATGTTTTTCATAGGAAACTGAATTTTATTCTCTGAATTAATTATTTTAGCTTCTACTAAGTACATTTTGGGCAGCTGCTTAGGAAAACAGAATGGATGTTCCTCAGAAAATAAAAATTAAAAGAATCATATGACCCAGTAATTCAACTCATGGAAATTTACCCAAAGAATAAAAGACATCTGATTTGAAAAGATACATTCACTCCTATGTTTACTGTCACATTTTTTATGATATCCATGATATGGAAGCATATAAAAGTATCCATCAATAGATAATGCATAAACAACTTATGGTATGTATATACAATGAAATATCATTTAGCCAAAAAAAATAAATCCCGCTATTTACAACAACATGGATGGACCTAGAGGGTATTATGTTAAGTAAAATATGCCAGGCACAGAAAGACAAATACCATATGATTTCACTTACTCATGGAATCTAAAAACAAAACAAAATCAAAATAACAAAACAACAATACACTCATTGATGCTGAGAAGTGACTGATTGTTACTATGGCAGAAGGTTTGGGGTGAGTGGTAAAATGGGTGAAGGGGATAAAGAGGCACAAAGTCACAATCATATGAATTAGTCACCGGGGTAGATGCACAACACTCAGAATATGGTCAACAGGTCTGTGACTTCTTTCTGTGTTGCCAGAAAACACTACTTTGTGTGGAGATTTAATACTGTACATAACTTTAAAAACTGTGTTGTGTATATTTGAAACCAACATAATATTGCACATCAACTATACTTCAATAACAATTTAAAAAATAATGACTGGGATGGAGGAATTAACATTGTTAAAATGTTCATAATACCCAAAGTGACTGACAGATGCAGTGCACTCACTCCCCATCAAAATGCAAGCATCATTTTTAAAAAGAAAAAGAACAAATATTCCTAAAAATTGTACAGAACCACAAGTATCCATAATAGCCAAAACAATCTTGAAAAAGAGAAGGCAAGGAGGAGTCATTACACTCCCTGATTGCAAACTTTATTTAAAAACTATGGCAACCAAAACAATATGATAGTGGCATAAAAAAACACATGAATCAATTGAACAGAATAGAGAGAACCCAGAAATAAACAGACACATATATGGTTAATGAAGTTATGACAAATGTGGCAAGAATATCTAGTGCAGAAGTGGTAGTCTGTTTAGCCAATGGCATTGGGAAACACGGATCATCATATGGAAGAGCATGAAATTGGGCTGTTATCATATACCACACACAAAAATTATCTCAAAATGGATTGAAGAATTGAAAGTAACCCCTGAAACCATTAAATTCCTTGAAGAAAAACAGGAAGTGGTTAACTCTTTGACATTGGTTTTGGCAATGAATTTTAGGGTCTGATTACCAAAACAAAAGAAAGAAAAGCAAAAAAATCCAAAAAGGCTTGTCTACATCTGTACAGTTAAGGAAACCATCAATGAATGGAAGTGGAACCTACTAAATTGAAGACAACACTTACAAATTATATATTTGATAATGGAAAACTATCCTGAATATATAAATAATCTATATAACTCAACAGAAAAAATACTCCAAACAATCCAATTTTTAAAAAATGGGCAGAGGACCTGAATAGATATTATTCCAAAGAACAACAGATGGCCAATAGGAACAAAAAGAGGTACTCAACATCACTAATCTTCAGGGAAATGAAAATAAAAACAACAATGATATATCACCCCACACCTGTTAGAATGGCTATTACTCAAAATACAAGAAATAACAAGTGTTGGAGAGGATGCAGAGAAAAGTGAAATCATACCTTATTGGTGGGAAATTAAATCAGTATAGTCAGTATGTTCAATGGTATGGAAGTTCCTCATAGAATTAAACAT
The DNA here is from genome assembly GCF_040802235.1 of Manis javanica. NCBI lineage: Eukaryota > Metazoa > Chordata > Mammalia > Pholidota > Manidae > Manis > Manis javanica. The sequence continues at coordinate 2,151,576 of NW_027332170.1, read as the reverse complement.
AGAACTGCCATAAAATCCAGTAGTTCCACTTCTGGGTATTTGTATGAGAATGCAAGAACACAAATTTGAATTTGTAAACATATATGCACACCCACGTTCATTGCAGAAATAGTTCTAATGACCAATATATTGAAATAAACTAAAAGTCCATCAGTGGATGTATGCATTATGAAAATTTTGTATGTATATATATGTGTGTGTATGTATATATGTGTGTGTATGTATATATGTGTGTATGTGTATATATATAGAGAGAGAGACATACGTATGGATATATATAATGCAATGACATTCAGCCATAAAAAAGAAGGAAATTCTTGTTATTTTGAGCAATGGCATGGCTATAATGATTACTGCATGACACTTACCCACAGTTTCTCCAACTATGTTAACAAAACTCAACTTATCATTGGTCACCACTAGAACAGGAGCCTTCCTTAAACCTGGTGGCCAGCACTATCACTGCATCACAAGGCATTTACTACATTTTCCTCAAAGCAAAGTCTCTCCAGAGTCTTAGGCATAAAAAAGTAGGGCCTGAAAGCTTCCTTGGCTATGGGGATGGAAGTCAGCAGACACTTTCCCCTCTTTGTCTCTTTTCTCTGGTGTTTAATTCACTCAAGGTATCCTTATCTCAGGCCGAGCAGTTATTTCCCTCCTACTTCCAAATGAAGACCCCAATGATCACATGATGAGTTCCCTACTTCTTAGACACCTGACATTTGCTGTATGGCTGTTCCTCATTCTTCCCTACTCCAAGTCTTCATTCCCCAGGCCCCATGCTCCTCTCTGCCCTGAAGGAACTTCATGGAGTTAAAATCATTTTCCCTGTACCCCAGGAGCACTGTAGGTCATTGTTAGAGAACTAAGGTTAATAAAGTTTCCAATCATGCAGAAATATGTGAACTATTTCAAGAACACAGTTTGCACAGAATTAAACAGTTCTCTCCTAGGGCTACTGCCTATACTGGGGAGTGGACTATGTGCTCAGCCTGCTTCCATGAAGAATGGTGAACTGTTTGACCCAAGGCCCCATATGCTGAAGAAGCCAGGCCTTGTCCTCATGGACTTGGTCTGTAATAGGCAGGACTGTGGGAACTTTGAGAATCCCCATCATGCTACTGACTTCTGCTCTCAGTGTCACGAGAATGGGTTCCCTTAGCGGCACAGACATCTCCAACTTCTTTTCCTCTTTCATATATCACACACAAGATACCTGATTTTCCTTAACCACTCTCTCATGACCCCAACTGTGCAGTTTACATCTTCTTGTGCATGCCTATATGCTCCTGGTAAATACTGGGAGGAAAATAACTGAATTGGGAGAAGTTCAACAGTGTTTACTATGATCTCAGGTGCTCTCATCTCCAACACAAACTTAATGGAATGGGTGGAACACTGGCTTATAAAGCCCCATCCTAACTTCCTCTGGACTCTTACCAGATACTGTTCTCTGGTTTAGTCCCTGACTTTCTAGACCTCAGTTTTCCAACTCTATGGAGTGGCTGAACATAGAACTGCAGAAACGTGTGCACAGGGAGACATGTACTCAGGCATCATCAGCCTTGGATGGGGTGTTGGCATGAGTAGGTGGGAAGGCACAGGTGCAAAGGCATTCTAACATATATAGATGAAGGCAGACATGGAGCAGGAGTGGCCAAGACTCCTGCTGAGGTGCCAGCATGCATAAGATCCTGCACGCAGTCCTTAGGTTTTAGATATTGTAAATTAATATTACTTGGAGAAAGTAGTTTGCAGGAAAAATCTTAAAATTAAGAATAAAATCCTAAAAATTATCATGACAGTTTATATATACAGGAAAATCTTAAGCTTTTGTAATATAATAGCAATATCTAATATGCAATGTTGGGAACCATAATGGAATTAAATGTAAAATATGCTAAAGCACTGTTATCAATAAATTAGCATGATCTGCAATATTAGGTGAAAGCGTATCCAAAAAGATACTGAAATATCTAGAGAAAAAATTACTGCTATTGGAGTGAGAATCTGAATATAATAAAGATGTTGATTCTTTATAAATTAAATTATAACTTTTATGGAATATGTAATAAAATCCTTGGTACTTTTTTTGCAGCAAGCATAGATGATTCTAATTTTTATTTGGAAAAATGAAACTGGCAACAGGAATGAAATTATTCCAGACATAAAGAGTACTCAATGAGTTTACTATATGTTTAGAATACAATGAAGACATATAGCATTTTAAAATATGACTCCAAAGATTTGACAGCGTGGTCACTTGAATAACATAAAAATGATGACACTGATGATCATTTATAACAATATAATGAGGAAATATAAGTACATAATCAAGGAAAAATGTTAACTTTCAAAGCTGAGCAGAGGTCAATTATGGATCATTCCAAGATAAAATACATTTAATTAAAATAAATCGAGATAGTATTAGCATAAACAACACACATAAGAAAATTAATGTCCAGAAATGGGCAAGTATTTAAAGACCCATTTCCATTTGGTGGAATAATTTGGTGTGACAACAATTGGATAATATTGGAAAGTGTGAAGAGTCTGTATTTAGAATTCTGTATTTATATTCTGTATTTAGAAATTACAATTTTAATGAATTTACATAAGATAAAACAGAAAGATAAAATACATGGCAAGTAATAGACAGTGATAATTTTTTAGGAGGAGGAGCAACAAATTTCTAGATAAATTATATGTAGAAATGACAAAGACAACGAAAAAAAGTTCCCTTATGATTTTTACATCTCTGGTTCAAAGCCCAGGCAAGTGGACAGATGTTGTCCAAATTTTGCTTAAAGTGTATATTAGGTTAAATACACTTAAATATAGAGGGGACCTTCTGTGCTCTCTACAGGCCACATGAAAGGGAAGGAACTTGAAACTGTTTAGAAGACACACTGTGATGAATAACAACCATCAAGGGGCATGACTTCCCAATCCAAGTCTATTTCCTTCTAGTCCTTACCTTCAAAAAGAGACACTCCTCAGACAACAGGATAACATTATATCAATTTATTTCATGAGGCACAATGAGAATTAGGTCCTGAAAGCCTCAGCTATTGCAAGGGCTTTCTTTTATTGTACATCTATGGAAACTTGGTTCTACAAATAGCAGAGGAACAAAACTGCACTTTCCAGAGATCTCATGAGTGATTCTTTCTCCATTCCATTGCTGGGGACAGAAATCCCGGTTCTAACAGATGTTCACAAGGGAAACAAAGTCAGCCAGCAACCATCATCTCTTTAATTATATCTTGGAAAACCAGAGCATCCTTGCAAGTGGAGGAATTATAAGAAATGGAGGAGTGTCCCCTTTTTTTCAGAGGCAAAAAGTCAACATTACCATGTTATTCCAACACTAAGACCATGGACTTGGGAAATGCAGCAATGACTGTGGCTTATTGTTTTTTGATATGTTCTTTCTTCTTTGGTTTTCGGTTCAACAGTAAAGACTGCGCCATTTTTGCCCCACTGTCCTCCTGTGTAACTTTCACAGCCATTTTAGGCTTTCCTTTATTTGCACTCTTTCTCCTTTCCTCCCTCAGTGTTTCCAGAAGTGGAACCATATGAGTGTTTGCATTGTAGAGAGATCTGGCTGTGGCCAATGATGAATTTGCTGGAGGCATGCCAGGCTCCAGTGACTGCATGGAGAAATTTTGAGAAACTGTGGGGATGAGACATACACAGTGGGAAATAATATAAGTGGGAGATTTAATGCACCAGAAAAATCCATCATTTACCCTGTATATCTTGTCACATTAGAGAAACCGGAATCAAAACCAGAGATGTCAGCATGGTTCCTATGATACATATTCAGCGGTCCGCAATGGACATGCATGAACATTGGCTATGTAACTAAAGGTGTTTGTGAGTGTGTGTGTGTGTATCTGCGTGTGTGCCCCAGCCAAAAGTCCACAAGTGTGGCTCTTTAGTCTTTTTATTTACAAAGTCAGGGTGCATAGAGCATATGTAGTCACAGCATGTCTCCCACAAATCATGGATATTTTCCTAAAGGTTTTCTCTTTATTCTGCCAAGAACAGGTCTCCCTTCTAAAGGAATGTAGCCAGGGTATTTCTGAGTTTGGTTCAACTTTCTGTTCAACGATTTGGTGTATGAGGACAGGTTTTATGTTGCATGTTATATGACCTAACAGATCACCTTATATCTCTGGAACTCAATGTTTATTGTTCAAAATATTAAAAAAAAAAGATTTAAATCACCATTTCTCACAATTGTGTTGTTGGCACTTTGGGTGGATCATCCTGTGTTGCAGGTAGATTTCCTGAGCCTTTTAAGGTGTTAACCAGCATCCCTGGAATGCCCATTCTAGTGATGGCAAACAAAAATCTAGACACTGCCAAGTATCCTCTGGTAAAAACCATTGCGTGAAATTGCACCCAAAAGAAAATTACAGACCAATACCGCAGATGGACATAGATGTAAATATCCTCCACAACATATCTGGATACTGAGTTTTAAAATACATCAAAAGGATAATCCATTACAATCAAATGGGATGTATTCCATGGATGCAAGGATGGAAAAATATTCACAAACGGTTCAGTGTGAAACACCTTGAAGGATAGGAACTATATGATCATCTAAATTGATGCTAAAAATAACACCCAACTTGGTAAGGAAGAAATAAAATGTCACTATTTTCTGGTGAGATGACACTATATACATATAACTTTTGAAACTCCATCATAGACCACTAGAATTAATAAAAGATTTGACAAAGTCAGAGGATACAAAATTAATACACAGAAATCTGTTGCATTTCTATATTCCAACAACAAATTAGCAGAAGGAGAAACCAAGAAAACAACTCCATTTATAATTGCACTAAAGTAATAAAACATGTAGGAGTAAACCTAACTATGAAGATGAAAGATCTGTGCTATGAAATCTCAGAGAATGATGAAAGTGAAGACACAAACAAATGGAATTCTATTTCCTGTTTTTAAGAACAATTAATATTACAAAATGACCATGCAACCCAAAGCAATTTAAAGATTAAAAAAAAAAAACATAAAAAAATTGAATTTTTCAATGACGTACAGCAAAGAATCCTAAAATTAATATGAGTCCACAAAAGACCCCAAATAGCCAAAGTTATCTTGGGAAGACAAAAGGAAAACAAAGCTGGGAATATCACACTTCCTGAATTCAAGCTGCAATGGTTAAAACAGTATGGCACATACATAGGAGCAGACACATAACTCAATGGATCAGAATAGGGAGCCCAGAAATAAACTCATGCTTATCTGGTCAGTTATATTTGAAAAAGAAGGAAAAGAAGGCAAAACTATACAATGGGGTAAAGATAGCCTGTTCAATAAGTGGTGTTTGGAAAACACAGCTACATGCAAGAGAATGAAATTGGATCACTGGCTTACAGAATACACAAATGCAACCTCAAAGTGGATTAAAGAGGTAAATTAAAGACATGAAGCCATAAAATACTAAGAAGAAAGGTTTGGCAGGAATATCTAGAGCACCAGATAAGTAATTTGTTCCTGGGCATATCTCCTACATATGGGAAAGTAAAAACTAATTGGATTCTATCAAAATGAAAAGCTGTACAGCAAAAGTAACAAACAATACAGAAGGGCATCCGAAATAGAGGAGAAGTTATTCAGCTATGATATATGCAATATAGGGCTAATATTCGAAATATATAAAGAACCCCTATGGCAATGCCAAAAAAGAAACAAAAACCCAATTGAAAAATGGGCAGAGATAGCAGAGTAGGAAGGCTATGTGTAAACCTACTCCCAAAACACATAAAACATGAAAATACAGAAAATACAACTAATCCTGAAAATGACCTGAATATGGCAGAACTGACTACTAACATCTGAGGGAGAAGAGAAGACATCACAGAAAAGGGTAAAGCGGCAAAGCCAAGATCTGGCAGGACCTAAGCCCCACACCCACCCCAGCCCACAGGCAGGAAGAAGAGGAACAGAGCATGGAGGGGCTATGAGGCTAGTATCACTGAACACCTGACCTCCGGGAGCATGAGCCCACATTGCATGGTGCTCTGGTGATTAGTGGGGCTAGGCAACAAAGACAGGTGGAACATTCTGGACAGCTGAGATTCCCGCTGCTTGTGGAGAACAGGCATGCTCTACCCGTCCCTTGAGACAAATGCAAAGCAGGCAGTTTGGAAGACTTCCCTACAGTGGGAGGGGTACCAGAGAGGTGGGGGTTAGACAGAGCTCTCTGCTCAGGAGAAAGGGCAGACAAACAATACCTCCCTATCCCAGCAGTTTGGGAACTACCACCAGCTCCAGATATTCCAACCTCCTCATGGACAATACTGCCCCAAGACTCCTCCCTGCCCATGTGGTCTACAGAAGGCACACTTGTCCCACCAGTGGTGTCAGACTTTGCTGCCAGGTAAGCAGCAGGAGACCCTCCCAGATTTCTCAGCCTTGTGTGACACAGCTGAGGAAGTGCCTGTGATAGCCATCCCCAGAAGCTCCTTCCTCCTGGCAAGCACTGGCTCCTGCCTGCCTGTGGCCTCTGCCTTGCTGAAGTCCAGGGAGATGGCAAACCCAACCACAGAAACTACAGTGGCTCAGCCTGGAGGCTTCTCCCAGCTGATGGCCCACGTGATCCAGTGTTGGTGTCAGACTTTGCTGACACATAGGAAGAGGTAGACCCTCAAGTTCTCTTGCTTCCATTGAGGCCCAGCTGGGGAAGTGTCTGTGGAAGCCACTGCAGAAGCTTCTTCCTCCCCAGGGATGCTGAATCCCATGCAATGGTACTGAGCAGACACACACACCAGCCCACACACCCCATTAACCCTTAAGCCCTACCACTGCTGCAGGCCAGGAAGAGGGCAGCCCCAGAAACTGCAACTCTAGCACAGCTTTCTGCACTCATCACAAAGGCACAGCCAAAGCAAAGTGGCCACCAAAAATAAGACCAGTACAAGCCGGCAAGAAATGTGTTCTTGCTCACTGCACACCAACAGCTGGAGTCCCTGCATTGGAATGTAAAATGTCCTGAGCTTCAGGCCACACCACTCTTCCCCCACCATAAAGCTATTGCTCTGAAGAAGAAACACAGAATCTGGAAAAGTGAGGAGGCAGGGGAATATATTCCAAGCAGTACTATGAGTTGTAACACCAGAAGGAGGACTGACTGAAACAAATCATCAATATTCTTGATAAAGACTTCAAAATACAAAGTCATAAACATGTCATAGATCTACAGGAAACTATTCAAGTTCTCAGGGAGGACTGCAATGAAAAGATAGAGGCCTGCAAAAGACCCACTCGAAGTTGAAAAATCCATTATATGAAATGAAACATACAATGGCGGGAATTAATAGCAGACTTTCACAGGTTCAAGAATTTGTAAATGATATGGAATTTAGGGAATATGGAAACATGAAGCTGAAAAACAGATCAAAAAGCATCTCGAGGAATGAAAAAATGAGAGCCTCGTGACCAATCCAAATGGAACAATATTCACATAATAGAGGTACCAAAAGAAAAAGAGGGAGGCAGAGGGATAGAGATTGTCTTTGATGAGATAATTGTTGAAACCTTGCGGTCTGGGAAAGGAAATAGGTCAGGAAGTGCAGAGAGCCCTTAACAAAAGGTACGCAAGGAAGACAACACCAAGACATAAAACGATTAAAATAGTGAAGATCAAGTACAAGGAGACAGTATTGAAAGCAGCCAGAGAAAAAAGGTTACTTACAAAGGAAACCCCATCAGGCTATTCAGCAGACGGCTGAGGAGAAACTCTGCAGTCCAGAAGGGAGGGAGGGGCATGATATACCTAATTTAATGATACAAAAGGACTGCCACTGAAGAACACTCCACCTGGCAATATATACATTTGAAGCTGGGATTAAACATTTTCGGTAAAAAAGAGTTGAAGGAATTCACCAAGAGTGAATTCAGCAGTAAGCCAGGCCTACCAACATGTTAGAGTGCTGTAGATGGAAATGTCCGTAAAGCTAAACAGCTTTCAGTAGAGAAAGCAAGTGCACAGTAAAGGTAGGAGACCAATTCATTACCAACAAAGTATGAATTTAAATAAACTACTCACAAAATCAAAGGACATACAAAAGAGGCAGAATATGTAACCTAATATATAAAGTGTGGAGGCAGAAGAATAAGGGGGAAAACGCCTCTAGTCTGTGCTTTAAAAAGGAATCAGCAATTTAAAATAGACTGTTATATAGTAAGAAAGGTCCCCTTTAACCTTAGTAATGGAAGGAAGGAAGGAAGGAAGGAAGGAAGGAAGGAAGGAAGGAAGGAAGGAAGGAAGGAAGGAAGGAAGGAAGGAAGGAAGGAAGGAAGGAAGGAAGGAAGGAAGGAAGGAAGGAGGGAGGGAGGGAAGGAGGGAGGGAGGGAGGGAGGAGGGAGGGAAGGAGGGAAGGAGGGAAGGAAGGAAGGAAGGAGGGAAGGGGGGAAGGGGGGAAGGAGGGAAGGAGGGAAGGGGGGAAGAAGGAGGAAGTAGGGGACCAATATAATCATGATATTCTTCTGAATGTAGAACTGGAAGGTAAAACAGTCGGAATCAGAGAAAGATACGATGATGAAATGTTGCTGGATTTGAAGATCCAGAAAGTCTTTGAGACAAATAAAGAAGGTGGCCACTAGAAAATGGAATAGGAAAGGAAACAGTTTTTTATCCAGGGGCTTCATCAGGAACTGGGCCATGCAGACACCATGATTTTAGCCCACTGATATTTATTTCAGGCTTCTGATCTTCAAAAGAGTAAAAACATAAATTTGTTTTCTTTCACCACTACTGAAATAACTTGTTACAACAGTAATAGAAATGCAATACAAATATTCATCCAATAAGTTTTCTTTTGGAGGAAATGGAATTTTAGCTGATCCATTTAGCTTCTTTTAGGCAAGGGCATTTTGAAATCTAACCTTTACTGAAAGAAAAAAAAATCTTAAGTTGTTTTGAAGATTCTGTTCCACTGGTTGGTATAGTGAATTCCCCATTGCTTAAACGTAAATTTGGTTTGACTTCGAGGTTTTTGTGTACTCACAGGAAAAATTATTCATAACTAAAACAACGTTCATCCATTCTATTGCAAATCTTTGCATTTGAATTTATCTTCTGAAATTTTCTGTTGTCAGACATTCATTCTATTCATTTCTATATTCTCAAAATTTCTTTCAAATATCCTATCAAGAAAAAAGATAGAATGTTAATGAGTCTGTGTTGTATGTGTAAATATGTGTATGTGCATTTATAATTGCATTTATGTGAAATAAAAAGTTACAAATGCACACATACTATATGTACATATACTCCTTATGCATGAAATCTCATATTAAAATATATCTAACAATTTGTTTATTCCTAACAATATTCAACTGATTTTCACTGATTATTCGACATCACAATAAGAAATAAGGAAACAGAAGCTCAGGTTAATAGTTTTCACAATTATATAATTTTGAGAAATGAAAGTGTTTGTGCATTTACTTGAATAATGTACATGAAACCATCCAGTATGTAGCCTTAATTTTTGTATAGTCTCTAAACCAGAAATGTTTACATTATAAATATGTTATTTATTATATTTCATTATACATGATAAATTTATTTTAAATTAAAATCAGTTATAAATAAATTAAGCAAAGTTTCAGGACACAAAACTATCCTACAAAAACCTGTAGCATTCCTATATTCTAATAAAATTAGTTAGAAATTTAAAAATAATCCCTTTGCAACTGCATCAGCTATATAGTACAAATGCATGGGGATAAATCTGACCAAAGAGATAAAGCCCTATGCACTGAAAACTTTGAGACAAGGATCAAAGAAATTCAATATGCTATAAGTAAATGCAAAGATATTTTATGCTAATGGATTGTAAGAATTAATATCTACAGCTTCAGTTGAATGTCTATAAAAATTTCAATGTTCAGAATTTCTGTTTCTTCATGGGTCAGTTTTGGAAGTTTTCATGTTTCTAGGACTTTGTCCAGTCCCTGTAGGTTTTCCAATTTATCAGCATACACTTTTTTCATTGAGTTCTCATAATTGTTTGAATTACTGTGGTGTCAGATGTAACTACTTTCTCACTTCTGATTTTGTTTATTTGTGTCATCTCTCCTGTATTCTTGATAAGTCTGACTAGGGGTTTCTCTATTTTCTTTTTATTTTATCAAAGAACCCGATCTTAGTTTTGTTGATTTTTTCTATTTTCTTAGTCTCTATGTAGTTTATTTTTTCTCTGCTCTTTATTATGTCATCCTCTTTGCTAACTTCAGGATTCATTTGTGTTTTTTTCTAGCTCCTTTAATTGTGAGTTTAGATTATTTGGGGTTGTTCTTATTTCTGAAGGTAGGCCTGTATTGCTTTTAGAACCACATTTGGAAAATCCCACGTACTTTGAATCCATGTGTTTGTTTTCATTTGTCTACATGTATTGTTTAATTGCCTCTTTCATTTGCCAACTTGTCCATTGATTATTTAGAATCATGCTATGCATTTTAGCCTCTGAATATTTGTGTGTATGTGTGTATTTCGGTTTTCCTCATGTAATTGTATTCTAGTTTCATGACATTGTGGTCATCAAAGGTGACAGATACAATTTCAATCTTTTTAAATATACTGAGAAATTTTTGTGTTAATATGTGACCTCTTCTAGATAACATTCCACCTACTTGAGAAAAATTTATATACTGCTGCTTTTCAGGTGTGTGCTTTCTGTATTTGTCTGCTAAGTCCATCTGGTCTCATGTTTTATTCGGTGCTTCCATTCCTTATTTATTTTTTGTCTGGATGAACTATCCATTGATGTAAGTGGGGTGTAAAAATCCCCTAATATGATTATGCTGCTTTTTCTCCCTTTAGGTCGGTTAATATTTGTTTCATGTACTTAGGTTCTCCTATGCTGGTCACACAGATATTTGTGACTGTTATATCCTCTTGTTGGACTGATCCCATTATCATTACATAATGTTCTTATTTGTGTCTTGTTGGTTGTTTTGAAATCAATTTTGTACAACTACACCATGTTTTTCTCCCTATTATTTGCATGAAATAAATTTTTCCTTCCCTTCACTTTCAATCTAGGCATGTTTTTAGGTCTGAGATATGTCTTTTATAGACAGCATATAGATGGGTTTTGTTTCTTTATTCATTCTTCTATCCTGTCTTTTGATTGATGCATTTAACCTACTTACATTTGAGATACTTATGATAGGTATTTAGATATTGCCATTTTAGTAATTGTTCTCTGATGTTTTTTGTAGTTCCATTTTGTTATTTTCTTCCTGTCTTATTCTCTTGTTATTTGATTATTTTATTTAGTTATGGTTGGATTTCTAAAAAAAATTTTTTTTTTGCATATTTGTTATTGTCTTTAGGTCTGTGGTTACTATAAGTGACATAGTTTCCTATACAGAAAGCCGTCTATAGTAATTTGATCATCACTGTAGTTTCAACACAATATAAAACCCTGCCTCTTTCATTCTTCTTCTTCCTCCATAGTTCATAAGACATAGTCTACATATGTGTGAATCCCTTGACTGACTTGTGTATAGTTGATTTCACTACTTTTATTTTCTTCATTCCTGCTTAGTAACTAATTAGTCTACTGCCTTTAGTTTTAGGTTTATTTTCACTGATGAAGAGGCTTAAGAAAATTTCCATCTATATTAAGTCACCTTATCACGTCCTTTAAGTCTTGTTTATTGTTGGTGAATTAAGCTTCATTTATCTTGGAAACTCATCATTTCTCCTTTAATTCTGAATGGTAACCTTGTTGGGTAGAGAATTTTCAGTTACAGGTTCTTCCTTTTCAATAGTTTCAATGTTTTGTGCCACTCCCTCTGGACTGTAAAGATTCTTCTGGGAAATATATTGATAGACTTATGGAGTTTTCCTTTTAGGTAACTGTCTGCCTCTCTCTTGCTATTTCTAATATTTTTTTATATTTAATCTTTGCCACTTTAATTAATTAGATGTTTTGGTGTAGTCTTCCTGGGGCCCTTTTGTTAGGTGCTCTCTGTTCTACCAGTACCTGGATATCTATTTCCTTCAACAGATTTGAGAAGTTTTCAGCTATTATTTCTTCAATGAGACTTTCTACTCCTTTGTCTCCCTCTTATCTTTCTGGGACCACTATTATGTGAATATTATTTCATTTTGAGATGTCTGACAGCCCTCTTACCATCCTCTCATTATAAAACCATATTTTCCTGGGCTCATTTTTTAATTAAAGTGTCATCAATATACAATCATCTTCATTTCAAACACAACACAGTGGTTCAACAGTTACCTATATTAATAAATCCTCACACCTTATATTGGGCTTGCAAATTATTATGCCCCTTATCCCTTCCATCCCACCCCCACCCCTGCCTTTGGTAACCACTAGTCCCTTTGCTGCCTGAGTCTATTGCTATTTTGTTCCTCCTGATTCATTTTCTTTTTATACTCCACAGATAAGTGAACTCATACAGTATTTGTATTTCTCTGCCTGGATTATTTCACTGAACATAATACCCTCTAGATCCATCCATGTTGCAAAATGGAGGATTTCTTTTCTTTTCTATTCCCTTGGGTATATATCCATTCATATATTGATGGATACTGGTTTCTTCTCCTTATCCTGCCCATTGCAAATAATGCAGCAACAAACATAGGGCTACATATTTCTTTTCATTGATTTTTTCTATTGTTTTATTCTCAATTTTATTTATTTCTGTGCTGATCTTTATTATGTCCCTCCTTCTACTGACTCTGGACTGCATTTGTTCTTCTTTTTCTAGTTTCTTTAACCGGGAGTTTAAACTGATTATTTGATATTATTCTTATTTTTTGAGGTAAGCCTATACTACTATTAGTACTGCCTTTACTACATCCCACAGATTTTGGGCTGTTGAGCTTTTGTTTTTGTTTGTCTCCAGGTATTTCTTATTCTCAGTTTTAATTTGTTCATTGATCCATTGATTTTTAGGAACATGTTGTTTAGCCTTCATGTTTTTGTGGGCTTTTATGTTTTCTTTGTGTAATTAATTTCTAGCTTCATACCATTTTGGTCTGTGAAGTTGCTTGACACAATTTCAATCTTTTAAAATTTATTGAAGGTCTTTTTGTGCCCTAGTATATGATCTATTCTGAAAAACATTCCACGTACACCTGAAATAAAGTGTATCATTCTGCTTTTGGGTGAATGTTCTGTAGATATCTGCTAAGTCCATCAGGTCTAATGTATTGTTCAGTGCCTCTGTTTCTATATTTTCTTGTTGATCTATTGTCTTGCTGATCTATTGATGTGAGTGATGCATTAAAGGCTCCTAAAATGAATGGTTGCAGTCTATTTCCCTTTTAATTCCATTAGTATATGTTTTACATATTTAGGTGCTCCTATATTGGGTGCATAGATATTTTATGATTACATTCTCTTCGTAGACTGCACCTTTATCATTATTTAATGTCCTTCTTTGACATTTATTACTTTCTTTGTTTTGAAATCTATTTTGTCTGATATAAGTAATGCTACTTCTTATTTTATCTCCCTATTATTTGCACAAAATAGCTATTTCCAATCCTTCATTTTAGTGTGTGTATGTCTTTGGGTCTGAAGTCATACTTGCAGGAAGCATAAAAATAGGCCTTGTTTTTCTTTTATCCATTCTGACTCTCTTTGTCTTCTGATTGGTGCATATAGTCCATTTACATTTAAGATAATTATTGATATGTACTTATTGTCATTTCATTAATTGTTTTATAGTTGTTTTTATAGGTACTCTCTACTTTTTTCCTCTCTTATACTCTTCTTATTTCATGAATTTCTTTAGTGTTGTGACTGAATTTCTCTTTATTTGCGTATCTATAGTAGGCTTTAGTTTTGTGGTTATCAAAAGTTCAAGATAGCCTGTTTACTATATAACGGTCTTTCTTAAATTGGTGACTACTCTATTTCAAAGGCAATCTAACAGTACTTTTATTTTTTCTTTGTTCTTTTCCACACTTTATGTATTAGATGTCATAGTCTGCACTTTTTGTGTGTTCCTTGACCAATTTTGTGAATAGTTGAATCAACCTCCTCTCATTTTATAAAACTTTGTATTTCTTCCTCCACTTTGTTATTTTCCTGTTCTCTAATTTCCATCTCATTGATTGTCTCCTCTATTGCAGGAATCTATTATTCATTTCCTCCATTGTATTTTTCATGTCATGTGTTGTATTCTTCAGCCTCAGTGATTTTTTTTCAGATCTTCTCTTTGTTGAAGTTCTCACTGGCATCATCAATTCTTTTCCCCATGTCTGTGAACATTATTATGAATGTCACTTTGAAATCTTTATCAAGAATATTGGTAATCTGTATTTCATTCATCCTTTTCTATTGCCTTCTTTTCTCTTTTGTTTGTAACACATTCCTCCATCTCCTCATTCTATCTGAGTTTCTGGGTTTCTTCCTTTGTGTTAGATAAATCATCTGTTTCTGGTCTAGAAACTAATGACTTTATGAAAAAGTACCTGGGTGGTACCCAGAAACTCAAGACTCTTTGCACACTAGTGCCTGGTTTTCCTTTGTGGCATGACTACAGTTGCTCTGAGAGTTTTAGGCAGGGCCTCCTTTCTGCCTGCCTGCAGTCAGTGACTAATCTCCTTCCACAGTGGCTGATAGCTCACCTCTAAAAGGAATGTGCCCTCCCTTTACCTTCCAGGCAGGAATGTCTGACCACTGATGGCTGAGCAGGGTGAGAATGCAGGGAAGTGTGCTTTGGGGCTTAGCCACCACGGAGAGAGACGGAGCATTTGGAGCTGGCTCCCATGAATGCCTGACAAGTTAGGTTAAGGGAATCCTGGGAAAACATAATCCATGTACCTTTCTTCTTCCAGCTAGTTTACCTACTGAACCCCATTGCTCTGATACACTTTCTCCTTCTGGTAAATCTTATAAACTGCTGCTTCTGTGTTTGGTCTCAGTGGGACTGATGAAGTGTGCCTGTCCTCCACAAGTTGAAAGGAGTCTTAGCCTCCCAGACTGCTCCAACTATCCCTGGTGTCCAGCCCCATTAATTGCCAAAGACAAATGCAATGTGGAGCCATATTCCTAGAGATCTCCAGTGCCATGTGCACAGGATACCAGAGTGCTTATCACATCCCCATTCCTCTTCCTTGTGATCTGGGATGGCAGAAAAGTTTTGGTCCAGATTGATTGCAGCTCTGCCATTTTACCTTTCTTCACCAGATGTAAATATCCTGTCTGAAGTCTTCAGGTCATTTTCAAAGTTAGTTGCATTTGCTGTAGTTGTTTACTTAAAGTGTATGTAGAGGTGGTTTCTGCCATCTTTTTTCCCAGTTACAAAAAACGTTTAATTCAATAATCTAAGGTTCTACTTTAAGAAGCTAGGAAAAAGAGAAAGATAATCTAACATGTTTTGAGGGAAGAAAATAATAATGATAATTGCAAAAATGTATGGGAATGAACAAAAACTCTAATATTCATGTCATTGAAACATTTATAGAATTAGCAACACATGTGTAAAAATGGAAAAATGAATTACAAGTATGAATATCATTATAAATGCTCAGATATTAAAAGGATAATAAATAATTATTATAGCAACAGTACAGTAACAAATTTGAAACTTTAAATATAGACACATTTCTTGAAAAACAAGACAGTCAAAGTAATCAAAGAAGAAATAGAAACTAGGAATAGCCTTTCACCTCTATTACTGTATTTGTAATCAGATACTATATGCAATGAAAGAAATCTCAAGCCAGATGTTTATAACTGTTAATTAATGGAAAATGTAATACAAAAACGTGTATAGGAAAAAACAGAAACTCTAATATTCATGTCATTGAAGGATATAAACCTATGACTTTAGGAACAATAATAGGAGGGTACTATACTGTTCTCATTATGCAATTTCAAAATAATCCTGATACCAAAAATAAAATATAGTGTTCTGAAGAAGAAAGGGGGCATTACAATTAGCATGTATAGTGTGTGTGTGGGCACAGGGAGGGCTGTGCAACACAGAGAAGACAAGTAGTGATTTTACAGCATCGTACTACACTGATGGACAGTGACTGTGAAGGGGTATATGGGGGGGACTTGGTGAAGGGGAGAGCCTAGTAAACACAATATTATTCATGTAATTGTAGATTAATGATATCAAACACCAAAATAAAAAAATGGTGTTCTGAGAACAGATTTTATTACTACTATTCCTAATGAATATAGGAACAACAATCCTCAACAATATTTTGACAGTTGAAACCAGAAACATATGAATTAAGTGTTGGATCAATATTCAAAATCAATGGACTAAACAATCTATATTATCATCTCAATATGAGACAAAATCCAACAACCAAAATTCAAATATTAAAAAATAACTAGAAATGGAAGGGAAATTTATCATCCTCTAAAAAAGCACCTACTTAACATGCAATTGTAAAAGACAAATGTTTTCCACCGAAATTCAGGAACAAGGACAGAATGCCAGATCTTACCATTACTTTTGCATGATTTTTAGGATTATTAAATAAAAGGCCTAAAGGTCAGAAAGGGATAAGAAGAATGCTTGGAATTTTCAAATGTTATTTTACACACAGAGTGCAAAACAATCTACAAGAAATATCTTCTAGATTTAGGACAAAAACATGGGAAGATAGCAGGAGGGGAGTCAATATTAAAAAATTAAGTGTATTTTTATGTCCAAGTAAATAATTGGAAAATTAAATGAAACACTATAGGAGCATCAAAAATATTTACAAACCAACATGGAAAACATGCAATAATTTTACATTAAAACATTTGAAGCATTTCTAAGAGGAAACTAAGGTTAACACATTAAAACGTACATGTGATATACATGGATTAGAAGGACAGTGTCATTAGGATGTCAATTATACCCCAAATTTGTCAACCAAATTCAATTCTAGCCAGTCAAAATCCTGCATGGCCTTTTTAGTGTTCAGTTCTGTTCCATTTACCAAAGTCTGTCTTTATGCTAATACCACGTAGTTTTAATTCATGTAGGTTTGTGATATGTTTTGAAATCAGGAAGTGTGATGCCCTTGAGTAATGTTCTTTATCAAGACAATCGGGTATTCAGAGTCTTTTGTGGTCCTGTGTTAATTTTAGATTCGTTTAAATAGCTCTATAAATAATGCTGGTATGATTGTGATGATTTACATTGAGTATTTAGACCGCTTTTAGTAATATGGACATTTTAACGTTATCTTCCAACCATGAATACAGAATTTCTTTCCATTTAATTTTTAACTTTAATTTCTTTCCTCAGTATTTTGTAGTTTTCAAAGTATGTATCTTTTGTTCTTTTAATAAGTTTATTCTTGAGTTCTATATTTTTATGCTTTTGAAAATGGGATTATGATCCTAATTTTATTTTCAGATAATTCATGGTTAGTGTATAGAAACACAAATGAATTTTATATTTTATATTTGAATGTTGTAACTAAATTGAAATATTTTATTATTTCTAATAGTTAACTACATTTAAATACACTTTTTAGGGTTTACTTTGTTTACCATCAAGAAAATATCACTATTTTTCTGATTTTGATGGCTTTTATTCTCTATTTTTGTCTAATTGCACTGAGTCAGATTTACAGTACTATGTTGTTTGGAAGTAGAAAAATTGCTTTGAACTGATTTTAGAGGTAAAATTTTTGGACTCTTCCAGTTTCCTAGTCACGTTTTTTTATTTCTTATGGCATTTAGTTTGATTTGCCTATTTAACATCAGCCACTACAATTATTGCAGTCCCTATAGGTGTAAAAGTATTTAGTTATTTAGCAGCTCTGCGTGGTGGAAACATAACATGGTAAAATGATCTCCAGCCATATTATGAGCTCTAGGCTTTATCTTCTTATTTACAGTAGGGAGCCTAACTGGTATTGTATTAGCTAACTCACCATTAGATATTGTTCTTCACAATACTTGTTATGTAGTAGTTCACTTCCACTATCTATTCTCTATAGGAGCAGTTTTTGCTGTTGTAAAAAGATTTTTACACTGATCTCCCTTTTTTCTTCACGGTATACCCTTAGTCCTATGAGCAAAAATCCACTTTACAATAATATTTGTAGATGTTAATATAACTATTTTCCCCAAATATTTCCTCAGACTTTCAGAAATACCACAACAGTATTCTGACTATCCAGTTGCCTACACAACATGAAATACTGTATCATCTATAGGGTCAATTATCTCACTGACTGCTGTAATAATTTTCATAACCTAAGAAGCTTTCACTTCTAAGTGAACAGTGCACATACTAGAGCTAACTAATACTAATCTTGAATGATTGCATGGCTGTCTGCCGCCTTACCATACATTTGAACAACCTGCCTTTGTAAATTTGAATAAGCAAGGAAGGGAGGAATTGAACCCCCAAAAATGGTTTCAAGCCAATATCATAACCTCTGTGCCTTTCTAAATTACTGAAATATTAGAATTTACATAACTTTGTCAAAGTTAAATGTTTATGCCCTTTATGCTTATCTAGCATACCCCTTTCAGTTAGGCTTCCAAGATGCCACATCCGCTATTATGGAAGAGTTACTTCATTTTCATGATCATACACTGATAGTTGTTTTCTTAATTAGTTTCTTAGTTCTATAGACCATTTGCACTTATAGTAACAACTAAACTAACACATACAAGTACAATACATACCCAAGAGGTAGAAACTATTTGAACGTCCTGCCTGCAATTATTCTTATCCTTTTTGCCTTGTCTTCATTACATATTCTTTACCATAATAGATGAAATCAACAACCCCTCACTAACTGTAAAACCAATGGTCAATCAATAAGGCTGATGCTATGAATACCCAGATTATGAGGATTTAAATTTTGACTCATATATAGTCCCTACACAAGACTTAAAACCAGGTGAAATACAGCTTTTGGAAGTAGATAATTTGATTTGACTATGTATAGAGATAACAATTCAAATACTTATCACATCAGAAGATGTCTTACACTCTTTCGCAGTTCCAACTTTAGCTTTTTAAACCTAATTCCTGGATTATTAAACCAAACAACCATAATATCTAGCCAGTCAGGTCTATTTTACAGACAGTGAACATAGATCTGCAGCTGAAATCACAGCTTCATGACAATTGTCCTTGAACTAGTTCCATTAAAGATATTTGAACACCGATCTATATCTATACTCTAAGGTCATTAAGAAGCTAGTAGCATTAGCCTTTTAAGTTAAAGATAGAGAGTATGTCTCTCCTACAATCCTGTCAATAATCTTAACTCTATTTTATTTCAGTGAAAATATTCAAATATCAATACCCTCAAAGCATAGAAACTACAATAAAAACACATTACAAAACCAGCACTCCTTGAGAAGTGAAGGAAAATTTATTTGCCTCTTTTACTACCCCAATGATAATAGGAATTCCTCTTATTATTATCCTTATGTTTCCAACCATTTTATTTCCAACATCAAAATGACTAAATACTAATCATATTGTATCTATTTAACAATGATTGCTGCAACAAGCATCTAAACAAATAATAACTATATGTAATGAAAAAGGACAAACCTGAGCCTTAATGCTAATGTCACTAATTACTTTTATTGCCTCTGCAAACTTATTAGGCCTTTTACCTCACTTATTTACAGCCACAATCTATTTATCAATAAAACTAGGCACAGCTCTTCCCTTAGTAGCAGCAAGAGTTCTTACAGGGTTCTGGCACAAACCAGAAGTATCTCTTGCTCATTTCTTAACTCAAGACACACCAACCCCACTCATTCCTATATTAGTAGTTACTGAAACAATCAGTTTATTTATTCAACGTATTACATTTGTAGTGTGATTAACAGCTAATATCACCATGGGTCATTTACTAATACTCTTAATTGGGAGTGCAACCTGTAAGATAAATTTTAGCTGAAATAAGCAGGAGAAGAGAGACATCAAAGGACCAGGTAGTTTATTTATGTGCAACTCCCAGGTGATGTTCCACGGTCTGGGTATTACAGGTCGGGGAAGTCACACCCAGTCAGGGAGCTGGGGCTTATAAGGGATTAGGAGGGGGAGGAGTTGGAAGCTATCCTAGGGGTGTGGAGAGGTATGATTGGCTAAATGTGACATGATAGACAACTACAAACTTTCTTTCCTTCCAAGAGGGAGGAGGCTAACATCCAGGTCTTAGTTGGCACATCAGAAGGATGAAATTCAGGGAGAGCTGTCCCCTTTCCATATAAGGCACGGACCTTGGGGTCTGGTCTGTTCTCCCCCTATAGCATCTCTCTGTACTGTTTGCATGTCGTTGTTTTTCCTTCCTCCAAGCTAACATTCCGGCCTCTTGGTCATAATGGGCGATGACTAGATCTGGCTAGTTCCAGCTGACAACAGGCACCATGGGGGTTTGAGGCTTGTATTAGGCCAAAGGAGGGCATTCAATGGGAAGAGGTGAGTAACAGTGAAGTAACATCTGGTTGGTGGCGACCCAGGTCATATTGGTTAGCCGCTGTTGGAGGAACCTGAGGACACAAGGGGCAACTAAGAGTAAACCACAAACTGTTATTAAGGGGCTCAGTAGGGGCATTAGCAATGCCATTAAGGGGGACTAGAATGCTGGATCAAGTTTACATCTCAATAAATAATATTGGGATTTAGTATAGATAAGATTGCATTATTGAAACAATACTTTTCTCTAAAATTACCTTCATTTTTATTAGAAGTAGCCAGATTAAGAAAATAACTAACAGTTGGATTGATTGTTAGCATAAGTGCAGCAAGAAGAGCAATTGATCACATAGACTCTTTTAAATATGTTTTGCTGGAACTGTATAAAGAATTTCATATTGGACTTTTAAAAGCTTCTTGAGTCTAGAAAGGCAAGCCAGACTTGCCATCAGGTTGTGCCTGCAGTACGTGTACATTTAGGAGAATTCCTCTATTCTCTGAGGTTCCCAAGACATTCTTGAGGTTCCTGCACCTGCCAGGCAGTGACCTTCCTTACTCACCTGGTAAGGCTGCTGGGAACTCTGTAAGCAAGGTACCAGGCCAGTTTTTATAAAGCCAATCTTAGTCCCTTAAAGCTGTCTGTTCATATCTGAGTTTACATATGTGTCTCTCAGGTATGACGTTCCAGTCAAAGTTTTGGTAATATAACCAGTGTTTTTAATTGGTCCTCTTACAAGGAAAGCAGATTCTTATTGAACTTGTGCAAATAAACATACTACCATGAAACATAAAAATAGTTACTGAGAGTTTTTAAATTCTGGAGGGATCAGGTAGAGGGAAAGATAAAGTTTCCATTCTGCTTATAAGGCAGTCATTCACTAAACTGTTGTCAGCTTAAGAGACAAACCTTAAAACACTTTATCAACAACATTTGAAACAAAAAGCAACAAAATCATCTTCTTTAGTTTACTTAATCCTATGTAACTCGTAGCTGTTCTGCTGAAATCTAGTTCTTTACTAGCTCAAGAGTAATAAAATAGTGGCTATAAATAATAAAAGATTTAAAAATGACAATGGTTAAAGACTTGATGAGAGCTTACTGTAAGACAGTTGACATAATGAAATTCTGATATTTCTGTAACACAAAACATTTAGTAACAATGTTTAGCATTATTCTTTCTGACAGTGCTTTCTAGGCAATTAAGCAGGTAATTATATATCAGGTAAATAAGCTAAATTAGCCAAATACTTTCTCCAATGAGAAAAAGTTCTTCTGACATGTTCCAGGAGCCCTATGGAAAATATCAAAGTTAACTAGAGGTAAAAGCACCTTTTTGAATTTGATTTTGGGAAGCTGTTAAAAATCTTAAGGCACTTGTTTAAATAGGGTTGAAGCAATATTTATCTACTTAACCAGAACAACAACAAAATACCTCAAAGGCAAATAAAGAAGGCTACACAGTTGTTAGCAAACTTTAGCTTTTAGTCCTTTTAATAATAAGTTCTCATTTTCTTAAATACTCTGACAATTCATTGAGATTTTAGGCATGAGAAACTGCTTTGATAAAACAATTAGAGAACTTTTTGCAATTTTTCAATAGTAAGAGCAGACTAACAGTTAAGAAAACTTTGTCTTTTTAACTGAAAACAAAGTTTTAATTTTGCTCCATACTTTATACAATTATAGCATGACCCTATTAAATTCTTCTATAAGCTTTCTACAACCTTTTTTACATTTAGATTTCTCCCTGTAAATAAACAGCTGTACTTCACAACAGTTTCTTTTATCAAAAGACACATTCTTTAGCATGCAGAAATCTTTTCCTTATTACTTTGAGTAGTTTTAATTAGAACTTAAAACTATTAGGTACCTTAATTTTTAGTGAACACTGAGAAGTAGGTTACACTAAACTGTTACACTAGCAGTTCTTTGGATTGACAAATTTATGAATATTTTATAATTTCTGTTAATATGAGCTTTACAACACAATCCCTCACTAAGCACAAAGTATCTTTTTAACTTAGCAAAACTTTAAGATTTTAGGTTACCACAAAGATTTCTAGGCTGTAGATAGGTATACACACTGTAACACACAATTTAAAAAGTGTTTACTTCCAACACTTATTTAGTTCACTCATTTGTAACAACTATGCTAGATAAGATTTCTAGGCTGTAGATAGATATACACACTGTAACACACAATTTAAAAAGTGTTTACTTCCAACACTTATTTAGTTCACTCATTTGTAACAACTATGCTAGATTACTTACAAGACCTTTACTGAATATTAGACAAAGGCAAGCATTTAAGCATTTTATTTTTAAAAGATTTAGCAGATAACATCAACATAAATGGCCTTAGGTAAAGTTAGGGAGCTGATAGCTACAAGTACTTGCCTACCTCTGCCAAACCCAAATTAGTATTAATGCTTAACATTTTTATCAGATTTTCTGGAAGTTTTAGAATGCCCAATTTTCACAAGTGCTTTTTTTTAAATCAATTTTTATTAATACCACCCAGAGGTAGGAAAATATTTTTCATCTACACACCTAGACACACAAACATACAAACTGAGACACAATGACTACAGTCAGCAACACTCCCCACACAAAAACATATCCACAGAGAGACAAACCGATATAAAGACTTGAGTCACTGATACCCAATTGCCTTCCCTCTCCTCAGCTTCCTGTCTGTGGTTTCCAGAACCAGAGGGTGGGAGGAGCATGTTCCCGTGGGGGAAGAGGGTGGTGAAGACAGAAGGAGAGGGGAAGGGATGGTGCAGCCATTGGAAGAGGAGAGCAGGACAATGGCATGGTTAAGAATGTAGGACTTTATGATGGTGGTGACACGTGTGAAGACAAAGGACTTAAAGATGGTGGTGGAGAGGGCGAGGGGATCACGAGCTGAAGGAGGCAGGTGACTGAGATTTTCTGGCGGATCTGAAAAGGGAGGACTGGGCAGAGTAAAAGGCTGACAATCTTTAACTGGAGATCGGGCCAGGAGAACCTGAGTCATTGAACATTTAACATAAAGGTCTGGGCGGGAGTGCAAAGTCCAAAAAGCCTGCACATGTGGATTTCACTCTACTCTCTCCTCCAGTGGCAATAATTAATCAAGTCAGTGAGGAGGCTAAAATAGAAAATTCCCTCAGGAGGCCAGTGAAATTTGTTGTCCAAGGGATACTGAGGCCTGGGCTCAGAGCAAAGAAAGACCAGCTCCCATTTGTAAACTTTCTGGACAAATATAGAGCAGCCAAATTGGAAATGATACCGCAGTGGGGTCTGAGCCTCTGCTTTTGAGGGCTGGTTCCCCATGTCCATGCCACTTCCCAAATAATCCCACTGAGAGGAGTGCCCAGTGTCCCAAGTGTGCCAAGTCAGAGGAGATATACTGGGAACCTGGCTGAGAGATGTCTCCCCCCACCACAGAGCCAGGGCGGGCCAGATGCCCACAAACATCCTGAAACCTGGGTTAGGGACATTTCCCATACTGCAGGGCCAGGAGCCGGCCAGATGCCTGGAGAGGGTAGGCCAAATGCCCAGGGTCTGGATGCCCTAACTGGATGTACATATGATTTCTAAAGGACCAGGTGAAATGGAGTTAGGAAGGGAAGCAGACTGGGGGAAACTGAGAGACTCATTGAAAAATAGTCCACGCAGTGGAGGGCAGACTGAGGTCTTGGGTTGGAGGAGGGGGTGGGCCATTGGTGGCTGGTTGGGGCCCCATGCTCATGCTCCTTCCTGGGTTTTGGCATCAAATGTAATATAAATTTTAGCCAAAATAAGCAGGTGAAGAGAGGCAACAAAGGGCCAGGTAGTTTATTTGAGTACAACTCCTAGGTGTATGTTCTGCAGTCTGGGTATTACAAGCCAGGGAAGTCACACCCAGTCAGGGAGGTGGGGGCTTGTAAGGGACTAGGAGGGGGAGGAGATGGCAAGCTATCCTAAGGGGTGTGGAGAGGTATGATTGGCTAAAGGTGACATAATAGACAACTAAAAACTTTTTTTCTTCCAAGAGAAAGCAGGCTGACATCTGACATATGGGTCTTAGTTGGCACATCAGAGGGATGGAATTCAGAAAGAGCTGTCCCCTTTCCACATAAGGCACAGACCTTGGGGTCTGGTCTTTTCTCCCCCTATGGCATCTCTCTGTTCTGTTTGCATGTCCTTGTTTTTCCTTCCTCCAGCCTAACACAACCTTAGCCTTAATATCAATCAACCTTACTGCAGCAACAACTACTTTTATTATTGTAATCCTGTTTACAACTAACTACCTCACTAGTTAGGCTTATCTACATGATAACACCTGATGCATCAAACTCACTCCTGCTGTATAGTGAACCCAAGATCTTGGCCCTTAGCTGGAGCATTATTCTTTCTTTTAACATCTGGTCTTGCAGTATGGTTCCATTTTAACTTTTTAATTCTACTAGCTATAGGACTAATAACAAACATTTAAATAATATATCAATGATGACATGATGTTGTGCGAGAACGTACTTTTCAAGGTCATCACACACTAACAGTTCAAAAGGGGCTTTGATATTCCATAATCTTATTTTTTTCTTCATAGGCTTTTTCTGAGAACTTTACCTTTCAAGATTAGCCTCTACTTCTGAAATAGGAGGATGTTGACACTCCACAGGCATTAATCCACTGAATCCCCTACAAATTTCACGACTTAATACATCAATTCTCCTAACCTCTGGAGTTGCAATTACTTGAGCACACTGTACCTTAATAGAAAGGAATCAAAATCACATACTTTCAGCCCTATCTATTGCAATTCTCTTAGGTATCTCTTTTACACTTCTTCACGTATGTGAATATTATGAAACTCCTTTCACAATCTATGATGGGGTATAAAGCTCTTCTTTTTTTGTAACTGCCAGACTTCATGGGCTACATGTTATTATCAGATCTTCCTTTCTAGTTTTATGTCTCTTGCGACAATTAAAATATCACTTTACATCCAACCACCACTTTGATTTTGAAGCTGCTGCCTGATACTGATATTTCATAGATGTAGCATGTTTATTCCTATATTCTTTATTTACTTATTAGCTTCCTATTTTCTTAATACATACAGTATAGTTGACTTCCCATCTACAAGTTCTGGTAGAATTCCAGAAGAAAATAATATGCCTATTATTAGCTATAACAACTAATACACTACTGTCATCCTTACTTATATTATTTGCTTTCCAACTCCCACAACTAAACATATATTTATAAAAAATAACCCCCTTATGAATGTACATTTGACCCTATAGGATCAGCATGCCTGCCTTTCTTTATGAAATTCTTCCTAATAGTAATTACATTTGTACTATTTGTCCTGAAAATTGCACTACTTCTTCCACTTCCCTTATCATCACAGAAAAAACAACCTAAAAATATGCTTACAGTAGCTCTATTGCTTACCTTACTTCTAGCCATCAGCTAGGCTTATGAAGAAACACCAAAAGGCTTAGAATGAACTGAATATTATAGCTAGTTTAACTAAAATAAGTAATTTCAACTCATTAGATTGTGATCTATTTACAGCTATCAAATGATTTAGTATATATTAACACAATATTGGCATTCACCATTTCCCTTGAAGGAATATTAATATACCAATCACATCTTATATCACCATTATTATGTCTAGAGGGTACAATATCATCCTTATTTGTCATACTGGTTATTACAGTCTTAAGCACTGATTTTACGCTAGTTAGTATAGTTACTTTTATTCTACTAGTTTTCACAGCATGTGAGGCTGCCTTAGGTCTATCCCTACTAGTTTTAATATCGAATACATATGGTGCAGATTATGTTCAAAATCTAAATCTTCTCCCATTCTAAAAATTAATTACACCTTCAATTATACTAATCACCCCAACATAACTGTCAAATAAAAATTTAATATGAATTAATGTTACATCTTATAGCATGTTGATTAGTCTCATGCCTCTAGGTCCCTTAATCTAATGTGAAAATACTAGCTCAAACTTCTCACTGATTTTTTGGATCTGACTTTTTATTCTGATCCCTGTCAGCACCTCTACTGGCATTCACAATACGACCTTTACCATGAATGTTAATAGCCAGCCAAGCTCACTTATCTAATGAATGTTTAACTAAAAAAAGAACATATCCATTACTGTATTTATTACACTCCAAAACGCATAGCATTCACTACCTCTGAATTCATCATATTTGATATTATATTTGAAGCAACACTAGTGCCAACCCTTATTATCAACACATGTTAAGGAAGTCAAACAGAACGTTTAAATGCAGGATTTTACTTTCTCTTCCATACAATAATTTACTCATGTCCTTTTTTATTAACTCTAATGTACATTTAGAATATAACAGGAATTCTCAATCTGCTTGTACTACAATATTGAGCAAAACCTATAAATGACTCTTGATTCAATATAATTATTTGACTAGCATGTATAATAGAATTCATAGTAAAAATACCATTGTATGGTCTACAACTTTGACTACTCAAAGCCCATGTTGAGGTTCCTATCACAGGAAGAATAGTACTTGTAGCAGTCCTTCTAAAGCTTGGAGGGTATGGAATATTGTTCATTACTATTATTCTCGAACCAACATCAACTTTCATAGCCTATCCATTCCTAATATTTTATGAGTCATAATCATAACAAGCTGTATCTATTTACATCAAACTGATCTAAAATCACTAATTTCCTACTCATCTGTAAGTCAAATAGCACTTGTATTTACAGCAATTTTAATCCAGATTCCATGTAGTTACATAGGGGCTACAGCTCTTATAATCAATCACATATGATCTAACATCATCCATACTATTCTACCTAGGTAACACAAACTATTAATAAATTCATAGTCTAACTATACTACTAGCATGAGGACTACAAATCCTCCTACCACTACTAGCCACTTGATGACTCTTAGCAAGCCTAACTAACTTATCCTTTCCACCTACAATTAACCTAATTGGAGAACTACTTGCAGCAATAGCAACATTTTCATGATCCAATGCTACTATAATTCTAATAGGAATTAATAATATTATTACAGCTATTTAACCTCCATGTATATTAATATCTATTCAATGAGGTAAACATACACACCACAGTAATAATATTAGTCCATCCTTCAGAAAAGAGAACACTCTAATAGCTCTACACATATTACCTCTTCTAATACTATCAATAAACACAAAAATTATCCTAGGCTCACTTTACTGTAAAAATAGTTTAACAAAAACATCAGATTGTGAATCTGATGAGAAGATTCTAGCTTCTTATGTACCAAAAAAAAAATACAAGAACTTCTAATTCATGCTTCCATGTATGAAATGTGACCTTTTCAGACTTTTAAAGGATGATAGTATCCGTTAGTCATAGGAAACAACTGCAAAAATAATTAATATCCTAGTATGCTCTTTACTTATAACATTAACAATATTAGTCATACCAATCTTAAACAATTTTACCAGTGTGTATAAAAACAAAAATCTATCCTTCATACATAAAAAATAAAGTCGCAGTTACTTCTATCACTAGTGTATTTCCTTCAACATTTTTTACTCAAATGAAGAAATGATGATTGATAATTGACACTGAATAACCATCCAAACTATGAAAATAATAATAAGCTTTAAATTACATTATTTCTCCATAATAGTCACACCAGTAGCACTCTTCCTCACATGGTCCATTATAGAATTCTCTCTATGATACGTAGAATCAGACCCCCATATTAAATGATTCTTTAATTATCTACTAATCTTCTTAATTGCAATAATAATTTTAATCTCTTTCAACCTTTTATTGGTTAGGAAGGGGTTGGAATCATGTCCTTTCTGCCTATTGGCTGATGATTTGGACAAGTAGATCCAAATACTGCTGCTATGCAAGCAAACTTGTATAATTATAATGAATATATTGGATTTCTTGTTTCCATGGCATGATTTAATTACAATCTTAATTCATGAGAATTTCAACAAATTTTCATCCTTAATTCTGATAGCATAAAAATTCCCTTAATAGGACCACTACTAGCTGAGACCAGAAAAATCTGCACAATTTGACCTACACCCTTGACTTCCTTCTGCTATAGAAGGACCAACTCCCATATCAGAACTACTTCATTCTAGTGTAAGAGTTGTTGCACGTGTGTTCCTTTTAATCTGATTTTACCCTCTAATAAAAAAAATAGCAAAATAGTCCAAACAGCACACCTGTGCATAGCAGCTATTACAACCCTATTTACAGTTACTCGTGATCTTACCAAAACGTTATTTTAAAAAATTGTAGCCTTCTCAACTTCAAGTCAACTTGGTCTAATAATAGTAATATTAAGCAATCACACTTAGTTTTCCTACATATCTGCACCCATGCTTCCTATAAAGCTATAT
Source organism: Manis javanica (assembly GCF_040802235.1). Lineage (NCBI taxonomy): Eukaryota > Metazoa > Chordata > Mammalia > Pholidota > Manidae > Manis > Manis javanica. The sequence continues at coordinate 2,122,723 of NW_027332170.1, read as the reverse complement.
TATGGATATTCTTGGGGTCAATCATTCACAGCCTAAATGAAGAACAAGATACCTGAAAAATAGGAGGCCCATTTAATGCACTATCTGTTACTACTTCTGTTCTCATTATTGGAAGCTTAGCTTTGACAGGAATGCCCTTCCTCGCAGGATTCTACTCCAAGGATCTTATCATTGAAGCTGCTAACATGTCATATATAAATGCCTGAGCCCTTCTTATGACTCTTCTAGGTACCTCCGTAACAGCTGCTTACAGCACTCGAATTGTATTTGTGCTATTTGGACAGCCTCAATTCATTACCTTAAACAATATTAATGAAAATAACCCAACACTAATCAATTAATTAAGTGCCTAATATTCGGAAGCATCCTTGCTGGATTCTTACTAACAATATCCCTCCAGTAACACTTTCCGAAATAACCATGCCCTATTACTAAAATTCACTGCCTGAATAATTACACTATTAGGCTTTACTCAAGCATTAGAACTATGTAATTTATCTCAAAATTTATATTATAAAAACACTCAAATACCTTTAAAATGTCGAAATTACTAAGCTATTTTCCCACAATAATTCAACACTCATGACCATAATAAATCCTAATAACAAGCCAAAAGTCAGCATCCCTCCTTCTGGACCCATTCTGACTAGAAAATGTCTTACCCAAATCCACTTCACATACCCAAGTAAAAGCCTCCCTGCTAACAGCAAAACAAAAAGGCCAGTCAAAATCTATTTCTTATAATTTATAGTAACAATCATTTTAGTCCTACTATCTAATTTCCTTGAGTAACCTCCATAATAATAGTAACACCAATCAGCAATGATCATCCTGTTAAAACAAATCAAGTACCTCAGCTATGTAAAACAGCAATCCCTATAGCCTCTTCACTAAAAAATCCAGAATCTCCAGTGTCATATATAACTCAGTCACCCTGACCTTTAAACTCAAAGATAATACTCAGCTCCTCACCATCAATCCTAAAAAACACTAAAAACTACTCTATCACTACACCTGCAATAAAGGTAATAAATACAGCAGCATTTGGTGCTCAAAATTCAGGACACTCTTCAATAGCCATAGCTGCCATATACCCAAAGACAACAAAAATCCCTCCAAGATTAATTAAAAAGATGACTAAACCTAAAAAAATATCATACAAAATTAATTACAATACCACACCCAACTCCACCACCCACAATTAAAACAAGCCTTCCATAAATGGGAGAAGGTTTTGAAGAAAAACCCATAAAACTAATCACAAAAATAACACTTAAAACAATATATGTCATTATTATTCTCACATGGACTCAATCCATGATCTATGACATGAAAAATCATCATTGTAATGAAACAAGAATCTGATGACAAATATCCAAAAATACCACCCACTATTTAAAATTATTAATAAAGCTTTTATTGATTTGCCCACTCCCTCCAATATTTCAATATAGTGAAATTTTGGTTCAATATTAGGTATTTGCTTAATTCTTCAATTTCTGACAGGACTCTTTCTAATTATACATTACACAGCAGATACAACTGCATTCTAATCTGCTACACACATCTGTCAAGATGTCAATTATGGATGAATTTTTCAATGCATACATGCTAATGGCACATCAGTATTCTTTATTTGCCTGTTTATACATATCAGACAAGGCATGTATTATGGGTCTTTCACTTATAATGAAACATGGAATATTGGAATTATTCTCTTATTTGCAGTCATAGCAACAGCCTTTGTAGGTAGTGAATTACCATTTTGAAAAATATCTTTCTGAGGGGCAACAGTTATTACAAACCTAGTTTCTGCTATACCCTACATCAGCTCAAACCTAGTAGAATGAATTTGAGGAGGCTTTTCAGAAGGTAAAGCAACCCTCACTCGATTCTTTGCTTCTCACTTTATTTTTCCCTTTATCATTCTTGGTTTAGTACTAGTTCATCTTCTGTCCCTACATGAAACAGATTATAATAATCAAACAGGAATCATATCTGATTCATATAAAATCACATTTCACCCATTCTACACAATTAAGGACATTTTAAGGTTTTTCTCATAAATATAGTGTTAATAATCCTAGTTTTATTTTTCCCTGACCTGCTAGGAGACGCAGATAACTGTACTTCAGCAAATCCCTTAAATACACCACTTCATATTAAGTAAGAATGGTATTTTCTGTTTCATATGCAATCCTATGATAAATTCCTATTAAACTAAGAGGTTTACTAGCTCTAATTTGATCAATTCTTGTACTAGTACTAATTCTAATTCCACATTCTTCAAACCAATGAACTAAAATATTTCAGGCTCTGAGCCAAATTGTACTTTGACTCTTAGAAGTGGATCTCCTAACATTAACCTGAGTTGGAGGATAATCCATAGAACAACCCTTCATTTTATTTGGGCAAGTGGCCTCTATTGTCTACTTCACACTAATTATAGCAGTTACACCAATTGTAGGTGTTATTGAAAATAACCTTATAAAATGAAGAGTCTCTGTAGTGTAATCTAATACCCTGGTCTTATAAACCAGTGAAGGAAGCTATAAACATTCCTGAGATTCAGGACAGAGACAGCAGCATTACCATCAACTCCCAAAGCTATTCTTAATAAACTATTTCCTGAAAAATACCCTAAGATACACAACCAAAGCATTTATTTTAGCAAATAGAAACTAAGAAACATAGCAACTAAAGTTCCACATGTACAAGTATATATACCATGCTAATATGCTATAAAGAATATGCTATTGATCACATTACTGATATGACCCATGCATATGAGCAAGTATGTTATATTATTATAGTACATAGGACATACTACATTTAATCATACATTATTGATATGCCCCATGCATATAAGCAGGTACATTATATTATTATAGTACATACGACATATTATGTTTAATTGTGCATTACTGATATGCCCCATGCATATAAACAAGTACATTTACATGATTAAAGTACACAGTACATACATTCTTTGATTGTACATAGCACATTAAATCAAATCATTTGCAGTCAACATGCGTATCACCACCAGTGAAGGCCACTTAATCACCATGCCATGTGAAATCATCAACCCTCCCACAATCATGTCTCTCTTCTTCCTCTGGGCCCATTTAGAGTGGGAGAAGCTACAATGAACTATATCTGGTATCTGGTTCTTACTTCAGAACAATGTAATTTAAGTTACTCATTCATTCCCCTTGAATAAGACATCTCAATAGATTAATGACTAAGCAGCCCATGCTGACACATAACTGTGTGTCATTATCTTGGTATTTTTTAAATTTGGGGGATATGAGGTTCAACTAGGCCATCTGAGGCCCTAATACAAGCAAATAACTTGTAGCTGGACTTTAACTGAATAGTAATGGTTGTACATAATAACCTTAAGGTGTAATTCAGTCAATGGTTGCAGAACATAACACTTTATAACAACATCCAATAACAAATTGAACATATACAAACAGAAATTCAACATAAACCACAAATAATTATCAGATGTTTAACAATTCTATTAAAACATCAAAAATTTTTACTATTGGTTTGATATATCAAGCCCCCCTTACCTCCCCAACCCTATGTATACTAAATATCTTGTCAAACCACAAAAACAAGAACATGCACATAAGGGTGTTATGCAGAACACAAGTATTACATAGGCATGTAAATTAAAATACTGCTACAGTTTTCTGCCTACCTGAGTAGTCGAGTAACCTCCATAAACACTTAGATGCTCAAACACATATGACTGGGAATTTTGTATGTAGCCATCACCCAATACAGATTAAATAAAATACAGCACATCTTAATTCAAAATACTATATTAGCTATTATTTACTTGTAATAACCTGCAATATAAGCTATTTTCTCCTACATACATTTTAAAAGTAAAGTTAATATTGCTTAAAAAGTAAAGCAAAGCACTGAAAATGCTTAGATGAGTATATACTCTCCATAAACATACAGAGTTGGTTCCAGCCTTTCCATTAATTATCAGTAAAATTACACTTGCAAAGGGCAGAGCCAGGATGGTGGCGTGAGTACAGCAGTGGAAATCTCCCAAAAACACATAGATCTATGAAAATATAACAAAGAAAACTTCCTAAAATAGAGACCAGAGGACACAGGACAACATCCAGACAACATCCACACCTGCAAAAACCCAGCACCTCACAAAGGGGATAAGATACAAGCCCCGGCCTGGCAGGACCCGAGCGCCCCTCCCCCTGGCTCCCAGTGGGTGGACAGAAACCCGAGCGGTTTTTTTTTTTTTTTTTGGCGAGTGCTTTTTGGAAGCCCTAAAGGGACAGGGACCCCGATACCAGTGAAACAGGGAGGCAAGACTGGTGAGCGGGTGCCTGAGGCCAGCGCCCAGGGACAAAGAAAATCACACATTTTCCCCAATACTAGGGAGGCAGGGCGGGGGGGCCGGTGGGAGGGTGCCTGGGGCCAGCGCCTAAGGACAAAGAATATCACGTGTTTTTCCCTTTTTTTTTTCTTTTTGTTGGCGAATGCTTTTTGGAAGCCTTAAAAGAACAGGGACCCAATGCCAGGGAGGCGTGGTGGAAGGACTAGTGAGCGCATGCCTGGGACTGGTGCCTGAGGACAAAGAAAATTGCGCATTTTTCCCTTTTTTGTTGAGTGCTTTTTGGAAGCCTTGGAGGGATGGGGACCCCAATACCAGGGAGGCAGGGCAGCAAGACCAGTGGGCGGGTGCCTGGCAGACAAAGAAAATCACGCATTTCTCCATTTTTTTTCTTTTTGGCGAGTGCTTTTTGGAGGCCTTAGGGGGCCAGGGAGCCCAGTGCCAGGGAGGTAGGGTGACCGGGCCGGTGGGCAGGTGCCTGGGACCGGCACCTGGGGATGGAGAGGGTCATGCATTTTTCCCTATTTTTTTGGCAAGTGCTTTTTGGAGGCCTTGGAGGGACAGGGACCCCAGTGCTAGGGAGGCAGGGCTGCAAGACCGGTGGGCGGGTGCCTGAGACCGGCATCTGAGGACAAACAATATCGGACACTTTCCCCTTTTTTCTTTTTTTTGGCGGGTGCTTTTTGGAAGCCTTGGAGGGAAGGGACCCCAGTGTTAGAGAGGCAGGGCAGCAGGACTGGTGAGTGGGTGCCTGGGACCAACACATGAGGACAAAGAAATTGGCGATTTTTTCTTTCTTTTTTTTTCCCACTTTCATTGTTGCTGTTGTTGTTTTGGTTTGGAGAGTGCTTTTTGGAAGTCTTAAAGGGGCATGGCAGGACACGTAGACCAGAGGTAGGGAATCTGGGGATCTCTGGGAACTCTATCTCCCTGGACAACATGGAGCACAGAGGCCCCTTATGGAAATAAATAGCCTCCTGGCCACTCCCCCTCCAACGGGGCTCCACCATTTTGGAGGAGCAGCCCCAGCCAGGCCACGCCCACAGCAACAGTGAAGATAAACTCCATAGAAAATGGGCAGGTAGCAGAAGCCCTGTCTGCGCACACCTGCCAAGCAAAGGCAGTAGAGGTCGCTATTCTCCCAGGAGAGGAAAGCCACAAACCAACAAGAGGGAAAGCTCTTCCAGCGGTCTGCAAACTATCTCTATCACCATGAAAAGGCAAAACTACAGGCAGACAAAGACCACAGAGACAACAGTTGAGAAGGAGAAAGACATAACCAGTCCTCCTGGAAAAGAATTCAAAATAAAATCATGAATATGCTGACAGAGATGCAAGAGCAATGGGATGAGATGCAGAGAAAAATGCAAGAGCAAAGGGATGAAGTCCGGAGGGAGATCACAGATGTCAGGAAGGAGATCACAGAAGTGAAACAATCCCTGGAAGGATTTATAAGCAGAATGGATAAGACGCAAGAGGCCATTGAAGGAATAGAAACCAGAGAACAGGAACATATAGAAGCTGACATAGAGAGAGAAAAGGATCCCCAGGAATGAAACAACCCTAAGAGAACTAGATGACCAATCCAAAGGGAATAATATTCGTATTATAAGGGTAACAGAAGAAGAAAAAAGAGGAAAAGGGATAGAAAGTCTCTTTGAAGAAATAATTGCTGAAAACGTCTCCAAACTGGGGGAGGAAATAATCGAAAAGACCACGGAAATACACAGAAGCCCCAACAGAAATGATCCAAGGAAGACAACATCAAGACACATAATTAAAATGGCAAGGATCAAGGACAAGGAAAGAGTTTTAAAGGCAGCTAGAGAGAAAAAGGTCACCTACAAAGGAAAACCCATCAGGCTAAGATCAGACTTCTTGACAGAAACGCTTCAGGCCAGAAGAGAATGCAATGATATATATAATGCAATGAAACAGAAGGGCCTTGAACCAAAGATACTGTATCCAGCACAACTATCATTTAAATATGTTGGCGGGATTAAACAATTTCCAGACAAGCAAAATCTGAGGGAATTTGCTTCCCACAAATCACCTCTACAGGGCATCCTACAGGGACTGCTCTAGATAGGAGCACTCCTAAAAAGAGCACAGAACAAAACACACAACATATGAAGAATGGAGGAGGAGGAATAAGAAGGGAGAGAAAAAAAGAATCTCCAGACAGTGTATATAACAGCTCAAAAAGCGAGCTATGTTAGGCAGTAAGATACTAAAGAAGCTAACCTTGAACCTTTGGTAACCACAAATCTAAAGCCTGCAATGGCAATAAGTACATATCTCTCAATAGTCACCCTAAATGTAAATGGATTTAATGCACCAATCAAACGACACAGAGTAATAGAATGGATAAAAAAAAGCAAGACCCATCTATATTCTGCTTACAAGAAACTGACCTCAAACCCAAAGACAGGCACAGACTAAAAGTCAATGGATGGAGAAACATATATCAGGCAAACAACAGTGAGAAGAAAACATGGGTTGCAGTACTAATATCAGACAAAATAGACTTCAAAACCAAGAAAGTAACAAGAGATAAAGAAGGATACCACATAATGATAAAGGGCTCAGTACAACAAGAGGATATAACCATTCTAAATATATATGTACCCAACACAGGAGCACCAGCATTTGTGAAACAAATAGTAACAGAACTAAAGAGGGAAATAGACACCAATGCATTCTTTTTAGGAGACATCAACACACCACTCACCCCAAAGGATAGATCCACTGGGCAGATAATACGTAAGGACACACAGGACAGATGGACCTAACAGACATCTATAGAACTCTACAACCAAAAGCAACAGGATATACATTCTTCTCAAGTGCACATGGAACATTCTCCAGAATAGACCACATACTAGCTCACAAAAAGAGCCTCAGTAAATTCCAAAATATTGAAATTATACCAACCAATTTTTCAGACCACAAAGGTATAAAATTAGAAATAAATTCTACAAAGAAAACAAAAAGGCTCACAAACACACGGCGGCTTAAGAACATGCTTCTAAATAATCAATGGATCAATGAATAAATCAAAATAGAGAACAAGGAATGTATAGAAACAAATGACACCAACAACACAAAGCCCCAACTTCTGTGGGATGCAGCGAAAGCAGTCTTAAGAGGAAAGTATATAGCAATCCAGGCACACTTGAAGAAGGAAGATCAATCCCAAATAAATAGTCTAACATCATAATTGTCAAAACTGGAAAAAGAACAAATGAGGACTAAAGTCAGCAGAAGGAGGGACAAAATAAAGATCAGAGAAGAAATAAACAAAATTGAGAAGAATAAAACAATAGCAAAAGTCAACGAAACCAAGAGGTGGTTCTTTGAGAAAATAAACAAAATAGATAAGCCTCTAGCCAAACTTACTAAGAGAAAAAGAGAATTAACACAAATCAACATAATCAGAAATGAGAATGGAACAATCATGACAGACTCCACAGAAATACAAAGAATTGTTAAAGACTACTATGAAAACCTATATGCCAGCAAGCTGGAAAACCTAGAAGAAATGGACAACTTCCTAGAAAAATAGTCCCAAGACTGACCGAGGAAGAAACACAAAAGTTAAACAAACCAATTATGAGCAAAGAAATTGAAACGGTAATCAAAAAACTACCCAAGAACAAAACCCCGGGTCCGGACGTATTTACCCCGGAATTTTATCAGACACGCAGAGAAGACATAATACCATTCTCCTTAAAGTGTTCCAAAAAATAGAAGAAGAGGGAATACTCCCAAACTCATTCTATGAAGCCAACATCACCCTAATACCAAAACCAGGCAAAGACCCCACCAAAAAAGAAAATTACAGACCAATGTCCCTGAGGAATATAGATGAAAAAACACTCAATAAAATATTAGCAAAAAGAATTCAACAGCATATCAAAAGGATCATACACCATGACCAAGTGGGATTCATCCCAGGGATGCAAGGATGGTACAACATTCGAAAATCCATCAACATCATCCACCACATCAACAAAAAGGAAGACAAAACCACATGATCATCTCCATAGACGCTGAAAAAGCATTTGACATAATTCAACATCCATTCATGATAAAAACTTAGCAAAATGGGAATAGAGGGCAAGTACCTCAACATAATAAAGGCCATATATGATAAACCCACAGCCAACATCATACTGAACAGTGAGAAGCTGAAAGCATTTCCTCTGAGATTGGGAACCAGACAGGGATGCCCACTCTCCCTACTGTTATTTAACATAGTACTGGAGGTCCTAGCCGTGGCAATCAGACAAAACAAAGAAATACAAGGAATCCAGATTGGTAAAAAAGAAGTTAAACTGTAACTATTTGCGGATGACATGATACTGTACATAAAAAAATCCCTAAAGACTCCACTCTAAAACTACTAGAACTGATATTGGAATACAGCAAAGTTGCAGGATACAAAATTAACACACAGAAATCTGTAGCTTTCCTACACGCTAACAATGAATCAATAGAAAGGGAAATCAGGAAAACAATTCCATTCACCATTTCATCAAAAAGAATAAAATACCTAGGAATAAACCTAACCAAAGAAGTGAAAGACTTATACTCTGAAAACTACAAGTCACTCTTAAGAGAAATTAAAGGGGACACTAATAAATGGAAACTCATCCCATGCTCATGGCTAGGAAGAATTAATATCGTCAAAACAGCCATCCTGCCTAAGGCAATATACAGATTTGATGCAATCCCTCTCAAATTACCAGCAACATTCTTCAATGAATTGGAACAAATAGTTCAAAATTCATATGGAAATACCAAAGACCCCGAATAGCCAAAGCAATCCTGAAAAAGAAGAATAAAGTAGGGGGGATCTCACTCCCCAACTTCAAGCTCTACTACAAAGCCATAGTAATCAAGACAATTTGGTACTGGCACAAGAACAGTGACACAGACCAGTGGAACAGATTAGAGACTCCAGAAATTAACCCAAACATATATGGTCAATTACTATTTGATAAAGGAGCCATGGACATACAATGGCAAAATGACTGTCTCTTCAACAGATGATGCTGGCAATACTGGACAGCTACAAGTAGGAGAATGAAACTGGACCATTGTCTAACCCCATATACAAAGGTAAACTCAACATGGATCAAAGACCTGAATGTAAGTGATGGAACCTTTAAAGTCTTGGAAAAAAACATAGGCAAAATCCTCTGAGACATAAACATGAGGGACCTCATCTTGAACATATCTCCCCGGGCAAGGAAAACAACAGCAAAAATGAGCATGTGGGACTACATTAAGCTTAAAAGGTTCTGTACAGCGAAGGACACCATCAATAGAACAAAAAGGAACCCTACAGTATGGGAGAATATATTTGAAAATGACATATTCGATAAAGGCTTGACGTCCAGAATTTATAAAGAGCTCACACGCCTCAACAAACACAAAACAAATTACCCAATTAAAAAATGGGCAGAGGAACTGAACAGACAGTTCTCTAAAAAAGAAATACAGATGACCAACAGACACATGAAAGATGCTCCCCATCGCTAATTATCAGAAAAATGCATATTAAAACGACAACGAGGTATCACCTCACACCAGTTAGGATAGCTGCTATCCAAAAGACAAACAACAACATATGTTGGCAAGGCTGTGGAGAAAGGGGAACCCTCCTACACTGCTGGTGGGAATGTAAATAATTTCAACCATTGTGGAAAGCAGTATGGAGGTTCATCAAAATGCTCAAAACAGACCTACCATTTGACCCAGGGATTCCACTCCTAGGAATTTACCCTAAGAATGCAGCAATCAAGTTTGAGAAAGACAGATGCACCCCTATGTTTATAACAGCACTATTTACAACAGCCAAGAATTGGAAGCAACCTAAATGTCCATCGGTAGATGAATGGATAAAGAAGATGTGGTACATATACACAACGTAATACTACTCATCCATAAGAAGTGGAAAAATCCTACCATTTGCAGCAACATGGATAGAGCTGGAGAGTATTATGCTCAGTGAAATAAGACAAGCAGAGAAAGAGAAATACCAAATGATTTCACTCATCTGAGGAGTATAAGAACAAAGGAAAAACTGAAGGAACAAAACAGTAGTGAAATTACAGAACCCAAAAGTGGACTAACAGGTACCAAAGGGAAAGGAACTGGGGAGGAAGGGTGGGCAGGGAGGGAAAAGGGAGGGGAAGAAGAAGGGAGGTATGAAGATTAGCATCCATGGGGGGGAGGGAGAAAGGGGAGGGAGGGCTATACAACAGAGAGGACAAGTAGTGATTCTACAACATTTTGCTATGCTGATGGACAGTAACCATAATGTGGTTTTTAGGCGGGACCTGATATAAGGGAGAGCATAGTAAACATTGCATTCTTCATGTAAGTGTAGATTAAAGATTAGAAAAAAAGAAAGAAAGAAAGAAAAAGGGGATTACTCCTTGATAGGATAAAACTATTGGTAAATCAAAGATTAACACATTCTTTAAATATCCTTAATATTGATCACTTAAAGGGTGTCAGATGATCAGCTATGGAGGTACTCTTTTCTGATAATATTCCTTTCTCTTAATAAAAAAAAAAAAAAGCAGCTCCTGTGTGCTGACCTCCAATGAGTTCTACACAGTGGTATAGAGGGCATGGCAAACTGTGTGTGCAAAGGGTCTGTTTGTTTTTATGAAGAAGATCAAGGCCTAGCTTGGCTACCCAGAAAATAAACTAAGATATGATATGAGGAGCTTCCGGCATCAGCACTCTCTGAAGGACTCGTGCCGGGGGATGATCATCAAAAAGCCTCCACAGGGATCCGGGCGATGCTGCGGTTGTGGCTGCATCCACCCCACCATTTCCTGGACTTGCCATAGGAATGAGGAGGGAGATGTCTAGGCTGGCATGTGCATACAGTGAGACAACGAATTTGACTGGATCTGTACTGTTGGAACTCAGCTAGGGGTCAGGAGGGGTACAAGTTGTAGCACTCCAAAATCTTACTACTACAGACTATCTATGGTTAAAAGAACATTTGGGAGGTGAACAGATCCCAGAAATAGGTTGCTTTACTTTGTCTGATTTCTCTCAGACTGTTCAAGTACAGTTGGACAACATCCATCATATCATAGACAAATTTTCACAAATGCCTAGGGTGCCTAAATGGTTTTCTTGGCTTCACTGGAGATGGCTGGTAATTATAGATTTGCTTTGTGTATGTCATCGTATTCCTAATATGTGTGTGCAAGTTATTTAGTAGTTTAAAACCTATACATGCTTAAGGCACTCTACAAGAAGGTTTGTCAAAGAAATAATCAATCCTCCCATGTTTTCTTCCATATGCTACCTCTACAGCTTTTCTTCTTCCTTTCTAATTACAACCCTTAAATAGAATTCGTGCCTCATATCGAATTTACCGAGTATCATAATTCCTCCAGGTGGTAAAGATACCTCGAGACAAGTGCTGGGCATAGAAGCCACAGGGCATAAATCTGCAAAGTAAAAAGCTAACCTTTTCAATCAATATGGCTTCTCTCTCACCAAGTTTACGTTTCCCTGTATGTCCCCGGAAGATGACTGGTTAGCCAGAGACGGGTAAGATTCCTCAAGGGAGGAACAACCTAAGACAGGCACAGTCGCAGGGGGCCATCAGGTGAGAAATCGGGGAACAACAGTGGTGAAGCTTAGAACCTCACCCCCCATGTTTTGAGAGAAAGCTTATGCATCTGTGGATGTTTTATTGCCCTTCTCTAGCTCAGATTAGCACATAGTCTACAGGCACACACCTTATCATCTATAATTGCTCCCTTACAGCACTAAACCATGTTTTCTAACTTTATCTTGCATCTACCTACCACTTCAACATTTTATTAAAAAAAATAAATAAATAAATAAAAATAATAATAATAATAATAAAGGGAGAAATGTGGGATCCACATATAAATCAAGTATAAAAATCAAATGAATATTCATATTTGACCTGATTGTTTATAGTTCATAATGCGTGATCAAAACCGAAAATTTCTTTGATGACTGCCCTTGTACTGTTCACCATGTAAGAACTTATTCACTATGTAAGAATTTGTTCACCATGTAAGAACTTGTTTGTTATGCTTCAGAAGATTGGAGACTGAACAGAATTAGGCTTGAGATGGATTAATGATTGTGCATTGAGCATTGACCCCCCTATACAGAATTTTATTGTTGTTAACAACCATTTGATCAATAAATATGAGAGATGCCCTCTCAAAAAAAAATGTACAATGCCTACTACTATTGACTTGGTAATATTTACCAAGTTGTTAGCATTTTATATTTTAAATAAAGCCCAATTATATTTTTAAACATCCAAAAAAATTACACTGGCAATTATCGACCTACCAGTGAGAATGCCTTTTAATTTATATAGTATTGAAAGGAGCCAGTATCAAGCACACCATTAAGGTAGCTAATAACACCCTGCTTGCCACATCCTGATGGAAAACAGTAGTGGTAAGACTTAAGCCATAAACAAAACTTTCACTTAGTTATATTATACATGGGTTGGTAAATTTTGTGCCAGTCAACATGGTCATATGATTAACCTGAATTAATAGAAAACTGGCATAAAGCCTGCTAATGCAAATTTAATTCAAATAAAGTTAAGCTCGGTCCAAGCTGTGAAACACCATGGTTGCAATAAAACTATATTACAAAGGTGACCTTAATTAAGCCAAAACACAGTAGCTACAATTCAAATTGGGATTAGATATACCATTATGCCTAACCTTAAACTTAAAGAATCTATTAAACAAGATTATTAACCAGAGTACTACTAGCAAAATTTTAAAACGCAAAGGACTCAGTGGTGATTCATATCTATCTCGAGGAGCCTATTCTAAAATCTATACACCCCAATTAACCTTACCAATCCTGGCTAATACAGCCTATATACTGCCATCTTCAGAAAACCCTATAAAAAAAACACAGAAAGCAAAATTATTAAAAATAAACATGTTAGGTCAAGGTGTAGCTCTTGGGTTGGGAAGAAATGGGTTACATTTTCTAAGATAGAATAAAATGAATATTCCTATGAAAATAGAACTGAAGTAGGATTTTGTAGTAGGTTAAGAATAGAGAGCTTAATTGAATTAGGCCATGAAGCACACACACACCACCTGTCATCCTCTTCAAATGTCCAAAAACAATTAAACATATTAAATAAAAATTAAACACAAAGAAGAGATAAGCCATAACAAGGTAAGCATACTGGAAAGGGTACTTGGATAAACCAAAGTATATCTCAGATAAAGTACCTGTCTTACACTTAGAAGATTTCAATATTAATGAAAACTTTAAACAAATGCTCGCCCAGCAAATATCTAATATATTACCACAAACATATAAACTGAAATATTTATTGACTTCATGTATAGGTGATATAAATTATACTATGGCACTATAGAAAAAGTAAGGGAAAAATGATAGATGGACATATAGTACAAAATAGGAAAGATTAATACTTCTACCTTTTGTATAATGAATTAACCTAGAAAAATCTGGCAAAGGGAACTTAAGCCAGAAACCCCAAAACCAGAAGAGCTGCCTCCAGGCAGTTCACAGATTTCACTCGTCTATGTGGCAATATAGTGAGAAGACTTGCAGGTCATGATGAAAAGTCTAAATTGTCAAATAATCAAATAATATATCAAATAATATCTCCAGATGGCTTCCACATGGAAAGACATATATGCAATAACATTAAGATATCCAAGGAAAGTACAAATTTAGACACCTAAATTTGATCATTTTCCTACTTTCACAAATTTTTTTTCCAAAATTGGAACTAAAAACCTTGTAAATTCCCATGTTTTTGCTTAGAAAACCCCTAATGGATTAACCAAGGGTAAATTTTCTCAAATGACATGTAACATTTCAAGTATTTTTTCTCTACTTTTCTGGGAAGAAGAGTCATAAATTTTATACAGAAATAACTACTTTTGATGACCAAGGTTATTTATATGATTCCGATAAGGAAATACGGAACCACAGTTTTCATTTTTTTCTCTCTCATTCTTTCTATTTCTGTATCTTAACTACTTTTTCTGATTATAAAGACTCTAACATGTTACTGTGTTTTTTTTAACTGGTCTCCATATTTATGGCCTTATTATATCAGTATCTATGAAGCCTACTATAGTCACTGGCTAAAACTGATTATCAAATATATATCTCCAAATGGATTCCACATGGGAAGACATATATGAATAAATATATTCTCCTAATATGAAATGATCTTAAGAATGAGGAAGAAAAAAATGTATTTTACATTTTATTACTATGAGAAATTTTTTACATGCTATGCATTTATTCATTGAAGAATGTAATGGTCCATGAGTGAGGGGCTTATTCATTGCAGGATTGATTGATGCATTTAAGGTTTTATTACTGAATAATTTTTGTCTTGAAGACTTTTAGTGCTACCTGCATATATAACTCTTTGTATTGCTCTATAAAATATCTTCCCTTTCCAAGATTTTGTCAAATCAACTGACAGGATAGGGAATGAACAATATCAGTGTCATTCATTGCATTTCTCCTTCATACACAGAATTCTCTTCAATCTTCATTATCAAATGAATATCTCAAAATAGAGCTTGTAGTTTTACCCAGTAATTTTCTTTGAGTTCACCAATCTTCTGAACAAACATGCATGTTCTCCCAAAGTCTTCAGTTCCTTATAACGGAACTTCAAAATAGCCACTATCATCTGAAACTGTTATGTTAAATGAAGTTAAATAATAGCATAATATGAGAGCTATCTCCAAAATCAGAATATATTCCATAATTAAAAATAAGTAGATTATTATAATTGCCTTCATTCCTATTTACTTTGATTAGTTAACAATGTATGCATTGCTGATATGATACATATAGGGATGTACACAAGCCATCCTAAATCAAATGATTGAATACAATTCTTGGGTATTAGCTGATTATACATTGGGGATTTATTTTAATTTGTAAATGGATACTCATAAGCCTGTATTCAGCAGAGAATCTCTACATTGTGTTTAAAACACATCCATGATATTATGCATTATGTACATGCCTTTTCAAATCACTCATGTCTAAATTATCTACTTATATATGTGGCTTCATCTTCTAATTTAAAAAATCAGTTTATCAAATGTGAATTACCTCAATTTGATTTCACTTAATTAATTAAGTTTTACATCCATATGTAATACTTTGCTTCCTACTCAGTGAAAAGCTGCATTTCCCAACAATTTCTGGCATAGCATATCTACTTGTGCTCCAGATCCTACTCTGAGTCATGCATCATCAGATTTTTTTCCTTTTAGCTAATTCATGTCATATAGTAACATGCAACAAATTTGGCATTTTGAAATGTAAAAATTTATGAAAAAGTCAGGCAAAATAAGAGCACACACTGCATAAGTTCACTTACATACACAACTCAAGAAAGGGCACAAAGGCTTTTTGTTATAGAATTATAAGAATCATTTTGTTATAGAATTATAAGAAATAATCTCCCTGACATGTTACATGTTTTCTGATTTTAATTGCAGATATATACCTAAATTATGTGGATGTCTGAAGCAATAAATTAAATATACATTGTTACATATTTCCTTGTGTCCAAGAGCACTTTCATGGGTCAGGCATACATGTATGTGAATGTGGGCTCATATTTCTAAATCATTTTCTTTCAAATAAATAAACTCACATACATATATGTATATACAGTTTCAGTAGTAATTGAATCACTTACATTAAAGGGAATTTGGGAGAAAGATGAAAATACATACATGAAAAAAATATTTGCAATAACATTAAGATATCCAAGGCAAGTACAAATTTAGACACCTAAATAATATAAAATGTATGAATTTAATTTTAGTAATGATTTGCTTTCTCTGTATTAGTGCTCAAAGGCCACAAGGTAAGAACCACATTCATATAAATCTAATGGGTGATACTGTGAGACAGTTAATGGAATAGAATATCCAAACTGACTTTACTTTTCTACTACATAAAGTGGAATTTCAACACATAATGCCATTACACAAAGGAAGTTAATGAATAAATTGAGCAGCTTAAATTCAGTCTCCTCAAAAATATTATTGTTTATGTGTCTAGATTACAGTGCTATTGTTGCAGTTACAAATTAACATAAAAGGGTTTTCAAAAAAGAAATGTATGCACCCACATTTAGGTAGATGAGAAGCCTTAAATGAGTCTCCATGGGCTAAAATTAAGATGTCTGCTGAGCTAGGTTCCTTCTGGAGTCTCCAAGAGAGAACCCATTTACTTTCCAATTCTACTAAATGGAGGCTACAAGCGTCCATTTGGCTCATGTCTGTCCTCAAGGTCATCATTGTAGCAATTAAAAAATCTCTTAATCCAGATGTCTGTCTTCCTCTTCTATATTCAGAGGACTATGGTGATTATGTTAGTCCACCTATATAGTCACAGACAACCTTATGTTAAGATCAGCTAACTAGTAACATTCCATCTCCTGCTTAATGTTACTTTGATGTAAAATCTATCATAGTCGATGTTTCTGGGATTAAGACATCATTATAATTTACAGCCAGCCTCGCATTCTGCCTACTATAGTCTTTTCCAGAAATACATTATTTTGTGTCACTGGAGGATTGTTATATTAAAAAAATACACAATCTTTTCAGAAGTATCTCATATGATGCAATTCAAGAAAAATTGTATAAAGTAATTTAACAATGACTTCAGAACAGTTTCCACAATGAGTGAATACCTTGTCTTCCAAAAAGTGAAGAGAAGACATTTTGATTCAGACTATGTCAACTTACATATTCAGACTTTCTACTTCATTTGAACACAAGGCCATAGCCTTACTACTCAAAAATTGGTCCAAAGACCAGGATATACAGCCTCCAAATAATATAAGACTTTGTTAGATATGCAGAATCTCTGGAATCGCTGAAACCTACTGAATGAAAGTCTTAATTTGAACCAGAATCCTCATTTTTATGCACATCGAATTTGGATAAACTGGTCCATAATAAGTTTTCTAACATTTTCAATTTGATATTTAGTGAGGGATAATTATTTTTGTTGAGTGTAGGGAGGGATAATCATTTTTGTTGGGTTCTGTCCTGTGAATTATCAGTGCTTAGTATGATCCTTTCTGAGTTTGCCACACAGGGTAAAATCACCTCTGGTTGGGAATAATTGGCACCGCTTGACAATTGGAAGCATGCTGAAAAAATTTAAGCCAAGGCAACATCCTGTTCTATTATAACTTTGGGAATATTACTAAACTTCTTCAAGCCCATTTCTGCAATGGTGATGGAATCTGTATTAGTACTACTTCGTAGAATATACTTTTATAAAAATTATATCAACAATGCAAGTAAGATGGTAAGCTCAGATTATTATGCACAGATAAGAACAAAATGGGAGCTTTATAATAAAATATTTTATAATGAAGGACTAAATGAAAGATTTTAACTTGTGATATATGTATGAAATTCTTAATTATTTTGGCAAAAGTGCTCGATGCCCAAGAATGTAGATCCAAAGGTTTAGTGTCAAAGTAACAAAGTTTTCCCTTTATGAAGAAGGGAATATTAATTTTTGTGGACATTAGGCCTTTGTACCACAAGTCAATGATTTTCAGATGGAAGGGAACTAGTTATAACAGCCCTTACTCTGAAACTTTGTAGGAAACTCAAACTCCAGGAAGGACTAAGGTAATGGAGGTTAGACCTCAGTAAGGCAGGTGAGGTCAAAGAGAAGGAGTAACAGAAACTGGATTCACATAATTTATATCTTGGTCTCCTGGAATCAGAGAATCATTAGGAAAAAATGTCCCTTCTGTCTAGACTGATGTACTGAAGGAAATACCATGTATCCCTTTATTGTATTTTCTACTTCATCATAATTTGTGGCTTTCCTTTAGTTCTACATGGTTTGCTCTAGATCTTTAAGCATGTTCATAGTAGTTTGTTTAAATCCTTCTTGCTTATATAATGCTTAAGTCCAATGTTTGTACTTCCTCAGAGGCTATTTCTACGGATTCATTTTTAATGTAATGTGCTGTGCATTTGTTTCTCTGCCTGAGTCATTCTTTGTTGAATGATGGACGCTGAGAATATTATTATAGAGTCATTTTTTCCTTATTCCCTAGATTTGTTGCTGCCTGTTGCAGCCTATGTTGGATATCTTTAATGATGCTTAAAAAAACATTTCCCAATGTCCATATTTGGGTATGAGGCTACTGAAAACTCACCTATATTAACTTAAACTGTGTGTCAGAGACTTGAATACCTAGAAGAAAAAATAAAAACTACCAATCTGGGCACTGAACAATACTTTAGAATAGATGGGCCCAAAAGACATCTACCAAACACTCCACCCAAAAGCAGAAGGATATGTAATACCTCAAGTGCACACGGAACATTTTCTGGAGAGATCACATACTAGGACACAAAAAGAGCCTACTAAAATGTAAGCTCAAAATGGATCAAAGACCTGAATGTAAGTCATGAAACCATAAAACTCTTAGAAGAAAACATAGGCAAAATTCACATTAATGTAAACATGAACAATTTTTTTTTAAACATATCTCCTTGGACAAGGGAAACAAAAGCAAACAATATACAAGTGTGATGATATAAAACTAAAAATCTTCTGTACAGCAAAGAACACAATCAATAGGATAAAAAGGCATCCTATAGTTCATAAATGACCTATCTGATAAGTGGTTGACATCCAAAATACATAAAGAGCTCACATGCCTCAAAAACCAAAAAGCAAATAGTCCAATTAAAAATGGAGAGAGGATATGAACAGACAGTTCTCCAAAGAAGATATTCAAATGGCCAATAGGCACATGAAAAGATGTTGCACATTGCTAATCATCAGAGATATGCAAGTTAAAACCACAATGAAACCAGACAGCTACATGTAACAGAATGAAACTGGATCATTGTCTAACCCCATAGACAAAAGTAACTTCAAAATGGATTTAAGACCTGAAGGTAAATTATGAAACCATAAAAATCTAAGAAAAAAATAGGCAAAAATCTCTTTGACATAAACATGAGCCACTTCTTCATGAACATATCTCCCCGGACAAGGAAAACAAAAGTAAAAATGAACAAATTGGACTATATTAAGCTGAAAAGTTTCTGCATAGCAAAGGACACCACCAATGGAACAAAAAGGCACCCTAGAGTATTGGAGAATATATTCATAAATGATAGATCCAATAAAGGGTTGACATCCAGAATATATAAGGAGCTCACACACCTCAACAACAAAAAGCAAATAATCCAATTATAAAATGGGCAGAGGAGCTGAACAGACAGTTCTCCAAAGAAGAAGTTCAGATGGCCAGCAGACACATGAAAAGATGCTCCACAATGCTAGTCATCAGAGAAATGCAAATTAAAACCATAATGAGCTATCACCTCACACCAGTAAGGATTGCCACCATCCAAAAGACAAACAACAACAAAATGTTGGCAAGGTTTTGGAGAAAGGGGAACGTTCCTACACTACTAGTGGGATTCTAAATTAGTTCAACCATTGTGGAAAGCAGTATGGAGGTTCCTCAAAAAGCTCAAAATAAAAATACCATTTGACCCAGGAATCCCACTACTAGGAATTTACTCTAAGAATGGAGTAGCCCAGTTTGGAAAAGACAGATGCACCCCTATGTTTATTGCAGCAGTATTTACAATAGCCAAGACATGGAAGGAACCTAAGTGTCCATTGGTAAATGGATAAAGAAGATGTGGTATATATACACAATGGAATATTATTCAGCCATAAGAAGAAAACAAATCCTACAATTTGAAATAACATGGATGGATCTAGAAGGTATTATGCTCAGTGAAATAAGCCAGGTGGAGAAAGACAAGTACCAAATGATTTCACTCATATGTGGATTATAAGAACAAAGAAAAACTGAAGGAACAAAAGAGCAGCAGAATCACAGGACCCAAGAATTGACTAACAGTTACTGAAGGGAAAGGGACTAGGGATGATGGGTGGGAATGGAGGGATAAATGGGGGAGAAGAAAGGAGGCATTATAATTAGCATATATAATGTGGGGTGGGGCATGGGGAGGGCTGTGCAACACAGAGAAGACAAGTAGTGATTCTGCAGCTTCTTACTATGCTGATGGACAGTGACTGTTATGGGGTATGTTGGGGGGGTGCTTGGTGATGGGGGATGTCTAGTAAATATAATGTTCCCCATGTAATTCTAGATTAATGGTACCACAACAAAAAATAAATAACCTAATTTATTGGAGACTAAAGTCAGTCCTTCTCCTTCCAGTACTACATAAATGGGCTTTAGCCGCCCACAAGGTCATGACCCAGCAGGGAACTGAGAATGAAACAATGTTCAGTTAAAATATCAGCTGGTTGTTTCCCTGATTAAGCATTATCCTGGTTGATGCATACTTTTGATGTTTCCAGAGTTATGATCCTGTTGATTCTAATATTTTTAACATTTATTTCCTGGTTATTGTTGTTTTGGGGCTGGACTTTGGAGTTCCATGTTCCATGACTTTCACTGTCATAATTTCTCATAACTATTTCTGCAGCAGTTGGATGTTTCTGATTCTGTGTTGCATTTAGGGATACAGTTATGTATGTCTCCTCCACTATCAAGGAGCCTTCTTTCTAGTACCTCCACTATGAACTAAATATATGCTCCTTATTCCGATATTATATGAACCATGGTTATAAGCTTTAGGCTTCTGAATTGGGAATTCAAACTTGGGTATGGCCTTCGGAACTACAAATAGTCTATAACCCTGGATATTGTGTGAAAACACGTTTCTTACTTGAGAGGTACAATATCCATTAAAATTTTTGCATAGCTATTCCACTCTTCCAAATGTCACACAACCCCATATTCAGAATTATTGGCTTGTTTCATAGAATTGCTTGTGCCCTGCACATGTCCCTCACATTAAGTGGCTTTTTTGCATCAATAGGTTATCCTGCTGCTAAACCCAGTGTATCTCCCAATTGGAGGAAGAAGAGTAGATGACAGGGGAGAGAGGAATTCTCCCAGGCACCTGTCTAGGTGAGTAATAGGTGGGTAAATTGTAGTAGCCCTTACAAGTGATTCAGGGTATGGGAGTACTGTCATCAATTAACTCTGTAAATGTCAATTTTTTTCTGGCAAAGATGGTCAAGAGCATTTGGCATGAACTTCCTCCAGTACTTTCCTTACTTACTAGTTTTATATTCAAAATATCATACTTTATTTTGGATACAGAAAATAAAATAATAGCATGTTCTTTTTTCTTTTTTGAATTTTAAGTCTGAGTTGATTTATTTCCCTGTTCCTACTTATTTTGAATTTTTTATTGTTCCTTTTTCTTAAGGCTCTGATCAATATTAATTTGGAGAATCCTTAACACTACAATTTACATGTTCATGTCTCTTTTATCACAAACCTCCTCAAAATTTCCAATCCCTCAAAATATGATTTTACACATGTGTGTACTTGACTTTCTTGTCTCCATCACATTAAATTTATTTTCAATATTTGAAGTCTATTCCTAAAGCCAGATATTACCTCCTAAGAAACATGTTTTTGGAAAAGAACATGCTAATGGTGTGAAACAAATAGTATTAACACAGATGATTTCTGATTTTGCACAGTAGGAGAATTTCATAAATTAGAAATGCCAAGCAACAACCAGGAAATACATTAAAGGAAAGTATCATTTACAGTTGTAAAAGTATCTCTGATAAGATACTGTGAAAACATTGTGAACTCTGAGAAAAATATGTTAGCACTAAAATTGTTTCATTGCTCAGTTTCAACAAGTTTATAATTCCTTACAATGACTAAATTAAAAACTATTTGAAACACAGAGTGATCTTAAATTTATCAAATTAAATTCCATGTGATAAAGACTATCAAAGCATCTGTCATTTTCTTAAATTCTAAGAGCCGAAACTGGGCAGAAGTCTTGAAGAAGCCCTGATAGTAGCCAAAAATCAATTTAATAAATTACAGAATTCCTGGGAAAGAAAATTAACTTTACTGCATTGAATATTTAAACAACTGTAAAACATGGGTGTGATTCACAATAAGTCACTCAATCAACATGAAGGGAGTGATAATTAAAGTAAAACTCAATGAATACAATCAATGTTTTAAAGTCTTCATCACAAAAATCTACCAGACTTTTGTAATTCTAAGTTAAGAGAATTTACATAGCAAAACTTCATGACAGTAATCAATGAGGAAAATAATTTGGCTGTAAATTTTATCTTACTATTCATAAATGAGAGAAACCATATGAATGAAATTATGGTAGGAAACCTACAGACCCCTGTTTCTTTACTTTGCATGTCAGAGGTCACACTGGAATAAAAACTTACGAATGTAACCAGTGTTTTCATGTCCTCAGCACTAGTTATAACCTCAAAAGGCACAAGAGAATCCATATGAGATAGAATCACCATTAATAAAATTAGTGTGGTAAGGCCTTTATCATGAGATCTCCTTTACTGGGAACAATAGTACTAATACAGGATTAAAACCTTATGAATACCATAACTGTGGGAAAATACTTGGGAAAATCTCATATCTGATGTAGCATATGGGAAACTATACTGGAAAAAAACAAAATCTGAGCATGAATAAGCATATAAAATCCTTCAGCCATAGCGTTTCGTTCATTGTGCACAACTGAATTTATACTGGAGAGAAACCCTATGATGCAATGACTGTAATAAATTCTTTCATCAGTAACATTTACCTTTCTGTGCACATTGTATGCATAAAGGGCAGATATAGATACAGTGATTGGTAAGTCATTTATTGATTTCCTGTCCACCAGAAGTTTTGAGAAATCTCACACTTGATGTATGAGTCATCTATAGCATGCTACAATTCCCTCCATAAAATGAGGCTTTGCACAACAAACACATACCACATTTCTGTAGGTCACACTTCAGAAATGGCTTAGCTGTGTGGTTCTGGCTCAGGATCTCTCATGATGTTACAACCAAGGTTCAACTGGAGCTACAATCATCAGAATCTTTCTTGCTGAAGGGTCCACTTCCAAAATGTCTCACTCACCTGCATGGAAAGTTAGTACTGGTTGGTGGCAAGGAAGCTTTATGTCCTCACCATGTAGGACACTCCATATTGTTCTCCATAAAATATCTTCATCATGTAGCAGCAAATTTCCTCCAAAATATTTATTCTAACAGAGACCTTATATAGAAACTACATTGTCTTTTATACCCATCTTTGGAAGGATAGATTACCACCTCATCCATATTGTATTGGTCAAACAGATCCATCTGGTACAATGTGAGAAGAGATTATGCACATAATGATTAGGAGATACAGATGCATTGGGAGCCATCTGAGAAGCTTGCCATGAAATGAATGAGGATTTCTTCAGCAGAATCTCATCCTTTCAATATATTTGATATGCAGCAGGGTTTCCTTAATCAGCATTCTTGGTTGCATGTAACAAAGGCTAACTTGGATGATTAGAGCATATGGTGTGCTCAGAACCCACAGATCCTCTGCAAGCACAGGCAACGGGGCCTGAGACCTGTGTGTGATTCTATGAGCTGTCACTGATCCATCATAATCAGGAAACTATTCCTACATCTAGAGTAGGAATTTGCATGGTGCAGTGCATCCTCAGGACTGTACCCTAGCAGAGAGGGGAAGGCTGTCAGTGGAAGTATACAGCACTTTCTTCTTTTAAAATTGGAAGCTGTGTGGTTGCCTCCTCAGAAGATCATGAACTTGCAGAAACTTTAAAACATAGCATAGGGTCTCAGCAGCTGAGAAACCCTAAGTTTGAAGATTGTTTTGAAACCAAGCAACCTTGGATTTGCTTGCTTAATGTTCAACAATGCAATACACTGACATCAGGATGCAGTGAAAGAAACTGAGCATTTGTTGCAGGGCACCAGGCAGGGCAATCAGATAGCTAATACTTAAGGTCCTAAATAGGTCATTGGTTTATAAGCAAGTTTTGAAAGGTGAAATTGGGTAAAAGGTTTTCAGAGTGAATGATCAGCTCTTGTACACTGTCTGACTGGTCAGTGGTGAGGAGGCAGGGATGAGTCAGAAATGGTAGCCATGTCTTTTGGTTCCATTCAGTCTGAGGTCTATGTGCTGTAATCAGGAGGAGCTGTGTCAGGTAGCTCCTCTGGTGGAGGCATAAGTTCCTGCAAAACATCTCAAGGTATATGAGTCAAGTGTTTATTTTTGGGCTTGAGGGGTAGCTTATTATTATTTTCAGTTGCAAAATTCTGTTTTTCCAATTTTTGGTGGTCCAGTGTAATTCTCACAGTCTGGATGACAGCTGAGGGACTCAGGATAGTTTTTGTTTCTTTGCCAGATAAGCACATGAATTTATATTTCAACACTTTTTTTCACAACACAAAAACAAACTTTTTTCCCTCTTTTTTAAAAATTTTGATATCATTTATGTACAATTACTTTAATTATATTATGGTTACCAGTCTCCCCCGATTATCAAGTCCCCCCCACATACCACATTACAGTCACTGGACTCAGGTCTCTTTTATCGGTTAATGAGAAGTCTGAGAGGCTCCTCCAAAAGGGGGCTGCCTGAGTGGTCACAAGACGTCTGCTAGAAAGTCCTTCATACTTTAGGTTCTTTCTATCAAAGCCACTAGAAAGCGCCCAATCCTGAATTTTGGAATTTTCCAGTCCAGTGGCTCATATTAAAGTTGTGACAGTTACAAAGAATGTGTTGGGCTTTGCATTATCAGCTAGGCGGCCAAGAACAACCCCAGAGTCCATCATCTAATGAATAGACAAACAAAATATGTCATATCCATACAGTTTTTATTATTTTGTTATAAAAAAGATAAAGGGCCAATATTACAATGTGGGTCAATCTTGAAAACCTTAAGGTAAGAGAAAGAAGCAAATATTGAAAAACCACACAAAATAAAATTCCATCTATATGAAATGTCAACTATTGACAAACTTCGAACAGAAAGATTAGAGGTTGCTTAAGGCTGGAGGGAGAATGACATACATACAAAATATTGTTATTTTATTTAATTTCTATTTTTAAAATTTCTATATCTTTATTGATATTCTTCAGGACTCTAACTTTAGAATCTACACACTTTCAATCTTCTGTAATAGTCCCTGTGTGAGAAAGCTGGAGCACTGTAATCAGAGACCACAATAGCAAGAGAGGACAACAACAACTTAGAGATAATAAAAATTGAGGTAGAGAAAGATTTTGATACAAAATTATAATAATCCTCAAGCCAGAGGAGGTTCCTACTAACAAAATTATAATAATCCTCAAGCCAGAGAATGCTCCCAATCCACGAAGAATTTTGGGCTGAAAAGACTCATGTTTTAATGCCACCAACATAGGCAAATCTTTTCCATCAGGTAGGATGCATGCAAGGGAGTGGGCCTGTGATAGGACTGTAGCAGAAAGGGGGTCCATTACAGGTTTAGTATACCATACTTTTACTCCTTTCCCCATTGATGTTACTGAAGGGTCTATATATAGTGCTACTGGAGGTGCATGCACTGGCCATAATGATAAGACAAAACTCCCCAGTAAGATGCTGTTACCTTCTGGCCTTTCAGGATATACTACTGTCACATTTGGCAGCCACTCTATTATTCCAGCACAAGAGGCCAGCTTCCAGGCCTTGTTCCCCAGATGCCAGGAGAGCCAGCCATTGTTCAGCCATGTGTCACAAGATCCAAGGAGGCTCAGGATTTCAGTGCAGTTGGTGCTGGCAGCACATTGTTATTCTAGTGGCCAAATTTCAGCTTCAGTAATTCTTCCTTGGCCTGTACTTGCAGTTGTATATGGGAGGCAGCCATATGTGTTAAAATGTCTATGGGTTTCTGAGCTTCTTTTCAGGGTCTCTCATTCAAACACCGTAGCATGGTTCATAAGCATACTGACCATCTCCGAAGACTATTGTTATCTGACTTTGGTCTGAAATTTAACAAGCCATTGTGCCTCTCTATCATGCCTGCTGTGGTAGGATTATGTGGCATATGAAACTTCCACTTGATTCACAGCTGTTGTACCCATTCTTGTAGTGTATGTACAGTAAAATGGGTGCCCTGCTCACCCTCAATCACCTGTGGTCAGAAATAGGGAGCAAAGAGATGCTCCAGGCCTCTTTTGTTCATCTGATGGTCTGCACAATGGGTAGGAAAAGCAGCCAGAAGTCCAGTAGCTGCATCCACACCAGTCATCGCATAACGATATCCTTCTGACACAGGTAGAGGCCCAATATAGTCTTACTACCACCTGACAAGCGGTATAGGCCCCTTAGCTACTGCCCCATGTTGCAGTAGAACTTGGTGTAAGTCCCTTTTGGAGCACACAACACACTCCTGCCAGGCTCTACTAACTTCTCTGAAGGTCAAAGGCAAGCCCCACCGATGGGCTACAAACCACATTGCCTTTTGCCTTGCATGCAACAAACGCTGATGTAGCTATTGGGCTACATCAGAGGCAGGCTTTCCTTCTAACCAATGTATCTGGGCCAATTTACCTGCCTCATCATCTCCTGGGGATGCCAGTGCCAAATGACCTGTCACATGGTATACTGTGATTATTTTAGTCTGACCACAGGCCAATAAGTACTGCCACATAGGGGTCAGTGACCAACTGGCCAGTTGGCCTGGTACCAAATTGGTAGCCACAGGATCAAGCCCTGATAGACAGCCCAGCTGTCAGTGCAGACAACTATACGAGAGGGCTCCTGGCTGATCACAGCCATAGAGCCTGAAACTCTGCCCATTGACTGCTCTTCCCCTCACCATCTTCCATCTATATTGTCTCAGACCTAGGATGGAAAGCTATGGCACTCCATTTTGGGGACTGCCCGTAGCTGGAGCCATCTGTGTGCCATGCATCTTTGGGTATAGGGGCTCTTCTCTCCTGAAAGGGAATCTCTGCTACTAATGGCTCAAAAGCAAGTTCTTCCTGTTTTTCACTAGTATATATGACAGGCCACAACAAGATTGGAGTTCTCACTCAGGGGGCTGACTGAGAGGGTACTACACTGCTGTATATAAGCACCCTACCTGACCAGTGTGGGTGTTTGTGCCACACCACTCCATGGCTTTTGGGTACAGTCTTGTACCCACCCAAAGATGGGATAGGTGGTTTATTACCTTTATCAGGGCCGTTCCAGTGATGGGTTCTGTAGGCATCAATGCATGATACATAGCAGTCAGTTGTTTATCTGTCAAATTGTATCGTACCTCTGCCCCCGCCCACAGTTATGAACAGAATCCAATGGGTGGGCGCATTCATTTAAGCCACTGCCAGAGACCCCAGCCATATCCATCTTCAGTGACCTGAACATAGGATCATAGGACTTTGATGGGTCTTTCACACTCAAGGCCTGCATGGCCTTGACTTCCCATTGTGCTAGAGTAATGGGAGATGTACATGTCTCATCCCAGTCACACCTGACAGCCTTTTGTAATAACCTGTATCAGGGCCTCAGAATTTGGGACAAGTGTTTTATAAACATACTCCAGTATCCTAGAAAACCCAGAAACTCTGATAGCAATGCTACAGTAGTGGGGTTGGGAAAGACATGGACTTGTCTACAACTGCTTCTAGTATAACTTTGGTCTTACCTGAACAGATGACACCCAAGAATGTAACAGACAAACCAGTTTCCTGAAACTTGGTACTGTTCACAGCCCATAATTTCTCCTGTAAATGTTTCAGCAGTCTAGGTAGGTGCTGCGCCTTCTAGATCTGAAAGGGAATCAGATGTGAGCATGACATGTCATGGTCATAATCAATATAATGGTATCGCCATACCTTTGGTGGTTTGTCCCATGTAGCCAAGTCCTGGGCTACAAGTCCATGACAGATGGTGGGGCTGTGGAGGTATCCCTGTGGAATCATGGTGAAAGTCCACTACCATCCTTCCCATGTGATGGCAAACTGTCCACGACTTTCCTGCCTAATGTCAATGGAAAAGAAGGCATTAGCAAGATCTACCACATAAAGGTATGTTTCTAGTTCATGGCTGAGGGTATCCATCAAGACTGCAATAGAGGGTACAGCATCATGCAAAGGGGGCATGACGTTATTCAGTTCTCTGTAATGCATAGTCATATGCCAGGAGCCATCTGGCTTTTGTACTGGTCACATTGGGGAATTGAAAAGACTATGGGTGGGCTTTAAAACACCCACCTTTTCCAGCTCCTGGAGAGTTTCTGCAATATCTTTATGCCCTCCAGTCAGTTTGTATTGTTTGATATTATTCACCCACTAAGGCACAGGCAAAGCTATGGGTGGGTGCATAGCATGTCCTCTCAGAATTGCCTTCATCACATGTACTCTCAGTCTGAACTCACCTGCAGTGGTCCACAGCCATAGACCCTGAAGGATATCAATCCCCAAAATAAACTCAGGAATAGGAGATATATACACAGTATGCTCTTTTGGGGTTAGACACCCTATTCCCAAAGGGATTTGGCCTTTTTTCACTCTGATGGTCTTCTGCCCGTATCAGTTTATGATAGTGGGGGTCCTAGGGAACTGCTCAGGGTTATCAAGAATCAGTGAACATTCAGCCCCAGTGTCCACCAGAGACAGGACATGTTGTATGTTCACTGGGGACCAGTGGATAACTATTTCAACATGTGGCCTCTGGCCCACCTGGTCCATCAGGGCAGACACCTTGACCTTTCCCTCAATCAAACTGTATTCTCCAATCACCTTCCTGTGTGGGCTCAAGTGAGGTTGGCTCACTTTCCATCAGGAAGACATGCAAACACACAGGCCAGACTTATGGCTCTGGCTCTGACCTCTGACCTCTGCCTATTTGGTCTTAATGACTGGAAGTGCTGCTGTGGTTTCAGCTGTTGCCATAGGTCTAGTAAAATCCTATTGGGCTTTCCATCTAATTTCCTTCCATCTGCTTCTGCCCATATTAAATCAACCCACATCTGGGTCCTCATAAACTTCATGGGGCCCTGTAAATTCTTTTGTGAGTTAACAGGTCTTATTTGTTACTGGATTCTCATTGCTTCAGTCTCTTCTAAGTTTGAGACTGTACATGTCACCTTATGGGATGCCCTAAGTGAGGGGAAAAATGGCCACTAGACACCTGAAGAGGGATGTGGGAGCTATTTGAAGTACATTTCCCATCCCAGTAGTGAAAATCTCTTTCATGGGCCATAACTGTCTGGACTATAGATGGCATTTCTTAAGCCTAACTCTCATAACACCTGTTGAAGCTCAGCATATGTCTGCCATCTAACAGGAGAGAATGGCAGATCACCATGGTTGAGCCACATAGCATGAAGTGCAGCCATAAGTCAATCAAGGGGGGAGTGACTTCCTGGGGTCTGATGTGCATTATGTAACTGCTGCCTCAAGGCAGGCTGCACTGTTAGGGAAGCCAGCTTTACCATCGCTGATCATGACAGAACAATTCCATCCATCCTTAAGTCCCACAGATGCAGGAGCCAAGGTGATATTGACTCTGAGGGCTTCTGCCTTAACCAGGAGCCCAAATGCACCAGCTCAGCCTGAGTACAGGGGCAGACCATAGAGTGCTCCACAACCTGGGGAGGAGGCTCCTCCTCTCCTTTGGGAACTTTCAGCTGCTGGGTCTTTATTTTCTTTACAACCACTGGGTGTGCTTTCAATACAAGAGGGGCCAGTGCCTCCGTCATCACCCCTTCATCCTTCCCCAGCTCCTCCATTTCTGGGGTTGATGGCACCTTTCTCTCCCCTCTACCGAATGCCTCCTCTAATACTACCTTCACCTTTTCTACTGTGCCTTGCAGCAATGCTACTTCAAGTCTTCAGAAGCTCTCTTACCTTTAGCTCAATGCTTCGCAGCTGATGTTCTCATGCAGCCTCCACCTGTGCTTCCCCCAGGAGCTCATCCTTTCCTTTGATGACCTCCTCCTCCTTCGGTACACCTGGCATCACTGCCATCTCTTCTCCAATGGCACCTTGCTGCCAGCACTCTCGTGCTGCTTCCTCTCGAATCAATGCCATCTCTCTCCTCAGGGAATCCACAGAAGTCTTCAGCTCGCATTCTTGTGCATCCATTTTTTTGGGTCTCCTCTTTAGACCTTTTTAAGATGGTGAGAAGCAGCCAACCCACAGTCCCCGCTGCCTCATGGGCACTCTGCTTCTCAAAGCTTCTGTTGTCTATACCAAGGGCCACCCCTACTGCCTCAGGTGCCACCTCCACTTGCTTCCAGTCCTGGGGTGGGGCCCAGTCCTCAAGGAGGCAAGCCACCTCAGACCACATACCCACTGGGAGACAATCCACTGTTTTTCCATTCACAGTGGCAGCCCACTGAAGCACCCCTCCCATAAGGGCCGCTTGTCTTTTACCTTGATCAACAATGAGCCCTGCCCACATTGGCCTGTTGTCTTGCCAATGGATTTCATCCCCAGGCAAGTTCGCTATTAATTCAATGTGACCAATGAAATTTACAGCAGAACATTCTTTGGGGTGAAAGGGATTATTTCTCCACTTGTTCTCCCTGTGGTAGGTTGAGCACTAGCATCTCTGCTTCCACTCACAGCACCTGGCCGAGCTCTTTATATACCACAATAAAGGCTTATTGCCTAAAGGTGAGGAAGCAGTAGCCTAGCAATGGGCCAGTTATAACATCAGTTGGTTTAAATTCAGTGAGGATCCTGGCCATAGGAACCCCAACCTCCCCACACCAATGCATTCACAGAGATACTAGATCCATTTATAATGAATTATTATAGTCAGATATATAGAAAAGACTGATAAAATTTAAGCAAATGAAGTGTTACAGAAATTTTCCTATAATTAAAACTGGGAAGAATAAATTCCTGGGTTTCCTAAGCACTGCCTAGCAAATCCTCTGGGCATTATTTCATTTAAAAGTTTTACAGAAATGGATTCATATATGTAGAGAAGAGACATGTAGTTGTCATAGGGGGTAGATGTGGTTGGTGGGTGAAACAGGTTGTGAAATAAAGAGGTACAAACTTCAAATCATAAAAGAAATTAGTCACAAGAATGGAAGTACAGCATAGGGAATATAATCAATAATATTGTGATTTCTGTGTGTGTTGACAGAAAGTAACTACACTTAACATGGTGAGCATTTAATGATAAATGTAATTGTTGAATCACTATGTTTTATATATGAAACCAATAAATATAGTGTATTACCGATATTTCAACTAAAAATTTAAAAGAAAGGATGAGTTTAAAATTTGAAGATTTTATATTCACTAGGTTATATCCTATTTCATAGAGGTAGAATTTTCCTTGTTGACAACTGGTAGAAATACAGATAATTTTTTATCTAAGCTATGCAAGTGGATTCTATCCACTAAAAGTGCATTTTACTGCCTCTTGGTCAGAAAAAAATAAGCCCACATATTACATTTCATTGTTTTAAAAGATATAAAGAAATTTCATATACATTGACAAATTTGTGTATTTTGAACAACTCTGCCTTTAAGTTCTCCTTTGAACCAGACTGAATATATTACTTGTCCTTTCATTAACTACTCTATTAAATACAATTTTTGATTAATGTTCATTTTATATTTGTGAGCTATGATTTCAAATTTCTGAAAATATACATGAGCAGATATATAAAATACAGTGAATTTAAAAGTATAACATAGACTTAATTTAAGCAGAGTTCTGTATAGCTTGTTGCTCTCCTGGTCTGACCATTATTTCCATCAGAATCATCAGTGTAATTGTCAGTTGTGCCATTTCCATAGTGAAATCTGTTTTAAAATGAGTGATGTGACTCTTTTGGTTCTTTATGTAAAATCTCAAAATAATTATAAAATAAAGTATGAGTCCATGCTGCAGGAACAAAAAAATGTATAAATATATTTAATAGTTAACTTATATATCTAACTATATACAAAACAAATTTTTAAACACATATAATTTTGAGTCTTTCACATGTGGTTAAAGGAAATGGTTGTGTACCTTTCCTCTGTGGATCCTCCTTTCATTTTGAAATTTTAACTTTGTGGTGTTCACTTATCATCTTCTCCATCCCCATACATTCCAAGTTCCAAAAAATTAAAAGGAGCATGAACTTGGCATCTGGATTTTATATTAATCACAGTGTGTTTTCAATATATCTGTATATAGTTCCTTCAAGTACAGAACTTTTTTTAAAATTTTATTTTGGCATCATTAATCTACAATTACAGAAAGAACATTATGTTCATTAGGCTCCCCCCCTCACCAAGCCCCCCCACTTACCCATTCTGAGTCACTGTCCATCAACATAGTAAGATGTGGTAAAATCACTACTTGTCTTCTCTGTTGCACAGCCCTCCCCATTACCCACCCCACACACACTATACATGCTAATCGTAATGCCCCCCCTTTCTTTTTCCGCACCCTTATCCCTCCCTTCCCACCCATCCTCCCCAGTCTCTTTCCCTTTGGTAACTGTTAGTCCATTCTTGAGTTCTGTGATTCTGCTGCTGTTTTGTTCCTTCAGTTTTCTTTTGTTCTTATACTCCACATAAGAGTGAAATCATTTGGTACTTGTCTTACTTGGCCTGGCTTATTTCACTGAGCATAATACCCTCTAGCTTCATCCATGTTGTTGCAAATGGTAGGATCTGTTTCTTTCTTATAGCTGAGTAATATTCCATTGTGTATATGTACCACATATTCTTTATCTATTCATCTACTGATGGACATTTAGGTTGCTTCCATTTCTTGGCTATTGTAAATAGTGCAGCGATAAACATAGGGGTGCATCTGTCTTTTTCGAACTGGAGTGCTGCATTCTTAGGGTAAATTCCTAGAAGTGGAATTCCTGGATCAGATGGTATTTCTATTTTGAGCATTTGGAGGAACCTCCATACTGATTTTCACAATGGTTGAACTAATTTACATTCTCACCAGCAGTACAGGAGGGTTCCCCATTCTCCACAACCTCACCAACATTTGTTGTTGTTTGACTTTTGGATGGTAGCCATCCTTACTGGTGTAAGATGATATCTCATTGTGGTTTTAAGTTGCATTTCTCTGATAACAAGCAATGTGGAGCATCTTTTCATGTGTCTGTTGGCCACCTG
Organism: Manis javanica; assembly: GCF_040802235.1. Lineage (NCBI taxonomy): Eukaryota > Metazoa > Chordata > Mammalia > Pholidota > Manidae > Manis > Manis javanica. Next base: position 2,089,231 of record NW_027332170.1, on the reverse strand, counting down.
AATTTCTTCTTTAGGGAATTGTCTAGCTCCACTGCCCATTTTTTAATTGGATTATTTGGTTTCACTTGTTGAAGTGTATGAGCTCTTTATATATTCTGGATGTCAATCCTTTGCTGGATCTGTCATTTATGTATATATTCTTCCACGCAGTAGGATGCCTTTTTGTTCTATTGATGGTGTCCTTTGCTGTACAGAAACTTGTCAGCTTCATATAGTCCCATTTGTTCATTGTTTCTTTTGTTTCCCTAGCATGGGGAGATATGTTCACGAAGAGGTCACACATATTTATGTCTAAGAGATTTTTGCCTATGTTTTTTTCTAAGAGTTTTATGGTTTCATGGCTTACATTCAAGTCTTCGATCCATTTCGAATTTACTTTTGTGTATGGGGTTAGACAGTGATCCAGTTTCATTCTCTTACATGTAGCTGTCCAATTTTGCCAGCACCGTCTGTTGAAGAGACTGTCATTTCCCCATTGTATGTCCATGGCACCTTTATCGAATATTAGTTGACCATATATGTTTGGGTTAATGTTTGAAGTCTCTATTCTGTTCCATTGGTGTGTGGCCCTGTTCTTGTGCCAGTAACAAATTGTCTTGATTACTTGGCTTTGTAGTAGAGCTTGAAGCTGGGAGGTGAGATCCTCCCTACTTTATTCTTCCTTCTTGGGATTGCTTTGGCTATTCGGGGTCTTTGGTATTTCCATATGAATTTTTGAACTATTTGTTCCAGCTCATTGAAGAATGCTTTTGGTAATTTGATAGGGGTTACATCGAATCTGTATATTGCTTTGGGAAGGATGGCCATTTTGATGATATTAATTGTTCCTAGCCATGAGCATGGGATGAGCTTCCATTTGTTAGTGTCCTCTTTAATTTCTCTTCAGAGTGTCTTATAGTTTTCAGAGTATAGGTCTTTCACTTCCTTGGTTAGGTTTGTTCCTAGGTATTTTATTCTTTTTGATGCTCTTGTGAATGGAATTGTTTTCCTGATTTCTCTTTCTATTAGTTTACTGTTAGTGTATAGGAAAGCTACACAGATTTCTGTGTGTTAATTTTGTATCCTGCAACTTTGCTGAATTCTGATATTAGCTCTAGTAATTTCGGAGTGAAGTCTTTAGGGTTTTTTATGTACAATATCATGTCATCCACAAATAGTGACAGTTTAACTTCTTCTTTACCAATCTGGATTCCTTGTATTTCTTTGTTTTGTCTAATTGCCGTGGCTAGGACCTCCAGTACTATGTTGAATAACAGTGGGGAGAGTGGGCACCGTCTTTTTCCCAATTGCAGAGGAAAAGCTTTCAGCTTCTCGCTGTTCAGAATGATGTTGGCTGCGGGCTTATCATATATGGCCTTTATTATGTTGAGGTACTTACCTTCTGTACCCATTTTGTTGAGAGTTTTTATCATGAATGTATGCTGAATTTTCTCGAATGCTTTTTCCGCATCTATGGAGATGATCATGTGGATTTTGTCCTTCTTTTTGTTGATGTGGAAGATGATGTGGATGGATTTTCGAATGTTGTACCATCCTTGTATCCCTGGAATGAATCCCACTTGGTCATGGAGTATGATCCTCTTGATATATTTTGAATTCGGTTTGCTAATATTTTGTTGAGTATTTTTGCATCTACATTCATCAGAGATACTGATCTGTAGTTTTCTTTTTTGGTGGGGTCTTTGCCTGGTTTTGGTATTAGGGTGATGTTGGCTTCATAGAATGAGTTTGGGAGTATTCCCTCCTTTTCTATTTTTTGGAAAACTTTAAGGAGAATGGGTATTATGCCTTCTCTGTATGTCTGATAAAATTCGGGGTAAATCCATCTGGCCCATGGGTTTTGTTCTTTGGTAGTTTTTTTATTACCGCTTCATTTTCATTGCTGGTAATTGGTCTGTTTATATTTTTTGTTTGTTTCAGGGTTTGTCTTGGAAGGTTGTATTTTTCTAGGAATTTGTCCATTTCTCCTAGGTTTCCCAGCTTGTTAGCAGATAGGTTTTCATAGTACCTTCTAATTATTCTTTGTATTTCTCTGGGGTGTGTCGTGATTTTTCCTTTCTCTTTTCTGATTATGTTGATGTGTGTTGACTCTCTTTTCCTCTTAATAAGTCTGGCTAGAGGCTTATCTATTTTGTTTATTTTCTCGAAGAACCAGCTCTTGATTTCATTGATTATTGCTATTTATTTAGTCTTCCAAATTTTATTTATGTCTTCTCTTACCTTTATTATGTCCCTCCTTCTGCTGACTATAGGCCTCAATTGTTCTTCTTTTTCCAATTTCGATAATTGTGACATTAGACCATTCATTTGGGATTGTTCTTCCTTCTTTAAATTTGCCTGGATTACTATATATTTTCCTCTTAAGACTGCTTTTGCTGTATCCCACAGCAGTTGGGGCTTTGTGTTGTTGTTTTCATTTGTTTCCATATAGTGCTGGATCTCAATTTTAATTTGGTCATTGATCCACTGATTATTTAGGAGTATGTTGTTAAGCCTCCATGTATTTGTGAGCGTTTTTGCTTTCTTTGTACAATTTATTTCTAGTTTTATACCTTTGTGGTCTGAAAAGTTGACTGGTAGAATTTCAATCTTTTGGAATTTACTGAGGCTCTTTTTGTGGCCTAGTATGTGGTCTATTCTGGAGAATGTTCCATGTGCACATGAGAAGAATGTGTATCCTGTTGCTTTTGGATGTAGAGTTCTGTAGATGTCTATTAGGTCCATCCCTTCTAGTGTGTTGTTCAGTGCCTCTGTGTCCTTATTTATTTTCTGTCTGTTGGATCTGTCCTTTGGAGTGAGTGGTGTGTTGAAGTCTCCCAAAATGAATGCATTGCATTCTATTTCCTCATTTAATTCTGTTAGTATTTGTTTCACATATGTTGGTGTTCCTGTATTCGGTGCAAATATATTTATAATGGTTATATCCTCTTGCTGGACTGAGCCTTTTATCATTAGGTAATGTCCTTCTTTATCTTTTGTTACCTTGTTTATTTTGAAGTCTATTTTGTCTGATACTAGTATTGCAACACATGTTCTTTTCTCTCTGGTGTTTTCATGAAATATATTTTTCCATCCCTTGACTTTAAGTCTGTGCCTGTCTTTGGGTTTGAGGTGAGTCTCTTGTAAGCAGCATATGGATGGGTATTGCTTTCTTATCCATTCTATTACTCTGTGTCTTTTGGTTGGTGCATTCAGTCCATTTACATTTAGGGTGATTATTGAAAGATATGTACTTATTGCCATTGTAGGCTTTAAGTTTGTGGTTACCAAAGGTTCAAGGTTAGCTTCTTTACTATCTTACTGTCTAACTTAACTCGTTTATTGAGCTTTTATAAACACAGACTGATGATTTTTTATTTCTCTCCCTTCTTATTCCTCCTCCTCCATTCTTCATATGTTGGGTGTATTGTTCTGTGCTCTTTTTAGGAATGCTCCCATCTAGAGCAGTCCCTGTAACATGCCCTGTAGAGGTGGTTTGTGGGAGGCAATTTCCCTCAACTTTTGCTTGTCTGGGAGTTGTTTAATCCCTCCTTCATATTTAAATGATAATCATGCTGGATACAGTATCCTTGGTTCAAGGCCCTTCCATTTCATTGCATTAAATATATCATGCCATTCCTTTCTGGCCTGTAAGGTTTCTGTTGAGATGTCTGATGATAGCCTGATGGGTTTTTCTTTATAGGTAACTTTTTTCATTCTAGCTGCCTTTAAAACTCTTTCTGTGTCCTTGATGTTTGCCATTTTAATTATTATGTGTCTTGCTATTGTCCTCCTTGGGTCCTTTCTGTTGGGAGTTCTGTGTATTTCCGTGGTCTCTTCGATTATTTCCTCCCCCAGTTTGGGGAAGTTTTCAGCAATTATTTCTTCAAAGACACTTTCTATCCCATTTTCTCTCTCTTCTTCTGTACCCATATAATAATGATATTGTTCCTTTTGGATTGATCACGCAGTTCTCTTAATATTGTTTCATTCCTGCAGATCCTTTTATATCTCTCTGTGTCAGCTTCTATGCGTTCCTGTTCTCTGCTTTCTATTCCATCAATGGCCCCTTGCATCTCATCCATTCTGCTTATGAATCCTTCCAGAGTTTGTTTTATGTGTGTATTCTTCCTCCTGAGTTCTTGCATAGTTCTCTGCTAGTCCATCAGGATGGTTATGAATTCTGTTTTGAATTCTTTTTCAGGAAGACTGGTTAAATATATCTCCCTAGGTTCCTTCTCAGGGGAAGATGTAGAAGATGTGGAAGCTGTCTGGGTTAGTCTTGTCTGGATCAAATTATTTTGCCTTTTCATGTTGATAGGTGCAATGGTATGCTATTGACATGTCTGTCAGCTGGGAGAGCCTAGACTTTTTCCAGTTGCTCCTGGCCTTTCTTTACCGGGACAACTGCAACCCCTAGTGGCTTGTGTTGGGCAATACCATGTAGAATGGGTCTCTGTATCTTGCCCGGCCGGTATGTAGGAAGCTCCCTTGCTGTGGGCGTAAGCAACCTCAGGCTGCTGCTCTGCTCTGGTGGGGACCCGGTGGGGTAATGGGTGGGGGGCTGTTTTGCCGTTTACCTCTGTGAGGGGTCTCAGAGCTGTTTCCCAGGGTATTAGTGTGCCCGGAGTTCCCTGGAGTTTCCAGCCATGACTGTTTTCCAGGATGCTTCTGTCCAGTTGTGGGGTCCTTGTCCCTTTAAGACTTTCAAAAAGCATTCACTTTACATTGTCCCAGATGTGCCAGCTGTGGGAACCCACTCACAGGTCTTACTGTCCTGCTTCCCAAGTTTCCAACACCCCATGCATGCACTGTGTGTCTGCGCTCTGGTGTGGATGGCTAGGACTGGGTGTTTAGCATTCCTGGGGTACCTCTCCCTTCCTGCTCCAAGTCCTCTCCTCCCACCAGGAGCTGGAGATAGGGGCCTCGGGTCCCGCTGGGCCAGGGCTTGTATCTTACCCCTTTCACCAGGCACTGGATTCTTGTAGGTGTGGATGTTGTTTGGCTGTTGTCCTGTGTCTTCTGGTCTCTCTTTTAGGAATACTTGTATTTGTTGTATTTTCAAAAATATATATATGTTTTTGGGAGAAGATTCCCACTGTCCTACTCACGCCACCATCTTGGCTTTGCTTCACAGGTAAAGAATTTATTACAGAGTTCTGACTAACTGTAATTTTGACATATCTGGGAGTGTGTAATTTGGGGTTCCCATGACCAGGATCCTCACTGAATTTATACCACCTGATGATGTAACTGGCCCATTGCTAGGCTACTGCTTCCACACCTTTAGGCAATAAGCCTTTATTATGCTATATAGAAAGCTTGGCTGAGTGCTCTGGGCAGAGGCAGAGATGCTAGTACTCGACTTAGCACTGGGATAACAAGCAGGGTAATAAACCCTTTCACCCCAAAGTACGTTTTGCTGTCAATTTCTTTGATCACATTGAATTCATAGTGAACTTGCCATGGGGCTGAAATCCATTGGCAAAACAACTGGTGAAAGTTGGCAGGGTTAACTGTTGTCTAAGGAAAAAGACAAGCTGCCCTTATGGGAGTGGTGCTTCAGTGGACAGCCCCTGTGAATGGGTAAACAGTGGGTCATCCCCCAATCCATATGTGGTCTGAGGTGGCTTTCCCCCTGGAGGACTGGGCTCCACCCCAGTACTGGACACAAGTGGAGGTGGCACCTGAGGCAGTAGGGTTGGCCTTGGAATAGTAAATAGGAGTTTTGAGATACAAAGTGTCCGTGAGGTATCAGGGACTGTGGGTTGGTTGCTTCTCACAGACTTAAAAAGGTTTAAGGAAGAGACCCATGAAATGGTGACATGAGAATGCAAGCTGCAAGCTTGGGTGGATTCCCTGAAGAAGGAAGTGGCTTTAATACTGGTGGAGGCAGCATGAGAGTACCGGCAGTGAGGTGCCATTGACAGAGTAAAAGATTCCTTACAGAAGGAGATGGCAGTGCTGTCAGGTGCTGTGAACTAGGATAAGGCCATCAAAGTAAACGATGATCTCCTAAGTGTAGCACAGGCAGAGGTGGCATGAGAAGGCCAGCTGCAAAGCATTGAGGTGAAGGTAAGAGAGCTGCTGAAAACTGAGCTAGCATTTTTGTAAGACATGGCAGAAAAAGTAAATATTGTAGCAGAAGGGGCACTAGTGGGACTGAAGAGAAAGGTGCCATCAATCCTGGAAATGGAGAAGTTGGGGAAGGATGAAGGAGTAGTGCTGGAGGCACTGACACTTCTTGTATTGAAAGAACACCCAGTGGTTGTAAAGAAAATAAATACCCAGCAGTTGAAAGTTCCCTGAGGAGAAAGGTACATGTCATGAACACTTTGATAGAAAAACTGGCTGCCATGTATCATGCCTTGCTGTCTACAGAATCCATCGCCAGAATGGCCCTGAAAATGGTAGTAACCACCTACCCCATCTTGGGGTATGAGACTGGACCCAAAGCCAAGGTGTGGTATGGCACAAATGCCCACACTGACCAAGAGGGGTGCTTACATACAGCAGTATAGTGCCCTCTCTAGTAGCCCCGTAAGTGAATAACTCCAATGCTTGTTGTGGCCTGTGATATCTACTGGTGAAAAGCTAGAAGAACTTGCTTGTTCTAGAGTCCCTATCAGGAGGGAAGAGCCCCTGTACCCGAAGATACATGGTACACAGATGGCTCCAGCCATGGGTAGCCCCCAAATTGTAGGGCCATAGCTTTCCAACCTAATACTGAAACAATATGGATGGAAGATGGTGAGGGGGAAGAGCAGCCAATGGGCAGATTTGCAGGCATTATGACTTGTGTTCAGCCAGGAGCCTTCCCCTATAGTTGTCTCTGCACTGAGAGCTGAGATGTCTATCATGGTTTGTCCCTGTGGCTACCAACCTGGTACCATGCCAACTGGCTGGTTGGTCACCAACCCCTTGGGGGCAAGAATAGTGGCAGACTTATGGACCTGTGGTCAGACTAAATAATTACAGTATACCATGTGACAGGTCATATGCCACTGGCATCCCGAGGAAATGGCGAAGCCAGTAAGTTGGCCCAGATATGTTGGTTAGAAGGAAAGCCTGCCTCTGATGTAGCCCAGTGGTTACATCAGCATTTATGGAAGGCAGGGAAAAAGATAATTTGGACTGCAGCCTATAGGAGGGGCTTGTCTTTGACCTTCTGAGAAGTTAGTAGAGCCTGGCAGGAGTGTGTCATGTGCACCAGAGGAGACTTACACAGAGTTCCACAGCAACATAGGATAATAAATAAGGGGCCTATACCCCTTGTCAGGGGATGATTGAGAGCATGTAGATTGTCAGGCATGAATCCTGGAGGGATGACATGTGGGGAAGTTGGGATTCCAAGATTCAGGATTCTCACTGAACTCAAACTACCTGATGATGTAATTGGCCTGTTGCTATGCTACTGCTTCCACACCTTAGCTAATAAGCTATTATTGCACTATAGAGAGAGATCGGCCCAGAGCTCAGGATGAATCAGAGAAGCTAGTGCTCCAACTACTGCCGGGATAACAAGCCAGGTAATAAACCCTTTCACCCCAAAGAACGTTTCTTGTTATTTTCTCTGGTCACATTGAATGCATAGCAAACTTGTCCGGTGCTGAAATCCATTGTCAAGACAGTGACTGTTGACACAAGACATTAAAACAATTATATCCCCTTAAAAATACCAACATCTATTGAACATACAATATATCCAAGCACTATTTGGTACTTCGCTTATTAATAAAATCATCACAGTAACCTACAAAAGTAGAAATGATTATCTTCAATGTAATAATAGTAATGAAAGGTAATTTGTAACTTACAACATATCAGGACTATTCTTAATTATTTTCATGCCTTATCAATCCCACTTAACACTCAAAACATACTGAGGTAGATATTATTATTATATCTACTTTAAAACATTGGGTAAAAGAGTATTAGAGTTATTAGAAAGATAAGGAACTGTTAAAACTGAACATGCTGTGAAAGAGCTTCATACTGTTTTATTTAAACTTTATGCAAAATTCCAATAAGCTTTATTATTATCCAGACTCTATTCTTAGACCACCAGTTCTCAACAGTGCTGGCATATCATTAGCAGTGGGGCTTCAGCCAGACAGATGACTAGATCCCACCCTAGAATAAATGAATAAAAATCTCTGTGGTTATAGTTTTACAGATGTCTTTTTAAAAAGGTCTATGAGCATTAATCGAATTTTAGATTTTTCAGATAAGTGTCATGGAAAGAAAAGTCTAGGAAATTAAGACAGATTTGGTTCAAATTATGCAGGGCCAGTTTGAGAATTCTTTATCCCTTCTATTTATGATTATTAATACTGGCTGCATATTATAATCATCTGTGACATATTAAAATACAGCAAACACCTGACCTAATACTAGCTCAGTTAAATCACATCTTAGAGTGGGGTCCTGGTATCAATAATTTCTTAAACATTCCCCCAGGAGATTCTAAAGTGCAGTCAGTACTGGGAATCACTGACCTCCCACTTCTCTCAAATTCTCCTGCTCTAAGCACTTAATTGCTCTCTATCATTTTCTAAATTATCATAATCTTCTCAGTTCAACATTTAACGCTTCTACATGAGCCAATGTATTTTTGTACATTTCATCCAATCCCTAACCCCCAGCACCCCTTCCACTCCAGGCACTCTTCTTTCAAGTTAAATGACTTGCTCACTCTACCCCAAATACACCTCGCAAATTTTGCCTTAGTTAATTTTCTTATGCTGTTCATTCCTCTAGTTAGAGAAACCCTGTACATCCTGCAAAGGCTGTTATGGAACCAACCAAACCTGGATCCACTTGCCCCATGAGCGGCAAGCCAAACACTGACACCAGGGTGTAGTGAGAGAAAGCAGGCATTTGTTACAAGACGTCCGGTATGGAGAACAGAGAGCTGCTGATGTAAATCTCAGACTCTCAGACTCCCTATTGGCTTACAAGCAGATGTTTTTAAAGTGAAAATTATGAGTAAAGATCTCAGGACATGTGATCAGCTCTCGAACATCTAACTAGTTGACCAATAGATATTTGACAAAGCTCAATCATCAGTCTTCTGGATCCAACGAGTCTGGAGTCTGTGTGCTTGTGGTAAGCATGGGGTTCCTCTGGCGGGGTCTCAGCTCTGGTGGAACCCCTCAAGACCCTGGGTCAAGACTTCATCTATAGCTCATAAGGGGAAACAGAAGTCATGTGACCCTGATTTACATCTTAGCTGACTATGATATGTCCTCTTCTGAGCTACCTTGAACCTTGCCTTATACAATCTTATGCACTTAACTTATCCCACTTTTGTTATTATCACATAATAACATAATAATTATCATGAACTTGTTTTCTGTTTGCTACAGGACAAAAAGATTCTCTTCTAATCTGTACCATTCGTGCTCTGCAGTTTGAAACTATATGTTCAATATTAGAATTTAAAATTAAAAATTAAGGAAATTTAAAATACCTGCTCAAACAGATGAAAAGCTCCATAGAATCTTTTTTGTTGATGAAGATAAATGTGTGTTTAAGAAATATTAAAATGGTATGGCTGATGTGCTTAATCTTACTGTTTTCTGGGTCTCTCAGTCACTGTCTTGCCAATGGGTTTCATCCTTGGGCAAGTTTGCTATGGATTCAATGTGAACAAATAAAATGACAGCAAACATTCTTGGGGTAAAAGGGTAGTACCCATCTTTATTTCCATGGTGGCAGGTTGTCTTGCCAATGGATTTCAGCCCCAGGAAAGTTCTCTGTGAATTCAATGCAACCAAAGAAAATAACAACAAAATGTTCTTGGGGTGAAAGGGTTATACCCAACTTTATTCCCAGGTGGCAGGTCAGTCACTAAAATCCTGTTGACTCAGAGTGAGTCTGCAGGCAGCAAGCCGGTCTCTGCCTCTGGGCCCCTCTGTCCTTACAGCTGTCCTCTGGGCCCCTCTGCCTGCACAACCACTCTGCACAGCTGTCCTCCAGGCCTCTCTGCACAACCATCCTGCACAGCCATCCTCTGGGTCTCTGTCCTCATCACTGCCACCACTCCAGCCTCTGCTCTGCTCTCCTGAAGCCTTGCAGCACTGCCACCATATCATACCCAGAGCCTTGGGTGGAGCTCTTTATATAGAGCCAACAGCCATGCATTGAACACAGGTGTGCAGTGGGCTAGTCAGCCAGGATCAGATGAGAATCCTGGCCACAGGAACTCTCATTTTATCCACACTGGTCAATCACAAAAATCCCATTCACCCAGAGTGCACCTCCATGAAAGCAATCCAGTCTCTGCCTGTCGGTCGCTCTGCCCACACTACCATCCTCTGGGCCTGTCTTCCTGCACAGCCATCCTCTGGGCCTCTGTCCTCAGCGCGGCCACTACTGCAGCCTCTGCTCTGCTCTTCTGCAGACTTGTAGCCCTGCTACCATGTCACCCAGAGCTCTGGGCAGAGCTCTTTACGTATAGTCAATAGAAATGTATTGCCCACACGTGTGCAGTGAGCTAGTCATCCATGGCCAGGTGTGAATCCTGGCCACAGGAACTCTCATTTTATCCACAGTCACCCTGTATCAGTGTTAGCTGGTGGCTGGCTTCCTCAAGAGGAGTTCCCCAGTATTACAGCTTTTATATGATGTTGAAAGGAATGAAGCAAAGGAAGGACAGCTATAAGGAAGTAGCAAAGCTTGAGAGAAGCATAATTTACCTTTTAAGGTCAGAATGACTAAATCAAACCCTTGACTCTCCCAAGTAAAATTCTATTCAGATGGTTTAAGACAGAAGGAGAACGTTTTTCCAAAGGCCATTTAAGACACAGAAGCAGAGACTCTGAGTGCTTAACCAAACTCCATGGCAACCTTGATACAAAATCCTATTAAATTTCTAGGGTCCAGTCTTGATTCTCCAGGAGTATATACTTCCAGTGTTCCATTTATGAAGGTAAAAATGTGTTAAGGTTCAATAAATTCAGTTCATCAAAGCACACAAACATCAACTTGTGATTAATTGCATCTCATAGTGGATTTCACAGGATTATTCCAAGAAAGAGCTCACTCCACAATAATAATTAAGTTCTGATTTTCCCTCTTACAGGGTCAGGAATATTGTATGTAAAATGGACACTGAGGAAACAATTCAATTACTATAAGCAATATATGGTGAAATTCTTAAATTATTCCAGCAAGTACCTTTGCTCTTGTTTGAAAGATTTGCTATTTCATAGGAAATAGCTAGTATCAGGTCCATGAAAATGTAGACTATATATTGTTTGATATCTTCAGTACTGTGGAGTGTACCTTCAAATCATGTTGTTCATTATTTACCTTATGAAATTTTCAGTGTAAATAAAAATAACAGCATATAGACATTTATTTCAATTTTATTTTATAACAAATAAAAGATTAATCTGGCCTAAAGAAAAATATTTTTCCCAGAGTACTCTTTTCCTTGTAAGAGGTGGCTTTATATTTTCTCCCTTGTCTCAATCTAATGAATCCTATTTTATACATGTCATTCATGTTATTTGTTATCATAGATGTGACAACTAATGCTATCAAAACCACCATAGACTCATTAGAGGTTACATGAAATGTGCAGCAGATTTTGATTTTTGTCAATAGATAACATTGGACCATCACAATGAGCTATGGAGATCAATGTTTGAAACAGTATCTATGTTGAAACACTATCAAAATTTTAGACTGAAGGGAATGCAGTATATTAAACCAAATAGACTTCCTGTCTGTTGCAAGGCCAGAGAAAGAACATGGGGTAACTAAAAGGAATAATGTGTAATTTCATTAATGGGAGGTATACCTTTTCATCACTTTAGGCCAGGATTCATAACTTTGTGTTTCTAAAATCTTCTGTATAGTATAATTATCCATAAGTTTGAATAGACACTGACTTTGAGGGAACAACACACATGAAATAAGCTATTAAGTTTGCAACACATTTATAGTTTATAATTATAGTTATCACTGGACTCCCTTTAGTAGGCCTCATGAAAACATACAGTGAAAAAGCTTGTGTTGAACCCCTTGTGGTTTAAAGTAGTTCTATCAGTAAATGATTGGACTTGATGGCATCAAAGTTGATGACAGCTATATGATTAAAACATTGTGTTGCACAAAGCCTATTTGGTAAGTATCAAAGAGGTACTTTTGTACTCTTACAGTATAACTTATCTCTGGAAATAAGTTGCAAAATTGAAGCATGATTACACAGTGTCTAAAGCTCTGTTGTCTTCACCATTATGGAGGATTTTTTCTGCATTTCAAATTAAGGAACTCATTTTATCATCTGTTTAACATCTGTCTTCTATTTCTCAAAAATATTCTAAGAAAAAGACAAAAATACAACAGTTTGCAAAATATTCACTATAAAATCTTAAGAGACAACCAAAATCCCAAAAGTTTAGAAAAAGCTAACTAAAATTTCATTAAGAAACAAAGTGATGTCACCAAGATGGCAGTGTAGGAGACCCCCAGCCTCTATCCTTCTCCTCCAAAAATCAACACTTAGACAGCTATCCATGAACAAAAATAAGTCTGAAAGAACTATTAAGCCCACTAATGAAACTTAAATAATACAGTGGAACAAAAAGCCTTGAAAATAACTATACTAAAAGGGAAGGAAGAACAGGGTTATTTTGCCTCTCTTACACCAGCGTAACCTTGCACTGAAAGGGAATTCTCAAGCCACAAAGTGTTACCTTCACTGGAATAGGGAGAGCAGGGAGAGTGTCCACTTCTCCAGTTTTTGGGGGCACTCCACAAAGGACAAACTTTTATTTCACCTCACCCAGACACTGGCAAACCAGAGACATAGAGAGATGGCTAGAAACAAGGGGAAAAAACAGGAGCTTTCAGTGAAAGCCCCCATTGGAGGTGACCAGTTCCCAGTCACATATTATGTGGACAACCCCAGAAACTTTCACCATTGAGACCACTGGCCAGCACAGCTGCTGTGGATGCCCTGCAGATTTCATCTGTTTTTTTTCCCATGGATATTTGTGTTTGCTGAAGCCAGCTGCCCAAGTTCCTGCACACACCCTCCATTCCCACCCCCCACTGAAGCCCAAATACCCTTACTGGAGCCTGCCCAGTTCCCTGCAGCTGAGCAAGTGCAAGATAATAGCCTAGGACCTCACAGCTAACTCCCCCACGATGCATGCTCTCAGGGCCGGCCCTTCCTGCTGTACACTTTCATGCCACCACCTGATGCCCATCCATGTCCATACCCGTGGCAAGATCATTCATCTAAGGATGTGTACACTGCTTGCCAAGTCTCCCACAGCTGCTGTGAGCTTGGGTTAGGGCCTGTCTCCCATCACTGGCCTGCACAATAGAACTTATGCTCAACTAATTCCCCACATGTCCATCTGCGTGCCTCCAACTTCACTCCCATCACCCATCTACACTGTTGTATGTATACACACCTGTGGGGGCACCTTGTAGCCACAGAAGTACATGAAAAGAGACAAGGCCCATGGAAACCCTTGTGAGCATGATTCCAGCCCTGTCTTGGGTTATTGGTCTGCACCAGTGGGCTCACCTGGAGCTGGCCCCTCCAGTGGTTCAACTCTACACTCCTAGCCGAGCTTCCAACACTGGCCTCCACTCTTGTTTGCCCACAGTGTCAACCAGCAAATCAGAAAGTGAGACCTCTAAAAGTTGTTCTGTCTCCCTAGGGTCTATTGAGATTCCATATGAATTTAAGGATGAAATATTTGTTTCTACAAAAAATATCTTCAGGATTTTGATGGGGATTGCTTTGGATCATAGATTGCTTTGAGTCATTCTGACATTGAAGGGAACTCTTCCAATACACAGACAGGCATATCTTTCCATTTATTTCTGTTTTGTTTGATTTCTGTCAACATTCTGCAGTTTTCAATGTATAAATCCTTCATCTCATTGGTTAAGTTTACACCTAAGTATTTTATTATTTTTGATTCTTTTGTTAATGGAATTTTTTTCTTGATTTCCTTTTTCAATCATTCATTGTTAGTGTATAGATTATGCATATTTATTTTGTATTCTTCATCTTTGCTGAATGTGTCTTAATTCTACCAGTTTTTATGGTATCTCTAGAGTTTCCTGCATATAATACTTTTATATCTGTGGACAAATTAATATTCTTTCTTTCTTCCAAATTTGTATGAGTTTTATTTATTTTTCTTGCATAATTGCTCTGGATATAATTTCCAGTACTATGTTGAATAGAAGGGGTACTCTATAATTTTTAAAGTATTTTAAAGATCAAAGATTTTAAGAGAGTTGAAGAAGAGGATATAATGTTAAGAATAATAATAAAAGAAGTACAGCCAAGATGATGGTGTGAGTAAAGCAGCAGAATTCTCCTCCCAAAACCACATATATTTTTGAAAATACAGCAAAGACAACTATTCCTAAAAGAAAGACCGGAAGACACAGGACAACATCCAGACCACATCCACACCTGCTAGAACCCAGCGCCTTGACAAGGGGGTAAGAAACAAGCCATAGCCCAGCAGGACCTGAGTGCCCCACACCCCAGCTCCAGGCGGGTGGAGAGGAGTTGGAGTGGGGAGTTAGAGGGAGCCCAGGACTGCTAAACACCCAGCCATAGCCATCCACACCAGAGCACAGACACAGTGCATGTGTAGGATCCTGGATCATAGGGAAACAGGACAGCAAGACATGTGAGCAGAAACCCATGGCCTGGGCCCTGGGAGCATAGAGAAATGAGAAATGAATGCTTTTTGGAAGTCTTAAAGTGACAGGGACCCCACAGCTGGAAGGAAGCATCCTGGAATATGGTCCAGCAGCAGGGAATCTGGAGAACTCTGGGGACTCTAATAGCCTGGGCAGCAGGGAGCATGGAGGCCCATCACGAAGATAAATAGTCTCCAGGCCATTCACCCTACAACACGGTTCCACCATATCGGAGCAGCAGCCAGAGGCAGCTCATGCCCAATGCAACAATGGAGATAAACTCCATAGCAGCCGGGAAAGAATAAGAAGACCCATCTGCATGCAGCTGCCCAGCACAAGCCACTAGAGGCCGCTGTTCTCCCAAGAGAGGAAGGCCATAAAACCAACAAACCAACCAGAAGGGAAGCTCTTCAAGCCATCACGATTGCCAGCTCTGCAAACTATCTCTATTGCCAAGGAAAGGCAAAATTTTGGGGAGGAAATGCATTAGGGAATTTAGTTTATGCCATACTGTTAATTCCTATTTGTGCATTTAAGTTCACAATGGTAAGTGTCATAGTTTTTTACTTGCTGTAAAAACGGTTATGTAAGCTAGCTTACCAGCTAGATGTTGACAAAGCAGTAAAGAAACTTGATCCAGTCACATTTGAGTGTTTTAAAACTGAAAAAGCAGAAACATCTTCTATGTGATAAATTTTTTGAGAATGTAATATGAATATGTAATATGAATCCCAGCAGCAGGACACCCATGGAGAATATTTAATAGTTTCCCTAAGAGGAATGTTAGTGCATTTCTCACACAGATGCTGCTGCTCAGTTGAATGTTTTCTTTCATTTGAGGGGCCTATGGTGCTAAATATGGTCCTTCCCTCCCTATCAGGTGCTGCATTTATCTCACTGTGTGTCTGCAGGTGGGTGGCAATGCTGCACACTCCTTTATGGCTCAATTTGGGCCTTTTCATTCACCTGCTAATCAAATCATGCACTTTTCTTATAGGAGAGGCGAATCTTCAAAAGGGGGGGTGGGGAGACTTGGAACAACAAATGCTGATGAGGTTGTCGAGAAGGGAAATCTCCTACACTGCTGGTAGGAAGGTAAACTAGTTCAACCATTGTAGAAAGCAATACAGAGGTTCCTCAAAAATCATAAAATAGAAATACCATCGGACCCAGGAATTCCACTCCTAGAAATTTACTCTAGGAATATAGGATCTCAGATTCAAAAAGATATATGCACCCCTATGTTTATTGGAGCACTATTTACAATAGTCAAGATATGGAAGCAACTTAAGTGTCCATCAGTAGATGAATGGATAAAGAAGAGGTGGTACATATACACAATGGAATGTTATTCAGGTGTAAGAAACAAACAAATCCTACCATTTCCAACAGCATGGATTTAGCTAGAGGGTATAATGCTCAGTGAAATAAGTCAGGCAGAGAAAGACAAGTGCCAAATGATTTCCCTCATTTGTGTAGTATAGCAATGAAGCAAACTGAAGGAACAAAACAGCTGGATACTTGTAGACTCCAAGAAGGGACTAGTGGTTACCAAAGGGTAGGGGTGTGAAAGGGTGAATGGGGAAGGAGAGAGAAGCGGATTCTGTTGTATCATGATTGGTGCACATGGTGTCTGTGTGGAGTCACAGGGAAGACAGTGTAGCTCAGAGAAGACAAATAGGGACTCTGTGGCATCTTACTACAATGATGGACAGTGACTGCAATTGGATATGGGGTTCGACTCAGTAAGAGTGAACGTGATAACCACATGTTTCATGTGAAAGCTTCATAAGAATGTATATGAATGATACCTTAATAAAAAATAAATAAATAAATAAAATTAAAACAAGAAATTTACTGCTCTGGTCCCCTCCCAGGAGAGCAGCTCCTTGGTTTGAGAACATATCAATTAAAACTCCCAGCCCAGCCCTGCAAGGTGGGCTAAGTTATTGTCTGTTTGCTGCAGAGTACATTAAGAATCTTACTTCTTATCTTTCTGAATGTTAAAATGCAATCTTATCTTTAAGAAGGAATCCTTCCTGCATTTCACTATGGTGTTTACAGCTGGGCCTGCATGCTAAATTTGTTGCCAAGGTTTCAAATTACTTGATTAGGGTTAAAGGAGAAAAAACAGCATATAGGTAGGTTAAAAATATCTGTGCCTGCATGTTTAACAGAATCAAGACATGAGCTATGCTTGACATACTTTACTTTATCTCGGTAACATTTAAACATTCCAGGCCAAGTTACTCCTGGCTTGCTAAGCTTTAAGTGAGCAACTCATTAACTCTGGGTGGGTCTTTTTTAGTGGGCTTTCCTGGCCTTTTTCCTCCTTCCACTCCACTCATATCTATTTTCCTAACACTTATAAGCAATCATCCACTTCGGCTCACCCATGTCTCTGGGGACTTAGGTGCAAAAAGGGACTCCACCAAACCTCCCAATCCAGGTATATAACCTTGCTTGCCCCACCTTGTAATCAGCTATTGATATGGAAATGGACTACTTTTCTCCACCCTTGGAAACACCACTGATACTGAGATGTGCAAAGGCCAGGCAAGAGATTCTGGGAATACTGCAATTTCACCCACATTTATGTCTGTTGTTAGGGCTAATTTCCACATACATACGTACATACATAAGAGCTGTCAGAAACGTAGCTTTGAGACAGGAACGGTGGGTGTGGTCAGAGTAGGGTGAGGGCCTCCGGGAAAAGCAGGGTAGAATATTTACAGTCAGAGCCATGTAACAATGGGCAAAGATGTTCCTACTGAAAGTCTGTGCTAAGCACTTTGCAAAGTCAAGGTCACACTAATTCTCTAGAGTAAAGATACAGACATCTTCAGTGAGATCAGTTAAAGGTCAAATGGCCAGGAGCAACTTGGCCTGGAAAGTTTGAGTGTTCTGCAAGGGTATCAGCATAACCCATGACTCTGCTGTCAGCCCTAGCAATCAGACTATGAACCAGCCCACCTTTAGGACAGGGCAGGTGATGCAAGTCCACACCCCTATGTTTTTTTCATGTTCTCCATAAATCCTCAACTGCCTATAAAACCCCCTAGACAATGCACGACTATGGACTCTCTTGTCCCCTCCTGGTGTGAGCCAAGAGCTCTGTCCTTTCACTTTATCTCTAAATAAAAGCCTGTACCTTGCTCTACTTCCTTGAGTGTTTGTGAAGCTCATTCTTTGGCTTCGTGAACAAGAACCCCTGTATCATCTTCTAAGTCTCAGACTCGCATTTTGTGCTACTCTAAATTCAAAGGAAATGATGCGAATACACCTCCCTAGTGCTCCATAGCATGAACTCACAAAATCTCAGAGTTCTAAAAGGTCCTTAATATTAGCAAGATTAGTTTCTCAGGAAAGCATTTTGCAAATTTGTGTAATCTGGTTTTCAGGGTGACGTACAAGTGCCACTGGCCACGGTTAGCAAAGGGTCAGGCATGTTCTATGTCCTGAAATGCAGTGAACATTTTAGTTCTTTACAATCTTTCACAGGGGTGAAAATGCAAAAGCTCTTTCTGTCAGACGCTGCTTTTCATGTAAATACAAAGTATTTTGACTAGTCTCAACATAATAGGATATTTTTAGAAATAGAAATGCCATATAATTGTAAATAGGTATTTCCACCATTTTGGAAAACATTAGCTCTGTTTACATAAGCGATTATGAACACTGTATTTGTATATGTGGTCATTTGCATACTAAATATTTTTATGTATTTTCCTTTTATTTTGTGTTGTTAGATCATATTGGGGAGGAAATGCATTAGGGAATTTAGTTTATGTCATACTGTTAATTCCTATTTGTGCATTTAAGTTCACAATGGTAAGTGTCATAGTTTTTTTACTTGCTGTAAAAACGGTTATGTAAGCTAGCTTACCAGCTAGATGTTGACAAAGCAGTAAAGAAACTTGATCCAGTCACATTTGAGTGTTTTAAAACTGAAAAAGCAGAAACATCTTCTATGTGATAAATTTTTTGAGAATGAATCCCAGCAGCAGGACACCCATGGAGAATGGTGCAAAACCTTGCATATTTAATAGTTTCCCTAAGAGGAATGTTAGTGCATTTCTTACACAGATGCTGCTGCTCAGTTGAATGTTTTCTTTCTTTTGAGGGGCCTATGGTGCTAAATCTGGAATAAGGAACAGAAGAGAGAAGTGATTCTTCTGATAACAGTAGCTCATTTCCTTCCATTCCAAGCCTAGGTGGACAAGCACAGTTCTTTCAGCAGGCGTATTATGCCCACCCAAACAGCACTAAGTATCTTGGGCCCCAAGAGTATCATCCACAACCTCCAGGGCCCAGTGGCTTTGGACAGCAGTGCAGCAGTACAAGCTACAGGGCCTACACCACTGGAGAAAAACGAAATGCCTCCTGCCAAGAGGAAGGAGCAGACGAGGTGGGATGGTGCTTTACCTAATCGTCATTAACCTTGGAGTAGTTTCATTGTTCCCTCACCTAGTAACGGGTGGCCCCCAGAGCATGCGTTACATCTCGGCCACTGGGAAAGCGGAGAGGCCTTGGGTTCCTGCCCAAGACCCCAGCAGCCTAAACCATTCAGACGGGCAGCTTCCCACAGCCAGCTGGAATATCCCCTCCGAGGTCCTCCACCTGAACATCCTCTGAACACTCTACCCACAACGTCTTTTCTTTCCCCTTCCCAGAGTATTCCACTCAAGCCACTGTCGACTTCTGCACAAACTGGCCACGCACCCGACGACACCTGCCGTCACATGAACCAAACGTTATTTGGGTGTTTTTTTTGTAATTTTTTTTGTTAAGGTATTACTGATGGACACTCTCACTTAGGTTTCACATTCACCTGAAAAACAGTGTGGTCACTATATTTCCCCATATTATCAAGTCCCCGCCCATACCCCAGTGCAGTCACTGTCCAGCAGCGCAGCAAGATGCCACGGATCCACTGTGGGCCGCCTTCTCTGTCCTACTCTGTTCTCCCGGTGATTCCCCCACACCATGCGTACTATGGGTGTTTTAATAGTCTGGCGTAGGGAAAACTTCCCAAAGGCAGGCGAGGCCTAGCAAACATTTTGTGTAAATTCTGACTAGGGGAACTGAGAAAGAAAAGAACGCCAGCTCAGCAAAGAAGGAAAACTACGTAAACACGGAGGAGGAGAGGACTTACAGGGAATTTGGCACTACGTTTAAGCTCTCGCGATAGTCGAGGAATGACGGGTTATTCTCAGCTCCCAAGAATTCCAAGACGTTGCCGAAGGACGGAAGTAATAAAGCTCTCGCGAGTACTGAGGGCTTTCGGGAACGCGATTAACCGGAGATCCCGCGAGGTTATAAGCAGATCTAACGAGATTTAGTCATGTATATGTAAAGAGGGTGGTTCCCCAGAGAACCTAAGTGGAATACACAGAACGGACAACGCTGGATGGAAGGTGAAAAGCTCCGGTTCGTCGGTTCCCTTCTGGCATGAGTGAGCTCAAGCTGGACCAGCGGGTAAGCCGAAATGTGCCTTCTGGGCTGTGCGTGCTCCCCCTTCCCTGCTTAAGGTAGCCTATGGCGTAATGGAAACTAGACGCCTTAAAGTTTCCTTCCCCTGGGTGTCTGTGCCTGCGGTGAGTGGGCGTCTAGGCTGACGAAAAAAACCCTGTTAAGCTTGTGCAGAGGCGGCAGTATTGCCGAGTTTCACTGTTGCTTGGGACAGGCTCCCCTCAGGTATCTTACCCGGCTGCCCACAGTGGCGGCTTTTGTGTGTGTGCGCGTGTGCTGCGATAACTAATTAGTAGATGGATGGAAGTACGCCAAGGGGTACGAGGGGCCTGGTTGTCATTGGTCGGCCTTGATTAAAGCTTGGCAGTGTCGTTGGTGTGCGGATGAGAGTAGTTGGCGGCCGCGGAATGGGAGAGCGTCGGGAAGGAGTGGGGCCGTCTCGTAGCGGTAATGGCGGCGGCCCCTTTGTTTAGGCTGTTTGGCTGTGCCTCGCTGTGGTCGGGTTACCAGGCTCAGGCCCACCCGATCTGGGTCGGTGGGAGCGGGGCCGCCGAATGACTGACTACAAAATAAACTATGCATCGGTTATTTAGTTTTGTCTTGCGGGCCTTCAGCCTCCTTGTAATACCCGGGTGCTGCCGAAGACGAGGCCGCGTTTCGGTAGTGGAAAGTTCTGTAATGCAGGAGAGCCGAAGAGTCACTAGACGAGGGACAAACGGCCTCTGTGTGCCTCCCTTAACCGGTGACTGGAGATAAGGGAAGCTGGACGCAGGCTGGAAGACTCTTGGGAGGTTAGGCATCTAGTGCTGCCCTACTCCCTCTCCTAAATCAGTAAAGTCGCGGGATGAGTGTTTAGCCATGGGCCGTGTGTATTTGCGGAGTGGTACATTGTGGTGGTCGTGTCCTTCTGTTAATTATTCAACTGTGGGGTTAACGAGACGAGAAATACTTGGACAGTGGATCAGCTGAGTAGATAAGGTTTTTGTTACTGACTTTATTGTGCCTAAGGAGAGAAACCTTGAAATAGTCAAAGCTAAGGATTTCCCTAATTAAGTAGAATACATTTTTCGCCGAAATACTGGGAATGGGGGAAAGGATACGTAGTCTGAGTAGCCAGGAGGGCTCTATTTCATTTTTCTGTGTTTTCTCCAGAGAAACAGTGAGTCGTTTTGCACTTTGAAGGCACACCTTATGTCTTCCACGTTTAGTAGAAGGAATTTATAGAGCATAACTTTTTACACAAACTGACAAACTCCTACTAAATTGTGAAAGAATCTTAATGACACTAATTGTGCCTAAATTTTAGTTACATGTATAGTTAAGGGATTTGATAGATTTCACCGCTTGCTTTTATGAGGATGTTTTCCTGCTAACGATGCGTTATGTTAAAAGCCTGCAATTTTATGAGATTTGACGTGTTTAAAAGAGAACAAAAGTTGAACATAAATCTAGAGCAAAGGCATTCAGACGTGTAAAATTTTCTGTGCAAATGGAATCTGTTTAACTCTCGAAAAACTACACCCCGTGGCTCATTAGAATTAAGTAGTAAACAAATTCGTCCAGGAAAAGTGATCATTCAGATTTAATGCGTTAATGTTGACCCTTGGTGTAATTTGGTAATGTTATCTTGAACTTTTACCCCAGTGTTTATAAACATTATTGTCTTAGTAACATTTGGTGACATTCCTCATTGCTCTTTGTGGGTGGTGGTGGTGGTTGTTGTTGTTTGGTGTATATAACTGTTCTGCTTCTAAATAGAACTTAATTAAGCTTCTTTGGTTAATTACACTGCAACAAAGTGGAATAACCATTTTCTATGGTGTTGAAATCTCACCAGTGTGTTGGCAGGTAGGAATTGAGATTGAACACAGACTTTTACAAGAATGAAATGTCAGTTGTGCCACACTATATATAATCCCTGAAATGCGAGAAATAACTGCTTTTCAGTTGAATGATCCAGTGTTACTAAAGTGCCACAATGCTTAACTGCCAGTTGGTGATGAGGGGTGGGTTTCTGCTTAGGGAATAACCGAATTGAATAGTTGATCAGTCTTGAGATAAGGTGATTTAAGGAGATTGCAAATTGTGCTAAACGTTTGTCGGGTAGATGTTTTTAGGCTTAAAAGAATACCAAGCAGAAAACGAGTGGCTTTGAGAAATTATTAACAATTTAGTTTGATAATTAAAGATCTTTTAGTAAGGAAAATTTTTGCAGGGAAAATTGCTTTGAATGAAGGTGTTTGAGCTGTCTGTAGTGGGGTTCTGGCGTCCTGCCTTTTGCATTTGTCCTTTGTAGCGTTTATAAGTAATTTTTAGTATCTTTGGTGACAGCAACTACATTTTTCATGGTGAGCAGTTCATAATGGGTATAAGTATTGAATCACTATGTTGTACAGTTGAAATCAGTAGTATGCTGTGTATCAACTATACTTAAAATTTTTAAAAGGCATTCTTAACAGCTGCAGGCAGGGCAGCTAGCCTGTATATAGGGTTAAAGGGAATGTTAAGTGTTGAATTTTGTATTTTGTTTGTAATGCTACCTATACTTGATTTTTACGTTAGTAGTGTAGTAATGCGTGTGTCAGCATGTGAGCTGTTAATATCTTATCTTTCAGTTTGCTGGTCTAGACCTGAAATCCTCTGATAATCAAAGTGAAGGAGGAAGTACAACAAGCAGTAAGTAATTTTTTTTCTCTCTAAAATCTTCATTAGCTTAATGTTTACATGTCATTGTATTTGCTAATTTTAAATTTAAGCTTTTTTCCCTTCTGTTTTCCACATGAATTACATTGACAAGTCTGCACAGTAAGAGACTTGTGGTTCTTTTTGAGTGGTAACTTGGTTTAGAAGAAAATTAATGTAGTAACAATACATTCTTCTTGTTGTTTCCTGGACAAGCATGAAGAAAGTGGGAAACATGTTCTATCTGTGAAATTACCTGAACTGATACCATATTGTTCAGAAACTGTATTTGTTTATGTGTTAAATTACTGCCATTTATTTCCCATGAAGAATCTGAGACAAATAGAACTAGGCCGTATGGGTTGTTAGGTGGTAGTGAGAATTTAAAATGTCAGTTGTATGGTGGGGACGTGGTACTGTGAATCTAGTAACCGTAATGTTGCTCATGTAATTATACGATGCCAAAATAAAATAAATAGAATGTCAGCTGTATTAAATTTTTTAAAATCTTTCTAGATCTCTTTGTTAGCTCTTGAAAAATTTTGTTCTTTGGGGAAGCAGAGTTGGCTTGATTTCCTGTTTTGAGGACTTCATAGACATTTCTGTTTGGGTAGGGAGAGGAATTGGTGGTGGTTTATCATTTGGCAGCTGATCTCACCTTGGGCTCAGGCTTGCAGGAAAGCAGTGGATACCCTTTGAAAACTTCTTCAAGTATGTGGTTAGTTCATGTAATGGTATTTGCCATTATGTGAATAATTTAATTCTAACGGTTTGGGATACTTGATTCAGTCTGAAAGTTAGAGATTAAAATTTGAGTTTTAAGGTATAAAACTGACGTTTTTCTTCTACTATGTAGATTAAGTGTTTTCATTCCTTGGTGATAGACCAGGCTGTTCACTTAACAAAAAGTCAAGGTAACACACACTATTCTTACCGTCATTTTCCTTTCCCTGCTCTTTAATTAACTTGGACTTCATTTACCAGAATAGAAACAAAGCCTTATTTTTGGGTAATTGGAGTTGATTTAGTGAATTTTTTCCCCTCAGATCTGTGTTTTTTGTTTGTTTGTTTGGTATCATTAATGTACAATTACATGAAGAAGATTATGTATACTAGACTTACCCAATCACGTAAGTTCCCCCCACATACAACATTACAATCACTGTCCATCAGCATAGTAGGATGGTGTATTTTTTTTAATTTTTTAATTTTTATTTTGTTATCATGTATCTACACTTACATGAAGAGCATTATGTTTACTAGGCTCTCCCCTACCCCAAGTATGCCCCACAAACACCATTACAGTTACTGTCCATCAGCATCGTAAGATGTAGAATCACTACTTGTCTTCTCTGTGTTGCACAGCCTTCCCCTTTCCCCACCCAGCACATTATACATGCTAATCATAATGCCCCATTTCTTCCCCGCCCTTATCCCTCCCTACCCTCCTGTTCTCCCCAATCTCTTTCCCTTTGGTAACTGTTAGTCCATTCCTGGGTTCTGTGGTTCTGCTACTGTTTTGCTCCTTCAGTTTTTCCTTTGTTCTTATACTCCACATACGAGTGAAATCATTTGGTATTTGTCTTTCTCCACCGGGCTGATTTCACTGAGCATAATACCCTCTAGCTCGATCCATGTTGTTGCAAATTTTAGGATTTGTTTTCTTCTTATGGCTGAGTAATACTCCATTGTGTATATGTACCACATCTTATTTATCCATTCATCTACTGATGGACCCTTACGTTGCTTCCATTTCTTGGCTATTGTAAATAGTGCTGCGATAAACATAGGGGTGCATCTTTCTTTTTCAAAGTAGAGTGATGCATTCTTAGGGTAAATTCCTAGGATTGGAACTCCTGGGTCAAATGGTAAGTCTATTTTGAGCGTTTTGAGGAACCTCCATATTGCTTTCCACAATGGTTGAACTAATTTACATTCCCACCAGCAGTATAGGGGGGTTCCCCTTTCTCCACAGCCTCGCCAACATTTGTTGTTTGTTTTTTGGATGGCAGCCATTCTTACTGGTGTGAGGTGATACCTCATTGTGGTTTAAATTTGCATTTCTCTGATAATTAGCGATGTGGAGCATCTTTTCATGAGTCTGCTGGCCATCTGTATTTGTTTTTTGGAGAACTGTCTGTTCAGTTCCTCTGCCCATTTTTTAATTGGATTATTTGTTGTTTGTTTAGGTGGGTGAGTCCTTTATATAATTTGGATGTCAAGCCTTTATCAGATCTGTCATTTACAAATATATTTTTTCCCATACTGTAGGGTTCCTTTTTGTTCTATTGATGGTGTCTTTTGCTGTACAGTGTTTTCAGCTTAATAATATAGTGCCAATTGTTCATTTTTGCTTTTGTTTTACTTTCCCAGGGAGATATGTTCAAGAAGAGGTCAGTCATGTTTATGTCTAAAAAGATTTTTGCCTACGTTTTTTTCTGAGAGTTTTATGGTTTCATGACTTACATTAAGGTCTTTGATCCATTTTGAATTTACTTTTGTGCATGGCATTAGATAGTGATCCACTTTCATTCTCTTACATGTAGCTGTCCAGTTTTGCCAGCATCATCATTTCCCCATTGTATGCCCATGGCTCCTTTATTGAATATTAATGACCATATATGCTTGGCTTAATGTCTAGAGTCTCTAATGAGTTCCACTGGTCTTTGACTCTGTTCTTGTGCCAGTACCAAATTGTCTTCATTACTATGGCTTTGTAGTAGAGCTTGAAGTTGGGGAGTGAGATCCCCCCCTACTTTATTCTTCTTTCTCAGGATTGCTTTGGATATTTGGGGTCTTTGGTGTTTCCATATGAATTTTTGAACTACTTGTTTTGGTTCATTGAAGAATGCTGTTGGTAATCTGATGGGGATTGCATCGAATCTGTAGATTGCTTTGGGCAGGATGGCCATTTTGAGAATATTAATTCTTCCTAGCCAGTAGCATGTGATGAGTTTATTAGTGTCCTCTTTAAATTCTCTTAAGAGTGTCTAATAGTTTTTAAGTTATAAGTCTTTCACTTCTTTGGTTAGCTTTATTCCTAGGTATTTTATTCTTTTTGATGCAGTTGTGAATGGAATTGTTTTCCTGATTGCTCTTTCTATTGGTTCATTGTTAGTGTATAGGAAAGCCACAGATTTCTGTGTATTAATTTTTTATCTTTCAACTTTGCTGTATTCCGATACCAGTTCTAGTAGTTTTGGAGTGGAGTCTTTAGAGTTCTTTTAGTACAATATCACGTCTTCTACAAATAATGTCAGTTTGATGTCTTCTTTACCAATTTAGATGCCTTGTATTTCCTTTTTCTGTCTAATTGCCATTGCTAGGACCTCCAGTACTATGTTGAACAACAGTGGGGAGAGTGGGCATCCCTGTCTTGTTCCTGATCTCACAGGAAAAGTTTCAGCTTCTTCCTGTTTAGTATGACGATGGCTGTGGGTTTATCATATATGGCCTTTATTATGTTGAGGTACTTGCCCTCTATTCCAATTTTGCTGAGAGTTTTTAACATGAATGAATATTGAATTTTGTCAAATGCTTTTTCAGCATCTATGGAGATGATCATGTGGTTTTTGTTTTTCTTTTTGTTGATGTGGTGGATGATGTTGATGAATTTTCGAATGCTGTACCATCCTTGCATCCCTGGCATGAATCCCACATGGTCATGGTGTGTTACTGTTTTGATATACTGTTGAATTCTGTTTGCTAATATTTTATTGAGTATTTTTGCATCTACATTCATCAGGGATATTGGTCTGTAATTTTCTTTTTGGGTGGGGTCTTTGCCTGGTTTTGGTATTAGGGTGATGTTGGCTTCATAGAATGAGTTTGGAAATATTCCCTAGTCTTCTATTTTTTGGAACACTTTAAGGAAAATGGGTATTATGTCTTCTCTGTGTGTCTGATAAAATTCCGAGGTAAATCCATCCAGCCCCAGGGTTTTGTTCTTGGGTAGTTTTTGATTACTGTTTCAATTTCTTTGCTTGTAATTGGTTTGTTTAACTTTTGTGTTTCTTCCTTGGTCAGTCTTGGGAGGTTGTATTTTTCTAGGAAGTTGTCCGTTTCTTCTAGGTTTTCCAGCAAAGGCATATAGGTTTTCATAGTAGTCTTTAATAATTCTTTGTATTTCTGAGGGGTCTGTCATGATTATTCCATTGTCATTTCTGATGCTCTTGATTTGTGTTGATTCTCTTTTTCTCTTAATTAGTTTGGCTAGAGGCTTATCTATTTTGTTTATTTTCTCAAAGAGCCAACTCCTGGTTTCGTTGATTTTTGCTATTTTATTCTTCTCAATTTTGTTTACTTCTTCTCTGATCTTTATTATGTCCCTCCTTCTGCTGACTTTACGCCTCATTTGTTCTTCTTTTTCCAGTTTCGATAATTGTGATGTTAGACTATTCATTTGGGATTATTCTTCCTTCTTCATGTGTGCCGTGATAGCTATATACTTTCCTTTTAAGACTGCTTTAGCTCTGTCCCACAGAAGTAGGGGCTTTGTGTTGTTGTTGTCATTTATTTCCGTATCTCCATTTTAATCTGGTCGTTGATCCCTTGACTATTTAGAAGTGTGTTGTTAAGCCTCCATGTGTTTATGAGCCTTTTTGCCTTCTTAGTATGATTTCTGGTTTTATACCTTGTGGTCTGAAAAATTGGTTGGTAGATTTTCAATCTTTTTGGATTTACTGAGGCTCTTTTTGTGAGCCAGTATGTGGTCTATTCTGGAGAATGTTCCATGTGCACTTGAGAAGAATGTATATCCTGTTGCTGTTGGGTGTAGAGTTCTATAGATGTCTATTAGGTCCATCTGTTCTAGTGTGTTGTTCAGTGCCTCTCTGTCCTTACTTAATTTCTGTGTGGTGGATCTGTCTTTTGGAGTGAATGATGTGTTGAAGTCTCCTAAAATGAATACATTGCATTCTATTTCCTCCTTTAGTTCTGTTAGTATTTGTTTCACATATCATGGTGCTCCTGTGTTGGGTGCATATATTTTTATAAAGGTTACATCCTCTTGTTGAACTGAGTCCTTTATCATTATGTAATGTCCTTCTTTATCTCTTGTTACTTTCTTTGTTTTGAAGTCTATTCTGTCTGATACTACTACTGCAACACCTGCTTTTTTCTCCCTATGGTTTGCATGAAATATCTTTTTCAGATGGTATGTTTTTTGAGGATATACTCTTAGGTTTTTACAGTGATGGTCATACTTGCTATATGTTAGAATTCATGCAAGTTAAGTAAGAGATAGCCCTTTATAGTGTTTGTTAAGTAATTATTAGTAACTGAACTGAATTTGATATGAGGAATATTTCTTAATCTATGTTCCCAATTTTCCAGACTTGTCTCCCACCCTTCAATTTTAGGGTAAAAATTATATTAATTAAGTAGTAATTTATTTTTTGGTATTTATTACCTACTGCGAAACAACTTTTAAGGGAGGCTTTAAAGCTTGCTTTTGTAAAAAGCTGTGTGTTGGATGCTATAATGGGCTTTTAATTTTTGTTTTTCGCTTAGAAGGGCGTTATATACCTCCTCACTTAAGGAACAGAGAAGCATCTAAAGGTACGTGATTAAAAGCAACTTTGTATCCAGCATTTTGTATGCTTAGAGATGACTTAGCCTAGGGAAAATGAGGTAACTGGGAAGTCTGTACACGTTTTCTCTTGTTCAAGAACAAGCACTTCCTAACTTTGAAAAGGTTCATCTAATTTTAAGTAATTGAGAGTTACTTCTTTTGACCCACTTTCACTAGTATAATTTTACTGTTAACAGTTCCCACTAGTCTGGGGCTGTATCTATAAACATTGACAACATGATTGATTTCACTTTGAAAATGTGTGTGTCTGTATTAAATATGTAGATTAAAACTGCACATGTATTAAGCCACCTGATAGCAGGTTTATTGTAGAATAGTTAATTGCAGGAGTACAAGCTTGTGCACTTTAGTAAGTTGGATAGATTGTCTGATCTTAGCTTTTTGCCTGAACTGCTTCATTTGAAAGGTTTTGCCTAAAATGTTATGGAAATCCTGAATATATTTTACTGTTGATTTCTTAATGTAGAGTGGCGATAGCTTATTAAATATATTGTTAGAACCACTTGGGTGACTGAAATTTTAGAAAGAAGGGAAAGGTCAGGAAAAATACTTAAAGCTGAAAGGAAAGAATAAGGACTGGTAAATAAGTAAGGGTTTGAGGGTATTTCAGTAAGGGAGACGATAACCTATAGCTTGAGGTCTGTAGTTTTCCTGAATTAAACTTTTAAGTGTGTGTAGGTCTACCAGAAGGTAATTTAGCTAATGTTAGGGGTTTTTTTCAAAGTAACTGCAGAGTTATGAAATGTGTTAATGAGTTCTCCTCAGTGTATCTTGCTGGCATAGCATCCAGAGCATATTAAGTGTTTTTAAAGGGAGTTGTCAGTACCTTCAGAAGTTTTTGGGACAGATCTTAAAAATTCAACAGTCAGCCTGCTAATGGCTGTGGCTCATCCATCTGGCAAATGGTGGAGCTATAAATTTAATAAAGTGTCTGATTCTGGTTTTTATCAGCTTGTGGAGTGAGTTTACTTTGAACTTTTCAATGTCTGTAGATGTGCCTTAGAGACTTGTCCAATTAGGAAATTAGGCAAGGGAGATAGTGGAGTTTTCTTTTTTCCTTGATATACCTGTGTTGTCACCAAGCTTGATCCAACATTGTTGTACTCTACTATTTGACAATAGTTTATGTAAGTGTACCTATGCAAATAACGTTTACACCAACTGTTTGTTTGGTTTTTTAATACTGAAATGGGGAGGTGCTTACCAATACCTCATGTAAGGTAAATTCAAAAACAGGGAGATTTTCATGAGAACAGAGTGAGGAACCTTTCTGGAAGTTCAGAGGCTGTTAAAAGTTTTGACAAATGTGGTACATGTTTCATAATTTAGAGTTCTTCCTGAAAAATCTACCCGCTGTAAATGTTTTGTGGTTTATTCCTTAAGTTGAGGATCATTTCAAAAAATCCAGTGGTAGTTTTTGAATACAGGTAGCTTTATTTTATATGTGGAAACCTTTGAAGACATTTGAAAAGTGCACTGAAGTCAAATAGAAATATTAAAACTCTTTTCACGCTGTTTACATTCTCTTAATTTATTTCTTGTAAGAGTAAGCTAGAACATTGCGTATGTATTGAAGATGTTCAACTGACTTCTCATATTTATATCACTGCTGATAAAGTTCCTACCAAGTTGCCTTCTCCAAGTCTTCTAATTGACTAAGTTCTGTTTTCACAATGCCACTTATTTACTATATAGATCCCATAAGAAGTAGATAAAGCATAATTCAGTTCCTAGAATTTAGTGCTTCAGCCATTATAAAATTTGAAACTTTTTGTCCTAGTATATCTGACATGTTTCTCAGTAATCATGTAGTGTATCTATTCATTTTGTTTTCCCTAGGCTACTAACAATACCTCAGATTAATTAACCTTTAGTTAAATTGGGAATTCCAGAAGGTGTATTGTCTGGCAATAATACTTATTTTAAATTTACCTCGTTTTGTATAATGCTTTGTGAGATATTTAGGGGTGGGCATAACTAAAATGCTTCGGTAGAGTTGCCCTAGCTACTTACTTATTTCTGAAGGTAAAGATTTGGGAGAGGCACTTGAAATTTCTCTGAGAGAGCAGGCCCAGCTTTTAAGTAGTATTAACTATGGTCTTTTCAAAATAATCTTATTGGAATAAGCCTAGGTTTTTGGAGTATAGCAAACCATGATACTTGAATGGAATATAAATTGTGTGTCTTATGGTCAATGTAAAAGTAATATACTTTAGTTACATGTAAACCTAATTTTTAAGGGTGTGTTCATTTAGTGCATTGTTGTTAAGACCATGAGGTTACTTTGTTTACTGCAGTAATTTCTAGCAGAAAAGAGGATTTAAGGCAGTGAAGGACTATTTGCTGGTGAAAACCTACTACCTAAATCTTTCAGTTCTCTTTTCCCATGTTTTACATAAGTAAATCCATTGACCCTTGGTGTCCTACAAGCTTGAAAGTTTAAAAGAAGACTGAAAAACCTCCTTATTTGGAAAGATCAGAATTATGTCATATTTTTTTTCTTTTTTTGTTTGTTTGTTTGGGAGGATTAGATGATAAAGACCGATCAGGGTGGAGTTGTAAAGATAAGGATGCCTACTGCAGTTTTGGGTCTCGAGATACAAGAGAAAAGCCCAGTTACTTCAGTGATCATGGAAGTAGATCAAGGGGAAGGTAAATTACTATATTATTTTGTTGATCTTTCGTCATCATTAATGGACCATTGTTCTATTGCAAATTTTAAGCAAATGTTGGTGTAGTATTGTTAGCTCAAAGATCTTTATTGATTTAATATGTTCATTTACATGCAGTAGAAATATGCGATTTGATAGTGTTATTTGTATTTATTTAATCGTATGATTTTTTTGTGTTGGTTTAAACATTTTTTTATGATTGCACAATTTTGATAAACTGATCTCACGAATTTAGTATCTATTTGCTCCTGTATTATTTTTTACAAACAAGACTAAGATTCTTTCTTTTCTTTCTTCTCTTACATTTGTGGGTTAATCTGTTTCAAAATTCAAATGTAAAGTTTATACTAGTTAAATGTATTGTAGAACTTAATTTTTAGCATCTGAGACTTGTTCTAAGCTGCACAATTGTTAAAAAAAGGAAAGAACAATGCTGGTTTTCTAAAATTGGAAATGTATCCACTATGTATAACCATTGGTTTTAAGTAGAGGACCTTATTTCACAAATTGAGATGTTAATATTGAGTTTTGGCATCTGAAATGTCCTTGTGACAAAAATGTTTAACTAATATATATTTCTAGAAAGATGATAACATGGTTTTGGCTAAATGACATATTTTGGCAAATTGTTCTGGTTAGGTTTGATGATCGTGGACAAAGTGGCTCTGATGGTGTTGGCAGTCATGTCAGCACTGGCTTTAGCAAATTTGAATGCAGTGGACAAAGTTGTTGGCGTGACAGATCAGATGAAGATGATTGGTCAAAACCACTTCCACCAAGTGAACGCTTGGAGCAGTGAGTTTATGAAAGGTGTTGATTGTTATGACAACTTACTAGCTAGTATAATTCTGCATTATAATAATTTGGTTTCAGGGAACTGTTTTCTGGAAGAAACGCTGGGATTAACTTTGAGAAGTATGATGATATACCAGTAGAGGCAACTGGAAATAACTGTCCTCCACATATTGAAAGTGTAAGTGACTTTGTTTTACTTTTTTAACAATTCTTTATTAAAGTTACTACTGAAAACTTCATTGGATTATGAAAAAGGAGAAACTGGTATTTTTTAATGTTACCATTATCAGTAATCCTGAAAGAAAAATGTGTCTGAGGAAGAACCAACACTGTTTGTACATTAGTCCACTTTCTTAAAAAATACCATGATGATTTTACCTAAAATGAAAGCAGAAGTAATCTTGTCATGAGTAGGTAGTCATTTAGTTGGCTTCTTCCATTCTTGTATTATAAAACAAATTACAATGGGTAGTGTATTTCTCATTTTGTGTATATTTGATCTGGTTAAATTTCTTTACAGTTCAGTGATGTTGAGATGGGAGAAATTATCATGGGGAACATTGAGCTTACTTGTTACACTCGTCCAACTCCAGTGCAAAAGCATGCCATTCCCATTATTAAAGAAAAGAGAGACTTGATGGCTTGTGCCCAAACAGGTAAGCCCACTTGATGCAGTTTAGAAGTCAGTATCTTACCTAGACTAGTGCTAAAAGTAGCACATTGTGTAGGGACACCTGAGTACTGTGTTTATTAGCTTGGTTTTGAGCTAGGTAAAGGTTAGTTGGTGACGTCTCTTTTAACCTGTGTCTTTGGATCCGTTGGATGGAATCAGTGTGTCTCCTCAGGGTATCTTGGGGAGGTCTGTAACAAATTGTCAGTTTGATACTGCTGCAACAGAACAAGGGAAGATCCTGTGATCCATAACAATTAGGTTGGGGAGAGGAAGAGAGTATTTTGGGAATTGGGGTATGGAGGAGGGCGGGAATAGTAATTTATTCTTAATTTAGGATGGGTTATAGATGGCAGAACAGTATTAAAACTTCTGCTTGGATGTATTACAAATTTTGAGTCATTTGAATTTAAAGTTGATATAACTTCTCTCAATCACTGTTATATATGTCTTACACTAGGTGTATAGTAAGTTTTACAACAG
Source organism: Manis javanica (assembly GCF_040802235.1). Taxonomy (NCBI): domain Eukaryota; kingdom Metazoa; phylum Chordata; class Mammalia; order Pholidota; family Manidae; genus Manis; species Manis javanica. The sequence goes on along the minus strand of NW_027332170.1, from coordinate 2,056,194 downwards.
TTAATGCACATGTCACAAACTAACTGCTTCAGGCGTCCACTTGGTGGAGAGGTTTTAGCCAACCACCTTTATCTGATTTGTCACACTGATTGTGTCCACTGTGTTCAGATTTGGCTAACCCAATCATTACCATGCTTGCCCATCTTTTGTACCTAATTGTGGCCTTTAAGTTAACGCCACTGCCTGCTTTCTCAATGAGTCTTCCTGAAACAACTGCAGTTTTCCAACGGCAGAGACATGCTGGCCCCGAGAACCCTCTTTTGGACTCTTTGGAATGGCTGACTCTTGCTTCACATTCCAACAGTGTATATACCAAAACAGTATGGAAGTGGAAGTGGATGCAGGAGAAAGCAAAATGGTTGTTTCTGTGTAAATTAAAATGCAGAGACTTGAATAGTGCATTGTGTAAAATGTTCACAGAAGTTCCTCAGCTGGCACTTTTTGCTTTGCTGTGTAAACATACTATGTTTTCCAGAAAATCAGGCATAGAGTAAAATTTTCTTACCCAAGAGGGTGTTTGGAATACTTCATAAAATTATTTTCTTCCAGGCTCTGGAAAAACAGCAGCATTTCTCTTACCCATCTTAAGTCAGATTTATGGAGATGGTCCAGGCAAGGCTTTGAGGGCTGTGAAGGTAAAGAAATCATTGTAAGAAGTTTTTTCATTGGAAGACTTACCAAAATATTTGTTGGGACCCTTCTTTCTAAGTGATGTGTACTATATTTTCATTTTTTAAATGTTGTTTTCAGTCTGATTATCCTACAGAAAGCCAGTTTTGCATGTAATTTTTACATTACAGAGGGAATTTTGATGTCAAGAATTTTTTAAAGAATAAACAAACTTTGGGTCTTTAAGTTTAATTCATGAAATTTCCTTTTTAGGAAATTGGAAGGTATGGACGCCGTAAACAATACCCAGTTTCCTTAGTTTTAGCTCCTACAAGAGAACTGGCTGTACAGATCTATGAGGAAGCCAGAAAAGTAAATATGCATTTTACTTATTGTTGCTGTTTTTAATTAGTGATACATTTCTGACTACCCAATGAATCCTTTGCTTACAGTTTTCATACCGGTCTAGAGTTCACCCTTGTGTGGTTTATGGTGGTGCTGATATTGGTCAGCAGATTCGAGATTTAGAACGTGGGTGTCACTTGTTAGTTGCCACTCCAGGGCGTCTACTGGATATGATGGAAAGAGGAAAAATTGGATTAGACTTCTGCAAGTAAGTTAATTTCTGTATCTGAGATGTAGCTTTTTTTGGTATCATTAATCTACAGTTACATGAGGAATTTTATATTGACTATCCTCCCCCCATCACCAAGCCTCCCCCCGCAAACCTCATTACAGTCAGTGTCCATCAGCATACGAAGATGCTGTAGAATCACTACTTCTGTCTCTGTTGCAAAGCTCTCCTCGTGTCACCACCCCGCATATTATGCATGCAAATCATAATGCCCCTTTCTTTTTTAACCCCCTTATCCCTCCCTTCCCACCCATCCTCCCCAGTCCCTTTCCTTTTAGTAACTGTCAGCCCATTCTTGGGTTCTTTGGGTCTGCTGCTGTTTTGTTTCTTCAGTTTCTTCTTAGCTCTTCTACTCCACATACTTGTGAGATGACTTGGTACCAGTCTTTCTCCTCCTGGCTTATTTCTCTGAGCATAATAAACTTTAGCTCCATCCATGTTGAAAATGGCAGGATTTTTTTCTTTTTGAAGCTGGATAATTCTCCATTGTGTATAGGTAGCACTGTTTTTTTTTATCCATTCATCTCGTGATGGACACTTAGGTTGCTTCCATTTCTTGGCAATTGTGACTACTGCTGCGATAAACATAGGGGTGTGTATGTCTTTTTCAAACTGGGCTGCTGCATTCTTAGGGTAAATTCCTAGGAGTGGAATTCCGGGGTCAAATGGTATTTCTATTTTGCGTTTCTTAAGGAACCTCCATACTGCTTTCCACATGGTTGAACCTAATTTACATTCCCACCAGCAGTGTAGGAGGGTTCCCCTTTCTCCACAACCTCGCCAACATTAGTCATTTGTTTTTTTGGTGCTGGTGATCCATACCACCATGTTATGATATCTCATTGTGGTTTTCATTTGCATTTCTCTCATGACTAGTGATGTGTAGCATCTTTTCATATTTCTGTTGTCCATCTGAGTTTCTTTGGAGAACTCTCTAGTTCAGCTCCTCTGACCATTTTTGGATTACATTATTTGCTTTTTGTTTGTTGAGGTGCATGAGCTCTTATATATTTTGGATGTCAACCCTTTAATTGGATCTGTCATTTATGAACATATTCTCCCATACTGTAGGATGCCTTTTTGTTCTATTGGTGGTGTCCTTTGCTGTACAGAAGTTTTCAGCCTGGTATAGTCTCGCTTGTTCATCTTTGCTTTTGTTTCCCTTGCCTGGGGAGGTATGTGCATGAAGACGTCGCTTGTGTTTATGTCCAGTAGATTTTTGCATATGTTTTTTTCTGAGAGTTTTATGGTATCATGACTTTCATTCAGGTCTTTGATCCATTTCAAATTTATTGTTGTAAATTGTGTTAGATGATGATGCAGTTTCATTCTCTTTTATCTATCTGCCCAGTTTTGCAAATGACAGCTCTTGAAGAGGCTGTCATTTCCACATTGTATATCCATGGCTCCTTTATCGTATACTAGTTGAATATATATTTTTGGGTTAATATCTGGACTCTATCCTGTCCCACTTGTCTGTGGGTCTGTTGTGGTGACAGTATCAAATTTTATTGATTACTGTGGCTTTGAAGTAGAGCTTGAAGTTGGGAAGCAAAATGCCCCCTCTTTATTCTTCCTTTTCAGGACTGCTTTGGCTGTTTGGGGTCTTTGGCAGTTCCATGTGAATTTTAGAGTTTTTCCAGTTAGTTGAAGAATGCTGTAGTATTTTGATATGGAGTGCATTAAATTTGTAGATTGTTTTACTGAGGTCGGCCTTTTTGACAATATTCATTCTTCCTAGGCAAGAGCATGGGATGAGTTTCCATTTGTTAGTGACCTCAGTTTCTCTTAAGAGTCTTGTAGTTTTCAGGATATAGGTCTTTCACTTCCTTGGTTAGGTTTTATTCCTAGGTATTTCAATCTTTTTGATGTAATTGTGAATAGCATTTTTTCCCCAATTTCTCTGTCTCCTAGTTCATTGTAAGTGTATAGGAAAGCAGCAGATGTTCTGTGTATTAATTTTGTATCCTGCAACTTTTCTGAATTCAGATATTGATTCTAGTAGTTTTGGGGTGGAATGTTTAAGTTTTTTATGTACAATATCATGTCATCTGCAAACAGGAAGATTTGATCTGGATTCCTTGTATTTCTTTGTTTTGTCTGATTGTCATGGCTAAGTCTTCCATTACTATGTCGAATAACAATGGGGAGAGTGGGCATCCCTGTCTTGTTCCCAATCTTAGTAGAAAAGCTTTCAGCTTCTCACTGTTAAGTATGATTGTGGCTGTGGGTTTGTCATATACCGGCCTTTAATTATGTTGAGAAACTTGCCCTCTCCTATCCATATTGTTGAGAGTTTTTATCGAGAATGGATGTTGGATTTTGTTGAACACTTTCTCAGTGTCTGTGGAGATGCTTATCTGGCTTTTGTCTTTCTGTTTGTTGATGTGGTAGATGATGTTGATGGATTTTCGAATGTTGTACCATCCTCTGTCCCCTAGGATGAATCCCACTTGGTCATGGTTTATGATCCTCTTGATGTTATTTTTGAATTCCGTTTTGCTAATATTCTATTGAGTATTTCTGCATCTGTGTTCATCAGGGATATTGGTCTGTAGTTTTCTTTTTCTGTGGGGTCTTTGCCTGGTTTTTGGTATTAGAGTGAAGCTGGCTTCGTAGAATGAGTTTGTAAGTTTGCCCACCCTCTTGTATTTTTTGGAAAACTGAAATGAAAATTGATATTCTGTCTTTTTCTGTATGTCTGGTAAAATTCTGTGGTAAATCCACCTGGCCCGGGGGTTTTGCTCTTGAGTAGTTTTTTGATTACTGATTCAACTTCGTTGCTAGTAATTGGTGTCTTTGGATTTTCTCTTTCTTTCTTGTTTCAGTTCTTGGAAGGTTGTACTTTTCTAGGATGTCTGTCCATTTTCTTTGAGGTTTTCCAGCTTGTTAGCATATAGATTCTTCATAGTATTCTCTAATAATTCTTTGTATTTTGGTGGGGTCCATCGTGATTTTTTCCTTTCCTACTTTTAATTCTGATGATGTGTGGAGATTCTTCTCTTTCTCTTACTAAGTCTGCCTAGGGGCTTATTTTGTTTACTTTCTGAAAGATCCACCTCTACATTTCATTGATTTTTTTCTGTTATTTTTTTCTTCTCAATTTTATTTTATTTCTACTCTGATTTTTATTATGTCCTTCATTCTCTGACTTTGGACTCATTTGTTCTTCTTCCAGTTTCAATAATAGTGACTTTAGACTATTCATTTGGGATTTTTCTTCCGACTTTAAATAGGCCTTTATTGCTATACACTTTCCTCTTAGAACTGCCTTCACCGTGTCCCACAAAAGTTGGGGCTTTGTGGTGGCGTTGTCATTTGTCTCCAAATATTGCCTGATCTCTTTTAATTTGGTCATTATCCATTGATTATTTAGGAGCACGTTGTTAAGCCTCCATGTGTTTGTGAGCCTTTTTGCTTTCTTTGTACAATTTATTTCTAGTTTTACACCTTTGCGGTCTGAGAAGGTGGCTGGTAAAATCTCTATATTCTTTAATTTACTGAGGCTCTTTTTGTGGCCTCATACATGGTCTGCCCTGGAAAATGTTCCATATGCGCTTGAGAAGAATGTGTGTGGGTGTAGAGTTCTGTAGAGGTCTGTTAGGTCCACCTGTTCTAGTGTGTTGTTTAGTGCCTGTGTGTCCTTAGTTTCTGTGTGGTGGTGATCTGTCCTTTGGAGTAAGTGGTCTGTTGAAGTCTCCTAAAATGAATGCATTGCATTCTCTTTCCTCCTTTAGTTTTGTTAGTATTTGTTTCCCATATGCTGGTGCACCTGTGTTGTGGTGCATGTATATGTACAATAGTTATATCTTCTTGCTGGACTGGACCCCTTTTATCATTACATAATGTCCTTTATTGCTTGTTACTTTTCTTTGTTTTGAAGTCTATTTTGTCTGATACTAGTACTGCAACACCTGCTTTTTTCCTCCCAGTTGTTTGCATGAAATGTCTTTTTCCATCTTTTGAATTTTAGTCTGTGTATGTCTTTGGGTTTGAGGTGTGTGTCTTAAGCAGAATATAGATGGGTCTTGCTTCTTCTTATCCATTCTGTTACTGTGTGTCTTTTGATTGGTTTAATTCCACCATTTACATTTAGGGTGAATATTGAAAGATACGTCTTTATTGCCATTGCAGACGTTAGATTTGTGTTTTACCAAACGTTCAAGGGTAGCGTCTTTTACTAACCTGTCTAACAACAACTGCCTTAATAAGCTGTTACATTCACAGTCTGATCATGATTTCTCTCCCTTCTTATTCCTCCTCCTCCATGCTTTTATATGTTACATGTTTTTATTCTGTACTCCTTGGGTTTCCTTTACCGCTTTTGTACGTAGTTGATTTCATTTTTTGTGTTTAGTTAGTGTTTGGTTGGTCTGCTTTCTTTGCTGTGATTTTATTTTCTCTAGTGACATCTATTTAGCCTTAGGAGTGCTCCCATGTAGAGCAGTCCCTCTAAAATACCCTGTAGAGGTGGTTTGTGGGAGGCAAATTCCCTCAACTTTTGCTTTTCTGGGAATTGTTTAATGCATCCTTCATATTTGAATGATAATTGTGCTTGACACAGTATTCATTGTTCTAGGCTCCTTCTGTTTGATTGCATTAAATATATCATGTTATTGTCCTTCTGGCCTGTAAGTTTCCTGTTGAGAAGTTCTGACGATAGCCTGATGGTTTTCCTTTGTAGGTGAACTTTTCTCTCTGGCTGCCTTTAAAACTCTGGCCTTGTCCTTGGTCAGTGCCGTTTTAATCTTGTGTCCTTGGTGTCGTCCTCCCTGGGTCCCTTGTGGTCTTCTATGTTCTGAGAGACTATTTCGTCCCCCCAGTTTTTGGGAATATTTTCAGCAATTTATTTCTTCAAAGACACCTTCTGTTCCCTTTTTCTCTCTTCCTTCTTCTTTTTGCTACCCCTTTAATGTGGGTATTGTCCCATCTGGCTTTGGTCACACAGTTCTCTGAATGGTTTTTCATTCCTGGAGATCCTTGTATCTGCCTCAGAATCTCTGTGTTTCTGTTGTCTGCTCTCTGTTCCATTAACAAGCCTCTGGCACCTCAGCCAGTCTGCTCTCAAGTCCTTCCAGAGATTGTTTTATTTCTGTACTCTCCCTCCTAACTCGATCCTTTAGCTCTTGCATATTTTCTCTGCAGGTCCATCAGCATGGTTATGACGTTAATATTGAATTGTTTTTCAGGGAGTTTGGTTAAATCTATCTCCCCAGGCCCTCTCTTGGGGTGGTCTGGGTAATTCTGGACTGCACCAAATTCCTCCGCCTTTTCACATTGGTAGAGGTAGCTGTAGGCAGGTAGCGCTTGTGTCACCAAGTACTTTCCTGCTTGTTGGTCACCTTGCCCTTCTCCGCTGCCTGTGCTGGTCACCCACACACCAGGAGAAGCTTCTGGTTTTATTTCCTGAACTGCCACAGGCAGTGCAGCCATCGGGGCATCCCTGGGCCCTGTGGGGAGAGGCAGGCACGTAGGGTGTGTTCTCCTGCAATAACAGCTACCCTTCACACCCTGTTCCGGCTTCCTCTGTCTGTGCTGGGCTGCCGCGTGCCGTGGAGCCTCTGAGTCTGGCCCAGGTGGCTGTGAAGGAGGCCCTGGGCAGCTGCTGTGGGCGCAGCTACTCTCAGGCTGCTCTCCTGCTGCAGCGGGACCACTCAGGAAGGGTAATTGACAGGAGGCTGTTTAATCACCATGAGGGGTTTCAGGAATGCACTGCCGCTCAGGGTGTTAGTGTTACGGTGCCTGAAGTTCCCCAGGATTCCCAGCTGCTGGGCTGAGTGTGCCTGGCTGCTGTGAGGCCCCTGTCTCTTTAAGTCTTTCAAAAAGCACTCGCTTTTCTTCTGTCCCTAAGGCACTAGCTGTTGCGACCTGCTCACATGTTTTACCGTTGCATTTCCCTTATATCCAGCGCACCATGCACTGTGTGTCTGTGATCCTGGTGCGGATGACTAGGGCTTGGTATTTAGCAGGCCTGGGCTCCCTCTCCCTCCCCACTCCAACTCCTCTCCTCCCACTGGTGGGCTGGGTTTGGTAGAGTGCTCAGCTCCTGCCAGGCCTTGGCTTGTATCTTACCTCCTTCGTGAGGTGATCAGTTCTCGCAGCTGTCGATGTAGCCTTACTGTTTTTTGTACTGTTATCTTCTGGCCTCTCTTTTAGGAATAGTTGTACTTGTTGTATTTTCAAAAATATATATGGTTTTAGGAGGAGATTTCCGCTGCCCTTCTCTCGCAACCATCTTGGCCCCTCCTCCGAGATGAAGCTTCTTTAATATTAGTGGTCGTTTTGTAGTTATTTATTAGTATTGAGATTAAAACATGAATTATTTCAACTTTATACATAGTCTTTGAAAAATATCAGTTAGCCTGTATTTGTACACAGGCAAGTAATTGTCTCCTTGGCTTGTGTGAACTAAGTGTGTTTCTTGAGGTACTTTGTGTAGTAAGAATTTTGGATAAATGTATCAAGCTTAATTAAAGACACAACTATATTCAACTAAGTTTCTCATCAGATCCTAAATGGGGTGTTTTTTTGTTACAGATACTTAGTGTTGGATGAAGCTGATAGGATGCTGGATATGGGATTTGAACCTCAGATACGTCGTATAGTTGAACAAGGCAGTATGCCACGGAAGGGTATTCGCCACACCATGATGTTCAGTGCTACCTTTCCTAAGGGAATACAGGTGTTTTTTTAGAAAAAATACAACTTCCTTTTTTAGAACATATTTGTTAATAAGTACTTGAGTATCTTCAGATAGTTAAAAAGTTAGAGTAATAATATTTCAGGGTTTTATTTTTCCCTTTTTTCAGTGGCTTGCTCATGATTTCTTGGATGAATATATCTTCCTGACGGTAGGCAGAGTTGGCTCTACCTCTGAAAACATCACACAGAAAGTAGTTTGGGTGGAAGAGTCAGACAAACGGTCATTTTTGCTTGACCTCTTAAATGCAGCAGGTAAGGTGAATTATAAATAGTGTCAGCTAGTTGTAAGAAAAATCAGTTTGGGTCTCTTTAGCCTCAAGCTTATCTTTCACATACCTTCTTAAGTGATAAGTTTTTATTAGCTCCAAGTGCTTGTTTACCTAGTGCAGAATTCAACCCAGTTAATATTTAGAAAAGGTAATTACGCCTGTTGCTCTTAGTAAACAAAATTTTCCATATAATTTTTCAGGGAAGGATTCACTGACGTTAGTGTTTGTGCAGACCAAAAAGGGTGCCGATTCTCTCGAGGATTTCTTATCCTGTGAAGGATATGCTTGTACCAGTATTCATGGAGATCGATCACAGAGGGATAGGGAGGAGGCCCTTCACCAGTACCGTTCAGGAAAAAGCCCAATTCTGGTGGCTACGGCCGTGAGTACGTTTTTGTTTTTGGGTTGCGCATGTTTGACTATTGTTTCTTTTAACAAAAGTTATTTTTCAGGTGGCAGCAAGAGGATTAGACATTTCAAATGTGAAGCATGTAATCAATTTTGATTTGCCAAGTGATATTGAAGAATATGTACATCGGATTGGTCGTACAGGACATGTAGGAAACCTTGGTAAAGTGTTTTAGTTTGACACAGAATCTGAAATACTAGAACCTTTATTTTTAAGGGAAGGTGGACATGACATCCATCAGGTGTCAGATAACAGTTACTTGTATTCCAGTTTAACTTGAATTGTAACGTCACATTTTTGAGTTATAGCTATTCTGCATATAAGTAAAAACACTGAGCAACTTCACAGAAATCCAGGCATTATATACATTTTTGGACTCTTGTAGGCCTTGCCACCTCATTCTTTAATGAAAGAAATAGAAATATCACAAAGGATTTGTTGGATCTACTTGTTGAAGCTAAACAAGAAGTGAAATCTTGGTTGGGAAACATGGCTCATGAACACCACTATAAGGGTAGCAGTCATGGACATTCTGAGAGGTACGGATTGTTTCCAGCCTTCTTATTTTCTCTATGGGGGTTAAGTAAAATACTGTGCACAATTTGCCTACTTGGATAAGGGTTGGCCTTGGCAAGGCTGATGTGGAGTCAAAAATGTTGATGTTAACTGCTCATGTCTTCAGGAACACTCTTTGAGGAATTGACCCCATTGGAAATTGGTTTGAAAACTCAGAAATAGTGGGTCTAGGGACAGGAATTGTCATTTTTATTGAATTTCTTGTTCATTAGAAGACTTTTTCCTTGTAATTGTAGATTCAGTGGAGGATTTGGTGCCAGAGACTATCTACAAAGCAGTGGTTCCACCAGTTCTGTCTTTAGTAGTAGTCATGCAAGCAGCAGCCACAGTGGTGGAGGTGGTGACAGCAGCAGCAGAGGATTTGGTGGAGGTAACATAATTTTTTCCATTTCATATTTTTGGCAAAGACTTCTTTTTTTCAAAGAATAAATTAGTGGAGAAATTTATTTTCTAAAGAACACAAAATCCAATTCTGTAGCTATCTTTTACAATGTTTATATTTCAAGTACTTGAGAAAAAAAGTTACTTAAAAGTGCTGGCTTAATTTATTTTTAACATCTCTTGACAGGCGGTTATGGAGGCTTCTCTACCTGTTGATGGACAAGTAGGAAATTACAGCTTCCAGGTTGTCAGCTGGTGGAGCAATTGAATCTGCTTTGCAACAAAGTCGTCCTTTTAAACAACCTCATCTGGAAACCACATGTAACTAACCAGACCATATTGTGTAGCTTTAAGAACTGCAGTCCAATTACCAACTGTGATTGCCCTGAAAGCTCAAAGACCCAAGAAGAAAACAGTAGTCAACAGTATATTAATAAGTTGATTTAAAGATTTAATTGATGTAGCTTGGATTAACCCCCCTCCTGCTTATTCCCAGCCCAAACTGCATTTACAATTTTGTGACTAAGGATCGTTTGTTAATTGTGACTTAAACTTAGAACAACTTACTGTTTTGATATTCTTTGGCTCCCTAATGCCCAAAAAGTGTCAGTCATTCAAATAAAGATACTGAGGTTGGGCTAAAATCAAACCTTGGCACACAGGTCTAATGCCACTTAGCAGGAATCATCAATTTGATATAAATGTAAAGGAAAAAACTTGGGCAGTAGCTTGTGTTGAGACATTTTCATAAAGGAAGACTGGGAAGAACATCTTAAAGCTGAATTAGTTCAAAATGTGGCAGATTGTACTGTGATTTGCTCACTCTATCCTGGTTTGGCATTTAGAACTTCTGAGCCATTCCAGCTGTGTTGAGGTGGCAAGTACAAATGTATCCATATATATTTCAAAGCATTCTTCAAACTTTTTGCAAGTAGTACAACTCCTAAAATTTACGGTAAAGTTAGGCAAATGTGGGCATACTGTTAGGAAAAGTTAAGAGGTTTGATAGGTGCTTGAAGGGGATTTCATTCTTAATAAGATGTTTTTGATGCTGGCCATGTGTGAAATTTAAATAGATGACTGACCCATGGCAATTTATAAGTCCTCTTAATGGGTTAGAATTTAGTCTTTAATGCATGCTAGTGTTGATGTTTCTTGGTCAAGAGGATATAAGCAGGATTTTACATCAGGCTTTAATACAGACTCACAGTCTGTTAAAACTGCAGTGAAATATTAAAATGGCTTACATTTGTAGACTTTGTAGATTAGAGTAATAAACAAATCCTTGAGATCAAAGAGGATGAAAATACGTACTCCACTGCACAAGGTGTCATTTCTGTATACTGCAGTTGAATTCTGTCTTAGTTTCATAGGATTCCATTGTATTTATAGCCTCTTTCCTAACTTGGCCAAAGATAATATCCCATCCCTAAAAATACCTCTGCCACTTTGAATTCTCTGCTAATTTTGTGTCTGGAATGCAGTAATCTTTACCAGTTAATCTTCATGATGGCATAATGCAAAAACATCATAAAGTGCAAGAGATTTCATATTGTGACTTGTAAAACATAAGTAGTATAGTCATTTCTTAATTGTGCTATTACACTTAGTGTAGAGGTTTAGACTGTTGTACATTTTCCCCATAACTTTCTACAAAGTTCTTGCTGGAAAGTCAGAGAATTTTATATATGCGTCGTGTGTGTGTTCTAAAATTCCAATCTTATTTTGTCTCTTGGAGATGGTTGAAGGCAGCTTGTTAACTATAGATTCTAAAATGTTACTTGTAACCACAGAGTGGTCGTTGAAATCTATTTGCACACAATAGATTTTAGATACATTTTGTTGCTAGTTTGTGTAATATTCATTGAACATTTTGACACATAATTTATTTTTGTAAGCCTAAATGTGTTCGTAGAAAGTTTAGAGAAACTTGACCAAAGGACACTATGAAAAAACACTGGCACTTAAATATTGAACGTCACTGTATGTGAAAATGTGTTTCAGGGTAGTGTGAGCTTTTGATGTTAAGTTTTATTAAGCTTGACTCAGATTAATCATTGACAGTGTAGCTAGCCAATAATTTCCTGACAATATTTGAGGAAAAATGGGCAACTTGAAATTAAAATATGCCAAGGTTTTGATATACTTAAAATATTCATGAAACATTTGTGAACGCTGGTGTGAAGTAAGTATCCACATTATCAAGAGGTTCTGTTAGTTTTGTTAAGGTATATGTTTGGTTTGGTTTTTAGTAACTAGCATATTTGCAATCCTCAACCATGGTTATCTTTGGTAGTCCCATAATGAGTGAATTTTTCAATGTTCTGTCCACCAGGAATATTTTCACTTTTAACAAATGTGAAACTTTTAGCAAACTAAAAACGAATGTTGTTAGTAAAACATTTACACTTTCTAAATGGAGACATTGAACTTCACGGCACTGTAAGATTATTAGTGCTAATTGTATTTGTTTTAGGGGCTACCACTGCACGTGCTGGATTTATTCTGTTTTTATTAAAATGAAAAAGTTGAACTCAGCCTTTTTGTTTTCAATTGTGACTTAATGAGGTAGAAATGAAATTGTACTCTAAACTTGAAGAATTGAAAGTCAGATTTCTTGGTATTATGCCAAAGCTATTTGTGAAATAGTGCTTGCTCATGAAGCCAGAAGCATTTCTGCTCCTTAATATTTGGGTAAATGATGATGGAATTTAGGTTGGAATATAGAGAAGCAGGATTTTCATTGTAAGTCACAGAAATCTGAAAAGCTCATATGTGTAGTGCGTATTCCATGGATCTAGTTAAGGATCAAGAAATAGATTTACCCTGTTAAGTGACAGTAGAAATAGCATAGGTGTCCAGTCTACACAATGTCAGTTCTTTCAGTGCTATGATAATATATTATTACAACACACTAATGCAGGCAGCCACGAACAGTTAACAGATGAAAGAGCAAATCAGTTAAACAAATCATAAAAGGCTATAAATGTTTTTTTTTAATATAGAGAATCTCAGTGTCCTTTCTGTCCTGGTGGAACGAACATCCCATCTCTATAGAGGGTAGGGTGAGCACATTACGGATTAATGACAGTGTATGGTTGGTTTTTTTCTGTTAGTACATTTTTGTAAGTGAAATTTATATTGTTTTTTTTAATTTTAGTATCATTAATCTGCAACTATATGAGGAACTTGATGTTTAATAGGGTCCCTCCAACGAACCCCATTACAGTCAGTGTCCATCAGCGTAGTAAGATGCTGTAGAATTACTACTTGTCTTCTCTGTGTTGCACAGCCCTCCCAGTGCACCCCTACCAACATAATAAGTGCTAATAATAATGACTGCTTTCTTTTCAACTTATCCATCCCTTCCAACCCATCACCCCACTCACTTTCCTTTTCATAAGTGTTAGTCCATTCTGGGATTATGTGAGTCTGCTGAATTTTGCTCCTTCAGTTCTTTCCTTGTACATATACTCCATATATGAGTGGAATCATTTGGTACTTGTCTTTCCATGCCTGTTTTATTTCACTTTACATAATATCCTCTAGCACCATCCATGTTGTTGGAAACTATAGGATTTGATTTCTTCTTGCAGCTGAATAATATTCAATTGTGTATATGTACCACATCTTTATGCATCTACTGACGGACACTACTTTGCCTCCATTTCTTGGCTATTGCATTCTGTACTGTGATAAACAGCGGTGCATATGACGTTAAAACTGGGCTTCTGCATTCTTAGGGTAAATTCATAGGAGTGAAATTCCTGGGTCAAATGGTATTACTATCTTGAGTATTTTTGAGGAACCTCAATACTGCTTTTGACAACGGTTGAACTAAAATACATTCCCACCACCAGCAGAGTAGGACAGTTCTCCTTTCTCCAGTACGTCTCCGTTTGTCTCATGGATGGCTGAGATCCTAAACAGGTGTGAACCTATATCTCATTGTGGCTTTTATTTACATTTCTCTGGTGACTAGCAATGTACAGCATCTTCATGTGTCCCTTGGCCATCTGAATTTCTTTGGAGAACTGTTCAGCTCCTTTGCCCATGTTTTGATTGATAATTTGCTTGTTTGTTAGGTGCATGAGCTCTTTGTATGTTTTGGATGTAAACCCTTTATCGTATCTCATTTATGAATATATCCTCCCATAATGTAAGGTGTCTTTTCTGTTGGTGCTGTCCTTTGCTGTGCAGAAGCTTTTTGGCTTGATATAGTCCTGCTTGTTCATTTTTGCTTTTGTTTCCCTTCCCCAGGGAGATATGGTCATGAAGAAGTCGTTTGTGTTTTATGTCCAGGAGATTTTTGCTTATGATTTTGTCCAAGAGTTTTATGGTATCATGATTTACATTCAGGTCTTTGATCCATTTCGAATTTAGTTTTGTGTATGGGGTTTCACAGTGATCCGGTTTCATTGTGGTACATGTAGCTGTCCAGTTTTGCCAACAGCAGCTGTTGAAGAGGCTGTCATTTCCCCATTGTATGTCCGTGGTTCCTTCATCTTGTATCGACTGTATATATCTGGACTCTCTTTTCTGTTTCTTCCATGGTTTCTCTTATTTGTTGTTACTTCTGTGAGATAAAACATTTTCTGGAGTTCCAGTTCTTCTTTTTCTAATTGTTAGTGGAATTCTCTTGTGTGTTGAACAGCTGTTCTTATTGCCACCTTGTTAGTCATCATGCTTGTCCTTCATTTTGGGTATCCATGTGTTTGGTTCTGAAATGAGTCCCTTGTGGGTGTTGTATAGACGGGTCTTGTTTCTCCATTCTGCCACCCTGTGTCTTTTAACTGGTGCATTCAGTCTATGTATATTTAAGGTGATGATAGATATTCCCTGACTGCCATTTTACATTCTTGTTGTTTTTATATCTCTATTTCTCCTTCCTCTCTTATTCTCCTTTATTTTATGGATTTCTTAGTGTTGTAATTAGATCTTTCTCTCTCGGGTATCTGTTACAGATACTAGTTTTGTGGTTAACAAAGGTTCAAGGATACCTTCCTTACTATCAAACAGGGTATCTTAAATGGCTGGTGACTCTTATTTCAAACACAGTATGTAGGTACTTTCTTTTTTTCTTTTTCTACCTCCTCCTCCACACTTTGTGTATTAGATGTCATAATCTGCACTTTGTATATCCCTTGGCTGATTTTGTGATTAGTTGATTTTGTTTCTGAGTTTCAATTTTGTACTTGCTTGGTAATTAACTGGCCTAACAGCTTTACTGTGGGTTTATCTTCACTGATTGAAGCTAGAACTCTTCTATCTACAGAAGTGCCTTGAACATATCACACAGGCTGGCTTAGTGATGAAATCCTTCAACTTCGTTTTATCTGAATATTGATTGTGGAATCCCTGCTTCGGCTTTGCATCAGAATCTTGCCAGGTGGAGGATTCTTGGTTGGAGGTCATTCCGCTTCATTGCGTTAAATACGTCCTGCCGCTCCCTTCTGCACTGTAAAAGTTTGACCGACGTGTCCTGATAGCCTAGCCTGATGGGATTTCCTTTTTAAGTAACATTCCTACTCTTTGGCTACTTTTAATATTTTCTCCTTATCCTTGATCTCTGCCATTTTACTCACTGTGTGTCTTAGTGTTGTTTTCCTGGGGTTCCATTTTTAGCAGCTCTCTGAGCTTCCATGACCTGATTGTTTCTTTCCCTGGATTGGGGAAGTTCTAACCAATTATTTCCTCCTAGAGACTTTC
Organism: Manis javanica; assembly: GCF_040802235.1. Lineage (NCBI taxonomy): Eukaryota > Metazoa > Chordata > Mammalia > Pholidota > Manidae > Manis > Manis javanica. The sequence continues at coordinate 2,040,905 of NW_027332170.1, read as the reverse complement.
TGTCCTTTTTGTGTCCCTCTTCTTCCGGTGAGCCTATTTAGGGAATGTCCCATTTGGATTGCTTGCACAATTCTCATTATTTCTAGAGATTCTTTTTTCTTTTATTTTTAGATTCATTGTTCCTGGTTCCCTGTTTAATGTGTCATTGACAGCGTCAACCTGCAATCTGTTAGCAAGTCCCTCCATTGTATATTTCATTTCTACACTCTTCTTCAGCTCTGAGTGACTCTTGCAAGTGGTCTTTTGTTGAAATCCAACCTGAGATTTTAGGTATTTTTCTGTATGTAGATGTGTGAACATGTTTATGACTTTTACATTGAAATCTTCATCAAGATTAGTGATCTGTGTTCCATTGAGCCCTTTTTCTGTAATTTTGTCTTGAAGTTTTGTCCAGAACATAATCCTCTGCCACCTCATTTGGCCAGGCTGTCTTGTGTTTCTTCCCGTGGAGTAAAAGTAAAAGCTTTGTGCAGGGGGCACCGTCTAGTGCTCAGAAGCCCCAGGCACTTTACTTCTCAAGTACAGGAGTCCCAACTCTTGGTGTGCAGTGGACAGGGGTCACTTTTTTGTATGGCTTGTGGTGGTCTGGTTGTGTGAGCAGTTTGCTTCATCCATGCCTCTGTGATCAGCACACAAGACTCTGCTGGGGTTACTGTGGGTGGGGCTCACCTCCACTTGGCCTGCAGCAATGGCAGGGACTGCTGCACAGAGGCGTGCAGAACCTGGATGCCCTGGGAAGGAAGGAGCTCCCAGGGCTGGTTCCTACAGGCATCTCCCCTGTTGGGCTGAAACAGCTGAGAAAGCTGGAACGTCCTCACTGCCTACCTTGCCCAAAGCTCTTGACACTAGTGCTGGGCCAAGTGGGTTGTCTTCTGGCCACCTACAGATTCCGGGCTGTGTTGCAAGCAAGGCAGATGTAACATCTGGGTCTCCAGAGAGGTCCTGACCTGTTGGACCTACTGTAGATTGGGGAGTTGTCTGTCACCTCTCCTCATCGTTACCCTTGCAGCCCTGTCTTACCTTCACTGCTGCAAAGTCTTTTCAGACTACCCGCCTTGCTTTTTTTTCAGGTGCTGGTAGATCCTGCCTGCTTTCCACAAGTGGCTGGAATGTCAGCTACTCGGAGCACTCTGCAATTTTGTTGTCCAGCCGCACTAATCACCAGAGTATCGTATCATGTGGGCTTGTGCTCTTGACGCAGATATTCAGTGATTTGTGCTCCTTTCCTCTTCCTGCTCTGTTCTTGTTCCCCCCACATGTATCCTGGTGTGGGAGGAGTTCTTAGGTTCTGCTGTGTCTCATCTTTACCACTTTACCCTTCCTGTAATGTCTTCTCTTCCCCAGATATAGGTAGTTCTGCACTCTAGGTCATTTTCAGTCTGGTTGTTTTTTCACGGTTTATGTGTTTTTGGGGGGGGGATTACACCTTGTCTTAAATTTACTGCCATCTTTTTCCTTCACTGGGGTGATTACACTGTTAGAAGATAAAGAAGACACTTCAGAAGAGACTGAGCATTGGGGTCTCAGAGTTGGGGTGAGGGGAGATGGCATAGAACTCTGCAGCATGGTAGTGGGAATTAATTTATAGAAGGGGAACAGTAGATGATAAATAACTGAGAAAAGAAAGGGGAAGGGTATGATTCTGGCTGACATATGTACCCCACTCCAAGTGGGGAGTGTAGGAAACGAACTCCATTGTCATCAGGTGATGAGATAGCAAGGATTGGATTCTGGCTAAATTGATTTAGGATTCTTGGTTAAACTGGACAGCCCACAAACAGAAGAGCCTAACACTTCACGTCTAGTGGGAAAAGAGGAGGGTTTGGTCGAGCATAGAGTTTTGCCAGCTATTATTATTTATGCTGGATGTGTATATTTCTGCTGGGTGCATTCTAAAGTGACATTGCTGGATTGTATTTCCTTGTTCTCAGTAGATACTGTTAGTTTCTAAATCTGCTGTTTTAGAATTCTCCTGCAGCTGCATGAGGGATGTGATGTATTAACATAAGTTGTGTCATTTTTAGTATCTTAGATATGCAAAGGTGTGTACGAAGTATTTTTAAATGTTTTCTTACTAATGATAGCACTTGAACTATTTTTCTCAGTTCATGTAGTCAAAAATTAGTTGATCTCATCAGGGAAGTACTGTTACTTAAAGCCTAAATGACCTGATATCTTGTGAATTGTCTTTCCAGGAAAAAGATACATTAAGAAAAATTTGATGAGCATGACGTTGATAATTTTTTGTTGTTGGTATCATTCATCTGCAATTACATGAGCAACATTATGGTTACTAGACTCCCCCCATCACCAATTCCCCCCCCCCACAATCCCCACTACAGTCAGTGTCCATCAGCATAGGAAGATGCTGTAGAATCACTACTTGCCTTCTCTGTTTTGCACAGCCCTCCCCGTGCCTCCGTACTCACATAATACATGCTAATTGTAATGTCCCCTTTCCTTTTTTCCCCTCATCCATCCCTTCCCACCCATTCTCCCCAGTTCTGTTCACTTTCGTAACTGTTACTCCATTCTTGGTTTCTGTGAGTCTGCTGCTGTTTTGTTCCTTCAGGTTTTTCTTTGTTCTTATACTCCACATATGAGTGAAATCATTGGGTACTTGTGTTTCTCTGCCTGGCTTATTTCACTTTGCATAATACCCTCTATCTCCATCCATGTTGTTGGAAATGGTAGGATTTTATTTCTTCTTGTGGCTGAATAATATTCCACTGTGTATATGTACCACGTCTTTACCCATTCATCTACTGATGGACACTAGGTGGCTTCCATTTCTTGGCTATTGTAAATAGTACTGTGACAAACATTGGGGTGCATATGTCTTTTGCAAACGGAGCTGCTACATTCTTAGTGTATATTCCAAGGAGTGGAATTCCTGGGTCAAATGCTATTTCTAGTTTGAGTTTTTTGAGGAAACTCCATACTGCTTTCCACAATGGTTGAACTAATTTACAGTCCCACCACCAGCAGTGTAGGAGGGTTCTCCTTTCTCCACTACCTCGCTGTTTGTCTTTTGGATGGCTGCGATCCTTAACTGGTGTTAGCCAGTATCTCGTTGTGGCTTTAATTTGCATTTCTCTGATGAATAGCAATGTGCAGCATCTTTTCATGTTTCTGTTGGCCATCTGAATTTCTTTGGAGAACTGTCTGTTCAGCTCCTCTGCCCATTGTTTAATTGTTTTATTTGCTTTTGGGTTGTTTTGTTGCATGGGCTCTTTATATATTTTGCATGTCAGTCCTTTATTGGATCTGTCATTTATGAATATATCTTCCCATAATGTAGGATTCCATTTCTACTTTTGCTGTCCTTTTCTGTACAGAAGCTTTTTGGCCTGATATAGACCTGCTTCTTCATTTTTGCTTTTCTTTCTCTAGCCCAGGGAGATATGTTCATGAAGAAGTCGCTCATGTTTATGTACAGAAATATTTTGCATATGATTTTTTCTAAGGGTTTTTTGTATATGACTTACATTTAGTTCTCTGATCCATTTCGAATTTACTTTTGTGTATGGGATTACACAGTGATCTGGTTTCATTGCCTTACATATAGCTGTCCAGTTTTGCCAAAAGCAGCTGTTGAAGAGGCTGTCAATTCCTCATTGTATGACTGTGGTTCCTCTTATCGCATATTGATTGACCATATATATCTGGACTCTATTCTGTTTCTACCATGATTTCTCTTACTTGGTGTCACTTCTGAGATAAAACATTACCTGTAGAGGACTCAAGATGGTGGCATGAATAGAGCAGCGGAAATCTCCCATAACCCCATATATTTTTGAAAATACAACAAAGACAACTCTTCCTAAAAGAGAGAACAGAAGACACAGGACAACAGCCCCACCACATCCACACCTGCAAGAACCCAGCATCTTGTGAAGGGGGTAAGACACAAGCCATGAACTGGTGGGACCCGAGCTCCACACACCCCACCTCTCAGTGGGAGGAGAGGTGTCGGACCGGGAAGGGAGAGGGAGCCTAGGACTGTTAAATAGCCAGTGCTAGCCATCCTCACAAGAGCACAGACACAGTGCATGCGTGGGATCCTGGATAGTAGGGAAAAAGGTCAGTAAGACCTGTGAACGGGTCCCTGCAGCCAGCACCATGGGAACAAAAAAGCGAGGGGTTTTTGTAAGTCTTAAAGGGACAGGGATCCCACAGCCGGATGGAAGCATCCTGGGACACAGTCCAGCAGCAGGGAATCTGGGGAACTCTTGGCACTCTAACTCCCTGGGAGCAGGGAGCACGTAGGCCCCTCACAGAGATAAATAGCCTCCTGGCAGTTCCCTCCAGTGCGGCTCCACCATACCAGAGCAGCAGCCCGAGGCAGCCCACAAGCAAAGCAACAGCGGAGATAAACTCCATAGCGGCCAGGCAAGAATCCAAAGCCTGGTCTGCACAGACAGACCAGCACAAGCCACAAGAGGTCGCTGTTCTGCCAGGAGAGGAAGGCCACAAACCAACAAGAAGGGAAGTTCTTCCAGCCGTCACTTGTGCAGTTCTGCAAACTATCTCTGTCGCCATGAAGAGGCAAAATTTCAGGCAAACCAAGAGCAGAGAGACAATACCAGAGAAGGAGACAGACCTAACCAGTCTTCCTGAAAAAGAATTCAAAATAAATATCATAAACATGCTGATGGATATGCAGAGAAATATACAAGAGCTAAGGGATGAAGTCCGGGGAGAGATTAAAGATGTCCTGAGGGAGATTACAGACACCCAGAAGGTGATTAAAGAAGTGCAACAAACTCTGAAAGGATTTATAAGCAGAATGGATTAGATGCAAGAGGCCATTGATGGAATAGAAGCCAGAGAACAGGAACACATAGAAGCTGACACAGAGAGTGATAAAAAGATCTCCAGGAATGAAACAAGAAAACTGTGTGACCAAGCCAAAAGGAACAATATCCATATTATAGGGGTACCAGAAGAAGAAGAGAGAGAAAAAGGGATAGAAAGTGTCTTTGAAGAATTAATTGCTGAAAACTTCCCAAACTGGGGGAGGAAATAATTGAACAGAACCCATAAATACACAAAACTCTCAACAGAAAGGACCAAGGAGGACAACACCAAGACACATAATAATTAAAATGGCAAAGATCAAGGACAAGGAAAGAGTTTTAAAGGCAGCTAGAGAGAAAAAGGTCACCTATAAAGGAAACCCCATAAGGGTATCATCAGACTTCTCAACAGAAACCTTACAGGACAGAAGAGAATTTCATGATATATTTAATGCAATGAAACAGAAGGGCCTTGAACCTAGGATACTGTAACCAGCACAATTATTTAAATATGAAGGAGGGATTAAGCAATTTCCAGACAAGCAAAAGTTGAGGGAATTTGCCTCCCACAAACCACCTCTACAGGGTATTTTAGAGGGACTGTTCTAGACGGGAGCACTCCTAAAACTAAGCAGAGGTCACCAGAGAAAATAAAATCACAGCAAAGAAAGGAGACCAAATATTATCTAAATAAAAAACATAAAATCAACTACCCACTAAAAGCAGTTAAAGGAAACATGAAAGAGCACAGAATAAAACAACCAACATATAAAGAATGGAGGAGGAGGAATAAGAAGGGAGAGAAGAAAAGAAACGCTAGACAGTATATATAACAGCTCAAAAAGCGAGCTAAGTTAGGCAGTAAGATACTAAAGAGGTGGACCTTGAACCTTTGGTAACTACGAACCTAAAGCCTGCAATGGCAATAAGTACATATATTTCAATAGTCACCCTAAATGTAAATGGACTGAATGCACCAATGAAAAGACACAGAATAACAGAATGGATAAAAAAGCAAGACCCATCTATATGCTGCCTACAAGGAACTCAACTCAAACCCAAAGACAAGCAAAGACTAAAAGTCAAGGGATGGAAAAACATTTCAGGCAAACAACAGATAAAATACAGCAGGGGTTGCTGTACTAATATCAGACAAAATAGACTTCAAAACAAAGAAACTAACAAGAGATCAAGAAGGAAATTACATAATGATGAAGGGCTCAGTCCAGCAAGAGGATATAACCATTATAAATATATATGCACCCAACACAGGAGCACCAGCATATGTGAAACAAATACTAATGGAACTAAAGGGAGAAAAAGAATGCAATGCCACTCACCCCAAAAGGTAGATCCACTGGGCAGAAAATAAGTAAGGACATAGAGGCATTGAACAACCCACTAAACTAGATAGACCTCATAGACATCTATAGAACACTACATCCAAAAGCAATGGGATAAACATTCTCAAGTATACATGGAACATTCTCCAGATTAGACCACATACTAGCTCACAAAAAGAGCCTCAGTAAATTCCAAAAGATTGAAGTTCTACCAACCAACTTTTCAGACCAAAAAGGTATAAAAATAGAAATAAATTCTATAAAGAAAACAAAAAGGCTCACAAACATATGGAGGCTTAACAACATGCTCCTAAATAATCAGTGGATCAATGAGCAAATTAAAATAGAGATCAGGGAATATATGGAAACAAATGACAACAGCAACACACAGCCCCAACTTCTGTGGGACGCCGCAAAAGCAGTCTTCAGAGGAAAGCATATAGCGATCCAGGCACACTTTAAGAAGAAAGAACAATCCCAAATGAATAGTCGAACATCACAATTATCAAAACTGGAAAAAGAAGAACAAATGAGGCCTAAAATCAGCAGAAGGAGCAATGTAATAAAGATCGAGAAGTAAACAAAATTGAGAAAAATAAAACAATAGCAAAAATGAATGAAACCAAGAGCTGGTTATTTGAGAAAATAAAATAGATAAGCCTCCAGCCAAACTTAGAGAAAAAGAGAATCAACACACATCAACAGAATCAGAAACGAGAATGGAAAAATTATGACAGACTCCACAGAAATACAAAGAATTATTAAAGACTATGCAAACCTATATGCTAACAAGCTGGAAAACCTAGAAGAAATGGACAACTTCCTAGAAAAGTACAACCTTCCAAGACTGACCATGGAAGAAACACAAAAGTTAAACAAACCAATTATGAGCAAAGAAATTGAAATGGTAATCAAAAAGCTGCCCAAGTACAAAACCCCTGTGCCAGATGGATTTACCTCGGAATTGTATCAGACATAGAGAGAAGACATAATACCTATTCTCCTTAATGTTCTCCAAAAAATAGAAGAGGAGGGAATACTCCCATATTCATTCTATGAAGTGAACATCACCCTAATACCAAAATAAGGCAAAGACCCCACCGAAAAAGAAAATTACAGACAATATCCCTTATGAATGTAGATGCAAAAGTACTCAATAAAAAAAGGAGCAAACCGAATTCAAAAATATGTCAAAAGGATCACAAACCGTGACCAAGTGGGATTCATCCCAGGGATGCAAGGATGGTACAACATTCAAAAATCCATCAACATCATCCACCACATCAACAAGAAGAAGGACAAAATCACATGATCATCTCCATAGATGCTAAAAAGCATTTAACAAAATTCAACATCCATTCATGATAAAAACTCTAAGCAAAATGGGTATAGAGGTCATGTACCTCAACATAATAAGGACCATACATGATAAACCCACAGCTAACATCATACTGAACAGTGAGAACCTGAAAGCTTTTCCTCTGACATGGGGAAGAAGAAAGGGATGCCCACTCTCCCCACTGTTATTTAACATAATACTGGAGGTCCTAGCCACAGCAATTACACAAAACAAAGAAATACAAGGAATCCAGATTGGTAAAAAAGAAGTTAATCTGTCACTATTTGCAGGTAACATGATATTGTACATAAAAAACCCTAAAGACTCCAAAACTACTAGAACTGATATCGGAATACAGAGAATTTGCAGTATACAATCTTAACATACAGAAATCTGTGGCTTTGCTATACACTAACAATGAACCAATAGAAAGAGAAATCAGGAAAACAACTCCATTCAAAATGGCATCAAAAAGAATAAAATACCTAGGAATAAACCTAACCAAAGAAGGGAAAGACGTATACCCTGAAAACTACAAGACACTCTTAAGAGAAATTAAAGGGGACACTAAAAAATGGAAACTCATCCCATGCTCTTGGTTAGGAAGAATTAATATCATCAAAATGGCCATCCTTCCCAAAGCAATATACAGATTTGATGCAATCCCTATCATAATATCAGCAACATTCTTCAACGAACTGGAACAAATAGTTCAAAAATTCATATGGAAACACCAAAGACACTGAATAGTCAAAGCAATCCTGAGAAGGAAGAATAGAGTGTGGGGGGGATCTCATTCCCAACTTCAAGCTCTACTACAAAGCCATAGTAATCAAGACAATTTGGTACTGGCACAAGAACAGAGCCACAGACCAGTGAAACAGATTAGAGACTCCAGACATTAACCCAAACATATATGACCAATTAATATTTGATAAAGGAGCCATGGATGTACCGTGGGGAAATGGCAGTCTCTTCAACAGATGGTGATGTCAAAACTGGACAGCTACATGTAAGAGAATGAAACTGGAACATTGTCTAACCCCGTACACAAAAGTAAATTCTATGTGGATCAAAGACCTGCATGTAAGTCATGCAACCATAAAACTCTTAGAAAAAAATAAAGGCAAAAACCTCTTAGATGTAAACATGAGTGAGTGACCTCTTCTTGAACATATCTCCCCTGGCAAGGGAAACAAAAGCAGAAGTGAACTAGTGGGACCATATTGTACAGCTGAAAAGACTCTGTACAGCAAGAGACACCATCAATAGAACAAAAAGGTACCCTACAGTATGGGAGAATATATTTGTAAATGACCGATCTGATAAAGGCTTGATATCCAAAGTATATAGAGAGCTCACCCACCTCAACAAAAAAAAAACAAAGAATCCAATTAAAAAATGGGAAGAGGAACTGAACAGTTTTCCAAAAAAGAAATTCAGATAGCCAGCAAATACATGGAAAAATGCTCCAATTGCTAATTATCAGAGAAATGCAAATTAAAACCACAGTGAGATATCACCTCACACCACTAAGGATGGCTACCATCCAAAAGACAACAACAAATGTTGGCGAGGTTGTGGAGAAAGGGGAACCCTCCTACACTGCTGGTGGGAATGTAAATTAGTTCAACCATTGTGGAAAGCTGTATGGAGTTTCCTCAAATAGACTTACCATTTGACCCAGGAATTCCACTCCTAGGTATTTACCCTAAGAATGCAGCACTCCAGTTTGGAAAATACAGATGCACCCCTCTGTTTATTACAGCGCTATATACTATAGCCATGAACTGGAAGCAATCTAAGTGTCCACCAGTAGATGAATGGGTAAAGAAGATGTGGTACATATACACAATGGAGTATTATTCAGCCATAAGAAGAAAACAAATCCTAAAATTTGCAACAACATGGAGCTAGAGGGTATTATGCTCCATGAAATAAGCCAAGTGGAGAAAGAGAAATACCAAATGATTTCACTCATCTGTGGAGTATAAGAACAAAGGAAAAATTGAAGGAACAAAATAGCAGCAGAATCACAGAGCCCAAGAATGGACTAACAGTTACAAAAGGGAAAGGGACTGGGGAGGATGAGTGGGTAGGGAGACATAAGTGGGGGGAAGAAGAAAGGCAGTATTATGATTAGCATGCATAATATGGGGGGTGGGGGAAAGGGGAGGGCTGTGCAACACAGAGAAGACAAGTAGTGATTCTACAACATTTTGCTATGATGATGTTTGTGCGGGGGACTTGGCATAGGGAAGAGCCTTGTAAATATTATATTCTTCATGTAATTGTAGATTGATGATTACAAAAAAAAATAGAAAGTAAAAGGGGGTTACTCCCTGATAGGATAAAACTAACTGCAAATCAACGATTAATGCATGCTTTACATATCCTTAATTTTGATCTTTTTAAGGGTGTCATATGATCAGCTATGGAAGTACATTTTTCTGATAATAATCCTTTCTTTAAAAAAAATCAGTTCCTGTGGGGTGATCTCCAGTAGGTTCTTCACAATGGTATACAGGTCATATCAAAGTGTGGGCAAAGGGTTTGTGTTTATACAGAGGATCAGAGCCTAAATTTGGCTACACAGAATACGAATTAAGATATGATATGAGGAAGAACTCCAACATCAGTGTCCTCTGGAAGAGTCATTCCAGAAGATGATCATCAAAAAACTTCAGCAAAGATCCTGGTGCTGTTGCATTTGCAGCTGCATTCATCCCACCTGTTCCTGGACTTGCCATTGGAATGAAGAAGGAGATATCTAAGCTGGCCTGTGCATACTGTAAAACAGTAAATTTGACTGGATCTCTAGTGTTGGAACTCAACCAAGAATTAGAAGAAGTGCAAGTTACAGTGCCCCAAATTTGTGTGACTACAGACTATCTACTGTTCAAAGAACATATGGGATGTGAACAGTTCCCAGGAATATGTTGTTTTAATTTGTGTGATATTTTCTCAAACTATTCAAATTCAGTTAGACAATATCCACCATATCATTGATAAGTTTTCACAAATGCCTAGGGCACCTAACTGGTTTTCTTGGTTTCACTGGATATGGCTGGTAATTATAGGTCTGCTTTGGTTATGTAGCTGTATTCCTATTATGTTAATTTGTGTGCACAGTTAAATTAGTAGTTTAAAAACTATACATGCTTATGTTGCTCTACAAGAAGATATGTCAAAGGAATAATCAATCTTCCCATCTTTTCTTCTGTCTGCTACTTCTATAGCTTTTCTTCTTCCTAATTACAACCCTTTAGTAGAATTTGTGCCTCACATAAAAAATTACCAAGTATCATAATTCTTCCAAGTGGTAAAGATACCTCAAGACAAATGCTGGGCAGAGAAGCCACAGGGCATAAATCTGCAGAGAAGTAAAAAGCTAACCTTTGCAAACAATATGGCTTCTCTCTCACTTACCAGCTTTACATTTCCCTGTATGGCCCCGGAAGATGACGAGCTAGCCAGAGATGGGTAAGATTCCTCAAGGGAGGAACAACCTAAGACAGGCACAGTCACACGGGGGCCATCAGGTGAGAAATTGGGGATCAACAGAGGTGAGGCTTAGAACCTCACCCCAACTCCTGTTTTTAGAGAAATCTTCTGCATCAATGGATGTTTTGTTGCCCCTGTCTAGCTTGGATTAATACTTAGTCTATAGGCACAGACCTGATCATCTACATTCGCCCTCTTACAGCACTTAATTATGTTTTCTACCTTTATCTTGCATCTACCTACCACTTCACCATTTTATTAAAAAAATAATAATAATAAGGGAGAAATGTTGGATTCACATATAAATTAAGTATAAAAATCAAACAAATAACCATAGCTGACTTGATTGTTTATAGTTCATGATGCGTGATCAAAACTGGAAGTTTCTGTGATATGACTGCCCTTGCACTGTTCACCATGTAAGAACTTATTCTCTATGTAAGAAGTTGTTCACCATGTAAGAACTTGTTCGTTATGCTTCAGAAGATTGGAGACTGTTGAGAACTAGGCTTGGGGTTGAATAATGAGTGTGCATTGAGTCCCCGATAAAGAATTTTATTGTTTTTAGCAACCATTTAATCAATAAATATGAGAGATGCCCTCTCAAAAAATAGGCAAAACATAATCCGTAGTTTCAGGTCTTCATTTTTTAATTTTTAGTGGAAATCTCTTGTGGGTTGAATATCTGTTTTTGTTGCCACCTTGTTAGTCATGATTTCCCTTCATTTTGGATCTGCATATGTTTGGTTCTGAAATGAGTCTCTTGAAGGCAGCGTGTAGATGGGTATTGTTTTTCCATTCTGGCACCCTGCGTCTTTTAACCCGTCCATTCAGTCTATGTACATTTAAGGTGATGATAGATATGTCCTGACTGCCACTTTACTTTCTGCGTGTTTTTATATCTCTATTCCTCCTTCCTCTCTTATTCTCTTTTATTTGATGGATTTCTTAATGCTGTGATTAGATCTTTCTCTCTCGGGTATCTGTTATAGATGTTAATTTTGTGGTGACCAAAGGTTCAAGGATGCCTTCCTTACTATCTAACAGTGTATCTTAAATGACTGGTGTCTCTTATTTCAAACACAGTATGCAGGTACTGTCTTTTTTCTTTTCCTACCTCCTCCTCTACACTATGTGTATTAGATGTCCTAATCTGCACTTTTTGTATATCCCTTTGCTGAATTTGTGATTAGTTGATCTTGCTTCTGAGTTTTAATTTCAGAGTTGCTTGTTAATTAATTGGCTTTCCACCTTTACTGTGGGTTGATCTTCACTGATGGAAGCTAGAACTGTTCTATCTATGCAGTCCCTTTAACATATCATGTAAGGCTTGCTTAATGATAAAATATTTCAGCTTAATTTTGTTTGAATATTATTTAATCCCTGCTTCAGATTTGGATCAGACTCTTGCCAGGTGGAGAATTCTTGGTCAGAGGTCATTCCGCTTCACTGCATTAAATACATCATGCGGGGGAAAGAATATATAGTGCAGGAAATACTGTGTCTTCAATAAAGTCTGTTTGGAAAACTGGCCTGTAACATTCAAAGGCATGGATATAGACCACCTTCTTTCACCATTCAAAGAAATAAACATGAGATTAATTAAAGACATAATAAAGAATAGAAACCATAAAATCCTTAAAAGAAAGAATGTACAAGTGAAGTATTGAGTATTTACATTTCTAATATTTTTCTTGTCAGCTCTCCACAGCAACGGGGAACAAAGAAAAGTATGTGGAGGGCATCAGATTAAAAATGACTACACAATAAACTGAAAACTTCTGTACAACAAGGATAACTGTGATAATACATTGGAAAATTATATAGAAGGGATTAATTTATGAAATACATAAAAACAATTCATACGAGTCAGTGCAGTATAAATTACATGTATTCTGAATAAAAAAATAAATAATCAGATAAGACATCTTAGAAATATAGATGGCTAAAAAACATGAAAAAGATTCTCAACATCACTAATCATCAGGGAAATTCAAATAAAAACCAAAATGAAATAATACTTCATAATAGTAAGAATGGCTATTTTGCTAAAAGATAGGATAAAGATAAAAGAAGGGTAGGTGGAATGTGGGAAAAAGGGGAAGTACATGCATACACTTCTGGGAATGGAAAGGCTGGTGTAGTTGCAATGGAACGCAGTGTGGAGATTTCTCTTTAAAGTAAAAAAAAAGAATTGTATACCACAGGTACTGCAAATCCACCATTGGGAATTTACCCAGGGACTACAAAATTACTAATTCAAAGAGATCTACTCATTCCTGCATTTATTGCTGCATAACTTATGAGCCAATATATGGAGGCAACTGAAAAGTCCATTGGTAAATGAATGCATACGGAGGTGTGATATATGATGGTATATTAATAAACCATGAAAAATAAAGTCATGCCATTTGCAGCAACATGGATGGACCTGAAGAATACAAAGATGAAACATATGATCGCGCTTACAGGTGGAATCTAATGTGCAAAACAAATGAACAAACAAAATGAAAATGTAAATACTGAGAACAGGGTGGTTATTTTCATAGGAAGTGGGGTGGTCTGATTTTGATGTCCTAGAGGAAGGGATTAAAGAAGTACATATTTTGAAATTATGCAACCGGTTCCAGGAATAGAGGAACAGTAGATGGACTATAGCCAATAAAATTGTAATATTTTGTATGGTGACAGAGTTACTCCATTTAGAGTAGTTAGAAGCAGTATACATGTGTCAAATCACACTTTATGTCTGAAGCCATTATATTATGGTATATAAATTATATTTCTATTTATAAATTTTAAAATAGAATATAAACAAAGGCTGAAAATTTTCCAGGTTTTTGGAGGAAAATATGAAACCAGGTTCAGGATACTAAATAACAAAAATAGGTTAAACTCAACAATGGCTAAACTGAGACATAATAATTACACTTTTAAAAATCACAAACAGACAATTTTGAAAATATCAAGGGACAATTGATTGCCCACATAAAGAGGGTGGATACAATGAGTGGATAAAGCAGCAGAAACTTGCAGGCTAAGAGAAATGGAATAATATACCCACAGTGTTAAAACAAAATACTCAAACAAGAATACTAAACTCAGACAAGGACTCTGAAGGACTAAACTGTCCTTCAGAACAGAGAGTTAAAAGGTTTATAAAGAAAGAAACAAAGAATTAATCATTACTAGTTTATGTGGAAAATGTTAAAATGTACTATACAAGCTGAAATAAAAGGATACCAATGCATGTAAAAAAACAAGCAATTTAAAAACTGCTAAATAAAATTAAAGTCATTGTCAATTTCTCTAATTTTTGTTTTTTGCTGTCATTATTTTTACAATTTTCTTAAGTATTATTGATACACACTCTTATGAAGGTTTCATGTGAAAAACATTGTGGTTACCACATTTACCTATATTATCAAGTACCCACCCATACCCCATTGAAGTCCCTGTCCAATCAGGGTAGTAATATGCCACAAAGTCCCCATTTGATTTCTCTGTGCTACACTGTCTTCCCCATGATTCCCCCACCATTTCTCTAATATTTTAAAGTGGTACATAAATAACTTAAAACTCTAGTTAACAAGATGTGAAACAAACAACTGAAGCATGGTAATGAGTTAAATGGTAGCATAGGAATTTTTACCACTTGTACTTCTTCCAGAAACATGAGTTTGAAGTATTCTGGGCACATGAAAATACCTTTAAGGAGCCAAGGACAAAGAAGAGGGTTTATAGCAGTTGAGTCCTGTAGATACATAAGAATAAAATATTTTGAGATACCAGAAAAACTAGATTCATTCTAGCCTTGTTACTCATCCAGCAAATGCTGACAACACAGTGCAGATTTTAACTCCATGTTCTCAGAGAAACAAGAGAAAGTCTCAATTCACCATAGACAACACAAACAGCGTACTCCATAATCCAGATAGAACCATGTTCCCATGTTGGCTCTGTGGCTGATAAGGACAGAGGCTCCCAACTTTCCCCATATAATGCTGGTACTACCTTTCTCAAACAATTACCATTGCATCAAGTTCTGAGCTCTGAGCTCACCCCCACACCTTCCAGCTTCAGCAGGAACAGACAGCTCATGTGACATCAGGTTTCAAGAGGACCCCCACAAACCTACACATTCAATATTGCACTTGAAGATTCCAAAAGGCCACAGCTGCTTTTGCTAGGCCAGGAGCAAACTTGGAACCAAACACTAGATAGATTCTATTGAAATAGGAACACCCAGTTCACCCTGGTTTTTGAAAAGACCAATTGTCTCCTGCAACATCAGGCTCCCTTCAGACTCCAAGGAACTAAGATACCCAGCACAGGATGGTACCAGCTGATTCCTGCAGCCCTGGATATCTCTACTGACCACAGACTCCTGATAAATACCTGAAAACCCAGACTCCAGTGGTGAACCCATTAACCCATTGTATCAACTAGACCCTGTGCCAGATTGAATATTCAGTACTTCAATGCAGCCCCACACCACATCACCCACTTACTCCAAAGCAAGCACACACAGAGATGCCACCAGATACAACAAACTTAATCCATCATCTAGTTTGACTATGGTGACAGTGTGTAAATACTGGAAGGAGTGTGAACTGGAAGGACCATGCAAGGCCACAGTTAACGAGATTTGCACCACTAAATGAAGATAGTATCTTCCATTAGGGACACTAGAGAACTGAGAGCTATGACCTATCAAAACATTCAGAATAATCCTCTTAAATTTAACAGTCAGGAGAGAATGATGTAAATGAGAAGGTGATATAAGTTGTTCCTCACTGCTTCCACTAAAAATAAGTAAAAGCTTTTCATGGAAAAGTAAAAAGGACGAAATTCTGAAGTTCCAAAGTCCGGTTTATGTGCCCCAGTTTCACAAAGACCAAGCAGTCCACACCGTGTAAGGCAAATTGCTGAATATTGACCACATTGCCTATCCCCCGGCCAGTCCAGCATTACACTGAGTGTCCTCTATATTATTATTTCCCCTGTGGAAAAAGAAAGCACACATTGGATATCTAGATCTCCTACTGTTGAAGCACCATGGGAAGCCACGTGGGGATTGCAGGAGATTACCTGGAAGTTGATCATGTGAAATATGATTGTGAAAGAGAAGGGGGGAAGAGGCATGCAGCAATACCTGGATCTTGGCAGAACAATTTATATCCTTGAAATGTCCCAGGTGAGTCTGAAAAAAAGGTTTTGCTCAATACAGAGAAAAGCCCGTAATGCAGCTTCACCAGGAAACTTGGACCAGTGAAACTCTACCTTATGTGTTTCCTCAGAGGGAGGATCTCCCCCACACTCAAGACTGGACTGACTTCTCAATCACATGAGCTAAGCAATAGACAGGACTTGCTGATTATAGTTTCTGGACGCACCCTAATAGAAAATATAGAAGCTACACAACCCAGCAATTCTCAGTCACAGAGCACAGAAGCTGGTTATCCAGAGTGAAATCAGTGGTGCGGATTGGCCAAGGACATGAAGAGCAGAAAAGTTTGAGTCAAGACAAAAGTAAGTGTCTTGACAAGTTCGGTCCCCCTGCTACTCCACCAAGACAACAGGGCCAAATCACAGCCCTGCAAATAGCTGAGTGTAGCTCTTGGAACTGCCTAACCTGAAAGCCTTGTCCGAACACCTAAATGTGATGCCCAGGTGAATTCAGGGTCCATCTGGTCACATAATTTAAGTGGCAATAAGGGACTGACACTTATCTTTGAGACAGGTTCTTCCACACCAATTAGAAGACAAACTGATTTTTAGACACAAAAATTAGTTAAAAGTGTCCAGACACCACCAATCAAGATATGTAATCTGAACACATGGGAAGCTCAATTCAAATACACTGTATACAGTAGCACTTGAAATGACAGGACACACTCTGGTTTCTCCAAGCTTCTGGGAAAACTGGAAACCCTATCCAGGAGGGAATAAATGCAAAGCATTGTCAGGCTCATGACCTGGAGCCCATCTTGATGCCCCAAGAGTGCAGGAATGGTAATTCATAAGTCAACCTACTGTTTAATGTAGAACACATTCCCAATCACTTAGGAAATCTGAACATAGAATCCAGGCAATCATAGAGCCCATGATAAATCCTAGCCTGAAAATTAAACCAGGAGAACAGTCCAGCTTTTCTCAGCAAGGATCTCTGCCCCCAACCAAAAGACAGTGGCCTCTGAAATTTAGTGCCAGTAGCTTTCCCACATGCCCAAGGATGTTACCAGCAAGATATCGAAAATCCCAAACTCTAGTAAATAGTGAATAACTGTGTGCCCAAGCAAACCTGTAATAACTGGAACAGACCATTTCCTCAAATGCATATATGCATCATGAGGAATTTTGGAATAAGAAAAATCAGATAAATGATACACCACCAGAAGAAATACATGAAAGTCTAAGGAGTAACCATGAATAATGGAGACCTATGAACAAACAGGCAAGTATTTCTGAACAATTCTCTTAAGAAAATTGAGTGAAACAAGAACACACCACTAAATGAAATTAAGGGAACAACACATGAACCAAAAAAGTTCAACAAAGAAACAGAAACCATAAAAATCAAATGAATCCTTGAGGTAAAAAATGGAAAAGTTGAAATTGAACAATTCAATAGACAGCTTCAAAATCACAGAGCCATACAGAAGAAATAATAATTGCTAAATGTCATAGGATATTTGACAACACAGAGAAGCAGCACAAATGGAAAAATGAATACAAAATTAAGGGAGATTTTATTAATAATAGGAGCAAAACAGGAAAAACATTTGTGTTATGAAAACTTATGAAACAAGAGAATGCAAAGGGGAGACAATCATGAAAGCTATAGTGGCTGTAGACTAATCAGGGAGAAAATTGTGGACATGATGATCCATGTCAAGTGGAACAAATTAGACTGAGCTCTAATTGTAGTCACTAAGGTAATTTAAAAGTCCTAATTAAAGAAAATTAAATCAGAAACAAAAGAGAATTCTAAAGGTACCAAGAGAAAAACAGTATGCCTCATAAATGCATTAATCTCTATATTACTGTGGATGAGTCAACAGAATTTTTTCATGCCAGGAATGAAACTGGATGATGAATTTTAACTATTGAAAGAACAAAAGTCTGGCAAGAATTCCACCTATATGAATACAAATAATACTGTATCAGAATTATCCTTCAGAAATGCAGAGACAAAGATTTCCCAAAGAAAGTGAAGAGATTTATTCACTATATCTGCCTCATAAGAAAACTAAAACAAAAGATTTATTTTAGTGGAAGTAAAATAAGGCTAGTTAACATAAAAACCATAGTTAAAAAATAAATATTAAGTCAAAGTTAGTTTCTGTAATATTCTGAAAATGTGCATAAACATTCTGTAAAATTAAAGAGCAAACTCTTAAAAATAGACATACCCACAATAATTTGTTATTGTGTACACAAATAACATAAAATGTAGGAAACTATAAGAAAAGTAACCTAAAATGTGAAAGGATGTAAGAAGTAAAAGGATAAATTTAAGGAATATTAAAAAAACTTTTTAGCAGCTTAAAATAGGGTATCATAATTTTAAAGTATTTGAGGTGAGTCTCATTGTAATCTCAAGGGAGGAAACATAGTGTTATATACATATATATATATATATATATATATATATATATAATATTATAATATATATATATATATATATTATATATATATATATATATATATATACTATAACTATTCAATGCTTGAGTTTGCCTACATCTGGGGAAGAAAAGAAGACCTCACAAAAAAGCATCAAGTGGTAGAGCAACATCCAGTGAACCCAAGCCCTCCCCCTGACCCTAGCCCCCAGATGGGAGGAAGAGAAACAGAGCAGGAGGGGAGTAGAGATGCAGGACTACTGAATAACCAGATGTGCTGTGGGAAAATAAACCCACAACACATCGTGTTCTGAGGATTAGTGGGGTTGGAAAGCAAAGACAGGCAGAATACTCGGAGACTGAGATTCCAAATGTTTGTGGAGAACAGGTATGCACAGTGGGCCTCCCTGGAAAAAAAAGAAAGATGAGCAGTGTAAAGAACACTCCAGCAGTGAGAGGTGTGCTAAAGGGGCAAAGCTTAGTCAGACCTTGCTTCCCAGGAGAAAGGGCAGGTGAACAAAACCTTCCTGGCACACTCAGCCCAGCAGGTGGGGAACTCTCAGGAGCTTCAGACACTCCATCCCCCTGGTTGGCGGTGCAGCACTGAGGACACCCACTGCTGTACTGTGCTTGGTACTCCTTCCTCCTGGCAGGCACCTGACTGGCTCACCTGCTTCACTGCCTTCATTCCAGGCCTGCCAGAGGGTGCCCTCTGCACTCATAGCCCACTTGAGCCAGCAGTGGTGGTAGCAGCTACAGCCAAGAAGGCAAGAAAACACTCCCAGCCACCTCTTCTTTCCTAGCAGGAACCAGTCTACTTGCCTGTAACCTCGGCCATTGCTGCAGGTGCTGAGCAGCTCCAGAGAGTAATCTCTCAGTGCACTCAAACAGCTGATGGCCCACAGAGCCCATCTGAAGTCAGGTCAATACAAGCAAAGCAGAAATAAACCACACCCACTGGGGCTCCCATGCAGGAAACTGAGCTTCTTGGCACAAGAGGGTGCTACCAAAACCATGTTTTTATTCAACAGGAAACACTAAAAAAATTAAGAGCCAAAGGAATATGGTCCAAACGAACTACAAGAAAGAAAAAAAAAAACACCAGAAAGATGGGTCAGTGAAACTGAAATAACCAGTCCTCTTGAAGATTTCAAAATAAAAATCATAAATATGTTCACAAAACTACAGAAAAATATTCGAGATCTCAGAGATGACACAAGAAAGAGAATCTTTGAAAAATGCACTATCTGAAATGAAACATATGACTCCCTGCCTGCACTGTTTCTCTTCCTCCCATCTGGGGCCTAGGGTGACAGGACATACAATCTTTGAAAAGTACTCTACCTGAAATGAAACATACAATGGAGGCATTTAAAAGAAGATTAGGTACAGGAGACAGTAAATTAAATAGAAATTAGGGAACAGGGAAAAAAACTGATGCTCAAAGAGGAAAAAAGGATCTCTAGGAGTGAAAGAATAAGAGAGCTGTGTAACCAATCCGAATGGAACAATATTAGCATTATAGGAGTGCCAGAAGAAAAAGAGATAGAAAAAGGGATAGAAAGTGTCTTTAAAGAAATAATTCCTGAAAACTTCCCCATTCAGCACAAGGAAAGAGCCACTCACATCATGGAAGTGCAGAGATCTCCCAAGACAAGGACCTCAAGGAAGACAACATCAAGATATACAATAATTAAAATGGCAAAGATCAGGACAAGGACAGAGAAGTAATAGCAGCCAGAGAGGGGGAAAAATCACATATACAGGAAAACCCATCAGTCTATCACTAGTCTTCTCAGCAGAAACCTTACAGGCCAGAAAGGAGTGGCATTGCATATTTAATGGAATATTAAATGCAGAGAGACCTTGAACCAAGACACTCTACCCAGGAATATTATCATTTAAATTTGAAAGACAGATTAATTAATTTCCAGAGAAGCAAAACTTAAGCTAATTTACCTCCCACAAACCCATCTCTACAGTGTATTTTGGATGGACTGCTATAGGTGGAAGTGTGGCTAAGACTAAAAAGGTGTCACCAGAGAAAATAAAACCACAGGAGAGGAAGGAAACCAATTAATTACCAAGGAAATAATAAATTAAATCAAATACTCACAAATTTAGACATACACAAAAAGTACAGAATATGACACCTAATATATAAAGAGTGGGGGAGGAAGAAGAAGAAGACAGGGGAAAAAACCCTTTAGATTGTGTTTGAATTGGCAAAGAAGCAATTTAAAATAGACTTCAGATAGTGTAAAAGCTAACCTTGACCCTTAGGTCACCACAAATCTAAAGCCAAAAATTGCAATAAGTACATATCTATTAGTAATCACTTTAAATGTAAATGGACTGAATACACCAACCAAAAGACATAGAGTCACTGAATGGATAAAAAAAACAAGAACCATCTATATGCTGCATACTAGAGACCCATTTCAAATACAAACACAAACTAAAATTGAAGGGATGGAAAAAGATATTTTGTGCAAATAATTGGGTGAAGTTGAAGTATTTGTATCAGACAAAACAGACTTCAAAACAAATAAATTAACAAAAGACAAAGAAGGACATTATGTAATGATAAAGTGGTCAGTCCAACAGAGGATATAACCATTATAAGTATCTATGCATCTAATATAGAAGCACCTAAAAATGTGAAACAAATACTAACAGAATTAAAAGAATAAATAGAATGCAATGACTCAGGAGATTTCAACATACCACTCACAGCACAAGACAGATCAACCAGGCATAAAATAAGTAAGGAGACAGCAGCACAGAACAATGCATTAGAACAGATGGACCTAATTAACATCTACAGAACAGTCTTCATAAAAGCATCAGCATACATATATTTCTTAAGTGTACCTGGAACAAGTTCCAGAGTAGATCATATATTAGGCCACCAAGGAGTCTCATTAAACTAAAAATGATTGAAATTTTGCCAGCCAGCTTCTCAGATCACAAAGGTATGAAGGTAGATGCAAAGAAAATGAAAAGCCCACAAACACATGGAGGCTTAACAACATGCTCCTAAATAATCAATGGATCAAAACCCAAACAAAAATAGAGACCAAGAACTATGGAGACAAATGAAAACAGCACTTCAACACCCCCAAATCAGTGGGATGTGGCAAAAGCCTATCTAAGAGAAAACTATTGCAATATAGGCATACCTTAATAAAGAAGAACAATCAAATCTGAAAAGTCTAAACTCAAAATTAATGAAACTACTAAAAGAATAACAAATGAGGTCCAAAGTCAGAAGAAGGAGGGACATAATAAAGATCAGAGCAGAAATAAAAATTGAGAAGAATAAAGCAGTAGAAAGAATCAGTGAAATCAGGAGCTCATTCCTAGAGAACATAGAGAAAATAGATAAACCCCTAGCCAGACTTATTAAGGAAAAAAGAGGGTGTAAACACATACACAGAATCAGATATGAAAAAGGAAAAACCACTGGACACCACACAAAAAACAGAATTATTAGAGAATAGTATGAAAAAGTATATGCCAACAAATTGGATAAACTAGAAAAATGGACAACTATCTACAAAACTATAACCTTCCGAGACTGACCCAGGAAGGACCAGAAAATCTGAACAGACCAACTACAAGCAATGAAATGAAACTGATAATCAAAAAATTACTTAAAAACAGAACACCTGGGCTCTTTATATATTTTGGATGTCCACCCTTTATCGGATCTGCCATTTACGAATATATTCTCCAATATTGTAGGATTCCTTTTTGTTCTGTTGATGGTGTCCTTTGCTGTACAGAAGCTTTTTGGCTTGATAAAGTCCCACTTGTTCATTTTTGCTTTTGATTCCCTTGCCCAGGGAGATATATTCATGAAGAATCACTCATTTTTATGTCCATGAGATTTTTGCATATGCTTTTCCTAAGAGTTTTATGGTTTCATGACTTACATTCAGGTCTTTGATCTATTTTGAATTTATTTACTGTTGTGTATGGGGTTAGACCATATATAAACAGTTCACACACCTCAAGAAACAAAGAGCAAATATCCAATTAAAAATGGGCAGAGGAGCTGAACAGACAGTTCTCCAAAGAGGAAACTCAGATGGCCAACTAACACATGAAGAAACACTCCACATCGCTTGTCATCAGAGAAATGCAAATTAAAACCACAATGAGGTATCACCTCACAGTAAGAAACACCACCGTCCAAAAGACAAACAACTACAAATGTTGGTGATGTTGCTGAGAAAGGGTAACCCTCCTACACTGCTGGTGGGAATGTAAATTAGTTCAGCCATTGTGGAAAGTATTATGGAGGTTCCTCAAAAGGCTCAAAATAGAAATGCCATTTGACCCAGGAATTTCACTACTAGGAATTTACCCTAAGAATGCAGCACTCCAGTTTGAAAAAGACAGATGAACCATGTTTATCGTTGCAATATTTACAATAGCCAAGATATGGAAGCAAGTTAAATATCCATCAGTAGATGAATGGATAAAGAAAATATGCTACATATACACAATGGGTTATTACTCAGCCATAAGAAAAAAAGAGATCCTATCATTTGCAACAACATGGATGGAGCTATAGAGTATTATGCTCAGTGAAATAAGCCAGGAGGAGAAAGACAAGTACCAAATGATTTCACTCATATGTGGAGTATAAGAACAAAGAAAAACCGAAGGAACAAAACCGAGACAAAATCACAGAACCCATGAATGGACTAATAGTTACCAAAGGGAAGGGGACTGGGGAAGATGGGTGAGAAGGGAGGGACAAGGGTGGGTAAAAAGAAATGGGGCATTATGATTAGCATGTATAGTGGGCAGGGGGAATGGGGAGGGCTGCACAACACTGAGAAGACAAGTAGTGATTTTAGAGCATCTTACTATGCTGATGGACAGTGACTATGAAGGAGTATGTCCAGGGGACTTGGTGAAGGGGGGAGCCTAGTAAATATAATATTCTCCATGTAATTGTAGATTAATGACACCAAAAAAAAAAAAAAACCCAGAACACCTGGTCCAGATGGTTTCACGGATGTATTTTACCATTTGTGAAGACATAATATCCATTGCCCTTAAAGTTTTCCGAAAAGCAGAAGGGGAGGAAATACTTCAAAACTCATTCTATGAAACCGCCATCACTCTAATAACAAAACCAGGCAGAAACACCAAAAACAACAAAACCTTACAGACCAAAATCCCTGATGAATATAGATGCAAAAATACTCAACAAATTATCAACAAACTGAATTAAAAAGTGTATTCAGAAGTCCATACATGATGATCATGTGGGATTTATTCCATGGATGCAAGGATGGTAAAATATTTGAAAATTAGTTGTACTTGACATCAACAAAAGAAAGACAAAATCACGTAGTCATCTCAATAGAATGTGAAAAAAGCACTTAACAAAATTCAATATCCATTCATGATAAAAACTCTCAAGAAAATGTAAAGGGTAAGCACCTCAACATAAGACCATATAGTGAAAACCCTCAGCCAAAATCATCCTTTACAACGAAAAGCTGAAAGCTTTTCTTCTAAGACTGGGAACAAGATTAGGATGCTAAGACTTTCCACTTCTCTTCAGCATAGTACTGGAGGTCATAGCCATGGCAATCAGAGAACAACAACAAAAAATGCATCAAGAATCTACCACCAACTACTAGAACTAATACCTGAACTCAGCAAAGTTGCAGGATATAAAATTAATAAACAGCCTGTTATATTCTTATATACTCTCCAAGTATTAGCAGGAAGAGGAATCAGAAAAACAAGTTCATCTACAATTGCACAGAAAGAATGAGATACCTAGGAATAAAACTAACCAATGTGAGAAAGACCTATACCCTGAAAACAAGACACTTAGAAATCAAAATTAAGACACTAATAAATGGAAATACATCCCGTGGTCATTAGTAGGAAGAATGAATAATATTAAAATGGCCATCCTATCTAAAACAAGATTCAATGCAATCCCTATCAAAATACCAATAGCAAGGGATTAACAAACAAAATATGTAAAGAACTCACATGCTTGAACACCAAAAGAGCAAATGGGCTGAGGATCTCTGAAAAGACAGTTCTCCAAAGAAGAAATCCAATGGCCAACAGGCATATGAAAAGATGCTCCAGATTGCTAATTATCAGGGAAATGCAAATTAAAACCCACAATGAGATATCACTTCACAACAGTTAGGACGGTCAACGCAGAAAAGACTAGGAATAACAAATGCTGGCAAGGATGTGGAGAGAGGGAAACCCTCCTACACTGCTGGTGGGAATATGAACTAGTTCAACCAGTGTGGAAAGCAGTATGCATTTTCCTCAACTAAAAATAGAAATATCATTTTATCCAGGAAACCCACTCCTGGGTTTTACCCAAAGAATGTAATTTACCAGATTCAAAAGGACATACGCACCCCTTTGTTTATTGTAGTACTATTTATAGTAGAAAAGAAATGCAAGCAACCTAAGTGCCCATCAGTAGATGAATGGATAAAGCAGATGTGGTACACATGCACAATGGAATATTATTCAGCCATGAGAAAGAAAGAAATCCTACCATTTGCAACAACATGGGTGGAGCTAGAGGGTATTCTGTTCAGCGAAATAATCCCGGCAGGGAAACATAAGTTACAAAAGATTTCCCTCATTTGTGGAGTATAACAACAAAGCAAAACTCAAAGAACAAAATAGCAGCAGACAAAAAGACTCCAAGAAGTGACTTGTGGTAACAAAAAGAGAGGGGTGGGAGGGAGAGGGCGGGTGTGGTGGGAGGTAGAAGTGGATGGTGAGATATCAAGATTAGTGCACATAGTGTGTGTGGGGTCATGGGGAAGACAGCATACCTCACTCAGACAGGACAAACGGCACTGTCTAACATCTTACCACACTGATGGACAGTGACTGCAATGGGGTATGGGAGTGACTTGATAATAAGGGTGAAAATAATAACTGCAGTGTTTTCTTGTGAAACCTTCATAAGAGTATATATCAATGATACCTTAATTAAAAATAAAATACCAATAACATTCTTCAACAAACTAGAGAAATTAGTTCTAAAATTTATATGGAACCACAGAAGACCCCAAATAGTCGAAGTAATCCAGAGAAGGACAAACAAAGCTGGAGGGATCATGTTCCCTAACTCCAATCTCTACTACAAACCCACAGTAATCAGAACACCTTGGTACTGACCCAAGAACAGACCTATGGATCAATGGAACAGAATAGAGAGCCCACATATATATGACCAATTAATATATGATAAAGGAGCCATGAGCATACAGTGGGGGAAATGACAGCCTCTTCAACTGGTGTTGGCAAAACTGGACAGCTATGCTCAAGAGAATGAGATTGGGTTATTGTATGACCCCATACACAAAAGAAACTCGAAATGGATCAAATACCTGAATGCAAGTCATGAAACCATAAAACTCTTAGAAGAAAACATAGGTGAAACTCTCCTGAATGTAAACATGAGCAACATTTTCCTGAACACATCTCTTTAAGCAAGGGAAACAAAATCAGGAAAGAGGAAATGGAACTATATGAAACTAATAAGCTTCTATAGAGCCAAAGACACCATCAGCAGAACAAAAATGTATCCTGAAATATGGGAAAATATATTCATAAATGACTTATTTGAGAAGGGGTTAACACCCAAAATATGAAAAGACTCACATGCATGAACAGTCACTGAACTAATAAAATCCCTTTGTGAAATAGGCAGAAGATATGAACAGACAATTCTCCAAAGAAGAATGTCAGATGGCCAACAGGCACATGAAAAGATTCTCCACATCCTTAATTACCAGGCAAATGCAGATTAAAACCACAGTGAGATAATCACCTCACACCAGTTAGGATGGCCAACATCCAAAAGACAAGGAACAACAAATTCTGATGAGGATGAAGAGATAGGGGAGTCCTCCTACACCAAAGGTGGGAATATAAATTAGTTCAAACATTGTGGAGTGCAATGTGGAGATTCCTCAAAAAACTTAAAAATAGAAATACCATTTGACCCTATGTTAATTCCACTCCTATGAATTTACCCAAAGAAATGATCCCTGATTCAAAAAGACAAATGCACCCCTATTTTATTGCAGCACTATTTACAATAGGCAAGATACGGAATCAACCTAAGTGTCCATCAGTAAATGAATCGATAAAGAAGATGTGGAATACATTCATAATAGAGTAATATTCAGTCAAAAGGAGGAAACAAATACCACCATTTGCAGCGGCATGGATGGATCTTGAGGGTAGTATGTATAGTGAAATCAGCCTAATGATTCCACTCATTTGTGGAGTAAAACAACAAAGCAGAACTGAAGGAACATAAAGATAGCAGATTCACAGAGTGCAGTAAGGGATGAGCGGTTACCAAAGGATAGGGGTTTGGGAGGGTGGGCAGGACTGAGAAGGTAATTAAGTTGAATTATAATTAGCACACATAACATAGGGGGGTCATGGGGAGGCCGTTCAGCATTAAGAACACAGGTAATGCCTCTCTAGCATCTTCCTATGTTGATGGACAGTGACTGCAATGAGCGCTGAGGACTTGATAATATGGATGAATATTGAAACCAGAATGTTGTTCCTGTGAAACCTTCATAAGATTGTATATTAATGATACTTTAATTAAAAAAATCAAAGTCCGAATGGAGTGGCCTGTGGTTCAGAGTTTACCTAACATTAACTAATTTTATTTAAGGCATTATTAGTAATGTTACCATTCAATTAAATACATCTGTAAAAATCAACCAAAGGAAATTAATATTTTTTGGAATAGAGGGAGATTCGCTGTTGTTGCTCTTTTTTAACTTAAAAACTAAAAACTAAAATCAAGAAAACTGCCAAACCACTAAAACATGCCTTTAAGAAAAGTTTTAAATGGGGGATTAACAATTACTTAAAACAAAGATCTTGAGAATAAACCTCTGGTCTGGGCATTTACTTCATATATAATGAAGATGATATAGCTTTCACCTTCTTAAAATTAAAGTCTACAGCCCTTCTACATTGCTGGTGGGAATATAAAATGTTGCAAGTACTGTGGAAAACAATTTGGCAGTTCCTCAAAATTCTGAACTTATAACTAACATATGACCCAGCAATTCTATTTCTAGGTACATACATAAAATAAGAAAACAGGAAATTTTGCAAATACTGGTGTGCCAAATTTCATATCACTGTTATTCATAATAGCCAAAATGTGGAAACAATTCAAGTGTCCATTGCCAGATGAACTGGCAATCTAAGTGTGTGTGTGTCTACATACCTATATACATATGCATAAGTATGTGTATATAGAAAAGATGTAAACATGTATCTCATATGTTTACACATCTATAAAGTTACATCCTACCACATGTGTGAACCTTGAAAACATGCTAAGTGAAAAAAGACGCCATACACAACAGGACAAATAATGTATGATTCCACATAAAGAAATATCGAAGCTAGGTAAATTCATAGAGTCTGAAAGCAGATTAGAAGTTAGCAGAAGTTGGTGGTAAAGGAAATCGTTATTGCTTAGTACTTACATGGTTTCCATTTGGGATTATGAACACCTTTTGGAAACAAAGGGTGGTAATGGGTACACAATGTTGTAAATTAATGCCAATGAATTGTACACTTATAATGTACACTTACTTGTATTTTATTAATGTTTTATGCTGTATATATATCAACAATTAAAATTTGTTTGAAAATAAATAAAATCAACTTTCACTATTTAGGCATTGAGTATCGGGAAACTTACTCTGAAGGAGATCCTATATGCTTAATTTCTAATTCTACAAATCCAAAGGCCACTGTAGGCCTGGCACTAAGGAACAAACAAAAAACAGATACGCATTTATTTTAGGAAACTTAATTCATGTTGTCCTCAAAACAAACTCTATAGATTCAAAGTCTTTTGTGGCAAGTATTGCTTAAAGTAGCAACAGGCTTAATGAAACTAGCCATGATCTATTTTCTGGGTGTAAACCTCAGTTAAAAATCAGTGATGTGAATACTGAGGTGAGGCATTAGGAGAAGTAGGAGCCAGAAATATAGGTCGTTCAATTCTGCTCATTTGAAAGATCTTGTCCAAGCTTTTCCCTAACTCTTTGGTAAGAAATGTTCCTGTTGTATCAGGGGACTTATTTCTTTTCATATTTTGAAAACTTAGTGAGTCTTTTAAAAAATAAATTTAACTACAACAGTCTCCACCATTTTTTAAATTAATTAATTAATTTATTTATTTATTCATTCATTCATTCATTCATTTATTTATTTTCATTTTATTATCATTAATCTACAATTACAAGAAGACCATTATGGTTACTAGGCTCCCCCATTCACCAAGTACCTCCCCCATGAACCCCATTACATTCAGTGTCCATCACCGTAGGAAGATGCTGTAGACTCACTACTTGTCTTCTCTGTGTTGCACAGCCCTCCCTATGTAATCCCACATTATACTTGCTAATCGTAAACCCCCCTTTCTTTCCCCTCCCCTTATCCCTCCCTTCCCACCCATCCTCCCCAGTCCCTTTCCCTTTGGTAACTGTTAGTCCATTCTTGGGTTCTGTGATTCTGATGCTCTATTGTTCCTTCAGTTTTTCTTTTTTCTTATACTCCACTTATGAGTGAAATCATTTGATACTTGTCTTTCTCTGCCTAGCTTTTTTCACTGAGCATAATACCCTTTAGCTCCATCCATGTTGTTGCAAATGGTTGGATCTGTTTTTTTCTTATGCCTGACTAATATTCCTTTGTGTATATGTACCACATCTTCTTTATCCATTCATCTACTGATGGACACTTAGGTTGCTTCCAATTCTTGGCTATTGTAAATAGTGCAGCGATAAACATAGGGGTGCATCTGTCTTTTTCAAACTGGAGTGCTGCATTCTTAGGGTAAATTCCTAGAAGTGGAATTCCTGGGTCAAATGGCATTTCTATTTTGAGCTTTTTGAGGAACCTCCATAATGCTTTCCACAATGGCTGAACTAATTTGCGTTCCCACCAGCAGGGTAGGAGGGTTCCCCTTTCTCCGCAACCTAGCCAACATTTGTTGTTGCTTGCCTATAGGATGGTGGTGATCCTTACTGGCGTGGCCTTCCTTCATATTTAAATGATAATAGTGCTGGATACAGTGTTCTTGGTTCAGGGCCTTCTGTTTCATTGCATTACATATATCATGCCATTCTCTTCTGGCATGTAAATTTTCTGTTGAGAAGACTTATGATAGCCTGATGGGTTTTCCTTTGTTGGGTGACCATTTTTCTGTCTGTGGGTGCCGTTAATACTCTGTCCTTTTCCTTGATATTTGCTATTATAATTATCATGTGTCCTGGTGTTATCTCCCTTGGGTTCCTTGTTTTGGGAGTTCTGTGAGTTTTCATGGTCAGAGAGAATATTTCATCCCCCAGTTTGGGGTAGTTTTCTGCAATTATTTCTTCAAAGACACTTTCTATCACTTTTTCTCTTTTATTCTTCTGGTACCCCTATAATGTGAATATTGATCCATTTGGACTGGTCACATCATTCTCTTAATATTCTTTCATTCCTGAAGAGCCTTTTATCTCTCTCTGCCTCACTTTCTCTGTATTCCTCTTCTCTGACTTCTATTCCATTAACGGTCTCTTGCACCTTATCCAGTCTCCTCTTGAGCCCTTCTATCGATTGTTTCATTTGTGTTATCTCCCTCTGGATTATATCCCTTAGCTCTTGCATATATCTCTGCAGTTCCATCAGCATGCTCATGACTTCTATTTTGAATTCTTTTTCAGGAAGATTGGTTATATCTATCTCAGCAGGCCCTCCCTCTGGGGTTGTCTGCTTGACTTTTGATTGGACAAGGTTCTTATGACATTTCATGCTGATAGAAGTGGTTGCAGGCAGGTGCCACATGTGTCAGCTTGGAGAACCAAGTCACTTCCTGCTTGCTGGTCATCTTGCCCTTCTCTGCATCCTGTCCTGGTTACCCACACACTGGGAGCAGCTTCTGGGCTAATCCTCTGAGTCATAGTGTGTAAGGCAGCTCAGAACCCTGCAGGGAGATGCAGGCATGCCTGATGTACTCTTCTGTGAAAATGGCACCCATATGATACTCTATCTACACTGCTCAGCTGAGTGCTGGCAGCAGTCCTGAGTCCTGAGTCCTGCTGAGCAGAGCAGTCCTGGATGGCTGCATGCTGGGAGGAGGTTCTGTGCATTTGCCATGTGTGCAGCCATCCCAAGACTGCTCTGCTGGGCCTGCACATGTGGGAGAGTGAACAGCAGGCTGTTTGTCACCGTGAGGGTCTTCAGAGCTGCATTGCCACTCAGCAGGTAAGGGTGCCTGAAGTTCCCCGGGATTCCCAGCTGCTGGGCTGAGTGTGTGAGGATGATTCCATCCAGCTATGACGCCCCTGTCCCTTTCAAAAGCACTCCCTTTTCTTTTATCCCTGGAGTGCCGGCTGCAGGGACCTGCTTACAGATTTTACTTTTACATTTCC
The DNA here is from genome assembly GCF_040802235.1 of Manis javanica. Classification (NCBI taxonomy): domain Eukaryota; kingdom Metazoa; phylum Chordata; class Mammalia; order Pholidota; family Manidae; genus Manis; species Manis javanica. The sequence continues at coordinate 2,009,798 of NW_027332170.1, read as the reverse complement.
CTAATATCCAGCACACCATTCAATGTGTGTATCCATTCCCAGTGTGGATTACTAGGGCTGGTTATTTAGCAGTCCTGTGCTTCCACTCTGTCCCCACTATGACACCTTTCCCCCTGATGGTGGGCTTAAGTGGGGGTTGTGCTTGGGTCCCGCCAGTCCACAGCTTATATCTTTCCCCCTTCATGAGGTATTGAGTTCTTGCAAATGTAGATGTAGCCTGGCTGTTTTAGTGTATCCCCTGGTCTCTCTCTTAGGCACTACTTTATTTGTTGTGTTTTCAAAAATGTATATGTTTTTGGGAGGAGATTTCCACTGCCCTACTCACACTTCCATCTTCCCCTCGAATCCCAAAGCTTTTTTTAAATATACAAATTTCTTTCTGAATTCCTGTGGTGGTGCTGCATCTTGGTTAGTTGGGATTTGAGTGTGAATTTTTGTTTGTTTGTTTTTGGTTCATTCTCTTGGAGTGGGGCTTTTTTGAGATCATCAATAAAGAAATTAGGTAGTTTTCCCTGGAAACTTTCCTACAGTCTGTATTTTCCTAATTGTAATGCTCTGGTGTTCTGTTATTTCCCTCTTTGCTCTGTTCCTGTATTTATTAGCTTTGCAGATCAAACATTCTGTCACAAATTTAACTCTACTCTAGTAACAAGAAAGCAGCTATAGACAATATGTAAATAAATTAGGGTATGGCTGTGTTTCAATAAAGCTTTGTTCATGGACTTTGGAATTTGAATTCATACGATTTTCATTTGTCATGAAATAGTACTTATTTTCAACCATTTGAATGTATATATAATACTATTTTAGATCTTGGCTGATCATGGGCTTTATTTGTTTCAAAAGCTGTAGTTTCATAGACAGCCAGTATCAAGATGCTTGACCACATTGAAGTATCATTTTAATTCCCATTTGCAATGGGCAAGAGTACTTAATAGGTGGTGATTTTACTTTCTTGGAGAGAAACAAAATATCTTTTTGTGGTATTAAGAGTCATTTAGTTACAATTAAGTCCCCATTAATTTCCCCATTATGGTCAGAAATTGACAGTGATTATCATTCGTGTATTAGATTGAATCTATAAGAGAAAGAGAAGCTTGCTGTCATCTCTTAGCCTTACTATGTAAATCAGTAAGATACATTTTTCCTCTTATTTTGTAAATTGTTAAGTAATCTCAGTGTTCTAGCATCCTCCTAAAATGACCAATAAAGTTTGTTCTGTTTTTAGATATTTAAGCCTAATAATCTTGACCTGGTTTCCTTTCTCTTGCAAATTTTGTCAAGGCCTATCATGTGTCATGTCCAATTATAGCTACCAACTACCTAAGACTAAGAGACTTACTATAACTAGGAGAGCTGTCTCTTCTTACTATATAAAAATGGGCTAAAATCCTTCATAGGAATTTAGAATTCTTTCTGTAAATTATGTTTGGAAGTGGATAAACAAAGATATTATCTGAACTCTGGGTCATGCTTTCTGTTGCATTCAGAACAATACCCCTAATATATATACATATATATGATCATTGTCACTTCAAGTTCTTTAGAAACTCGCAGATTTATAACTACAATGACCACTATTTTCATCATTAGTTTCTATATTCCACAAGATGAACTATCAAGTCTACATTATAAGAAAAATTTGCATATATACAATGTTTCCATCCAGATATAGGCCTTTCTGCTTCCAGTTCTGTCACCTGGTATAAACCTTTCGGTCTTTATCCTGTTTGTCTTGTCTCTGACTCAGGACTTTCTTCAGCATACTCATCAACATTTCCATTCTTCTTCCAAATTAGTATACTATGAGAATTTATCTTAAAGTCTTTCACTCAATTATTGATGTGTGCATGTATGTATAATTTTAAGTAGATAGTAAAACTATAAATGTATGTTTGTATTTGTATCTACATATGTCTACTTATAACTGGATATATAGATAAGTATAATTATGCTCCTGCCAAATTTTCACATTTGTATTTAAATATATATAGCTTTTTGTCTCAAAAATATTCTCTCCTTATACATGATGACACTTAACAATTTGCCTAGCACTTTTATATTACCTGCAATCTACACATATAATACCCTCTTAAAAGGTTTTTCTTTTGGTAAAGTTCATATAACATGAAATTCACTATAGTAACTCTTTAAAAGTACACAATAGTGGTGCTTACTGCATTTAAAATGTTTGTGTCATCATTACTGTCCAGTTTTACAATATTTTCATCACCCAAGAGAAATCTCACATGCCTATTAAAAAAGTTACTCTCCAATCTCCCCTTTTTCCAACTTTGATAAAAGAAAAATTAGTTTTCTCTATATATGAGTGAAAGAGAGAATATTGAAAGGCCCTAAAGATGGAGGAATCATGTTGAGAGAAACAGAATGTCTATCAACTTTTCCTGTTTTGAAAATTTCATATAGAGCCACATAATATATGGCATTTTGGGGCCTGGTCTCTTTGACTAAGCATGTTTATAGGGTGCATCGAGTTTCTAACATAAATCAGAGCATCATTTCATCGCCCAACGATATCCATTGTATGGGTACGTCACATTTTGATGATTCCTTCATCAATTGATACTTGGATTGGTTTTAGTGATTATGAATAGCACATATGTCAGCATTCAGGATGTGTAAGTTTTTGTGTGGACTTAAGTTTACATTTCTCTCAGGAGTGAAGTTGCAGGGCCATATAGGAATTATTTTACTTCTTGAGGAACCACTAAACTGTTCCATGTCCTATAAATCATTTTACTTTCCCAACATCAAACCATGAGGGTTACACCTTTTCAGCCAATATTTTTTCCCTTTTTTATTACCTCTTCCTGCCTTTGATATTATCCTTCCTTATACCTGTGAAGGGGTCTCACAGTGGTTTTAGTTTGCAGTTACCTAATGATTAACATAGTTGAATGTCCCTACCCACAGGACAATCAACGGGGGTCGACGACCTGGAGGAGAGAATGAAGGGGCAAGAGACACAAAGAACAGACAGCAACACAGGATGTCTGATCAAGCTGACCAATTTGATTTTTCTCATGCTCAATTTATATAGGTTGTGATGAAAATATATGTAAAGTGGTGATTGGTCTTCAGTTGGCACCGGTGGGAACGTGTAGAGAGGTTTTTGGGCTTCAGGTGGCGCCAGCAGGAGCCGAAGACACGTTAGAGTAGCAGGAAGTTTGCCATCTTGTGGGTGGGGGCCCTTGGGAGGGAAGTTTAATGGTGAGGCTTTCCCCTGGGACAGCGGGTGTTCTTGAGAAGCAGGAGTTTGGCAGGGTTAGAAGGCCAGTGGAAAGAACAGAGGAGGAAACATTGCTTAGCAATCTGACTGCAAGATCTATATTGATTTGGCTAGGAGAGCAACTCTGCCTTACTGCAGAAATTATTGCTGTTGTCTTAAGACTTACATAACTAGCATTGCTTAAAAGTCCATAGGCTCGTTCCCAGCATCTCCCCCTTTCTTTATAAAAAATTAAGACGATTTTGGTTGAGCAGGCTAAGGGACAGGGACAGGGGCCTGATCCTCAGTGGATATCTGGTGCGGGAAGAGGACTCTTAGTCTTACAGGCTCTGCTGAAGGGAAAGAGTTTATCTATTAAGCACAAGGTGTCTTTTTCCTGAGGAGAGGAGGATGACAGACACAAACCTCTATGCAATCAGGTATGTCCCTCAAAGAACCCAGGGCAGGCGTTAGCCTTTCCTTTGCAGTGCTTTGCTTTGCATCCACCTTAGTACTCAACCGGCACTCAGAGACTCCTGGGCGGGTTGCGCTGGTGCTTACTTTTGCTGAGAAGAGATAGAGGGGGGTGCTTCGTCGTCGTCATCACTCTTGCGAGCTAGTTTGTGATAGTGGACTTGGATAGGTTTGCCAACAAGGGTATCTATTTGTCTCTTTATAAGTCTCGTCAAACGTTTAAGAGCCCAAGGGCCAAAAGACAAGAGCAATGTCAATCCTATGAGGGGGCCTAGGAGAGAGGGCAAGAGAGTAGTAAGCCATGGGGAGGCTGAAAACCAATTTTTATACCAACTTTCATCTTGCTCTCTTTCTTTTTTCTAACCCTTCTCTAACTCTTTTCATACTATCTTTAACTACTCTGGTTTTATCAGCATAGAAGCAGCACTCTTCTTTCAGAGCGGCGCAAAGCCCACCTTGCTGCAGAAAGAGCAGATATAGCCCCCTGCGGTTTTGGAGAACTACTTCAGTGAGGTACGTGATTGAATCTGTCATGTCAGAGATTCCTTTCTGCAATTCTTGGATATCTTGATCTATAGTGGCACTGAGCTCGTGATAGCGGGAGTTAGAAAGAAGCAGAGAAGATATGCCTGTGACTGCACCTACAGTCCCTAGGCCGAGAAGAACAGCGATAGTAACAGCAGTAATGGGTTCTTGGCGGGAACAATTAGGGAGGGAAGGGACTGAAGATTGTTCCCAGATATGGAAGAACTTATCAGGCTGGTAGTCAATGAGCCTAGGTATAACTTTTATGAGAACACAAAATCCATGCTCTTGTAAAATGGGATTGTCGGCACAGGGGGTGAGTCCATCTAAGCAGGCCCACCAGGTGTCATTGGGGGGAACTATAAATTGGGGTCCCCGTCCAATGGAGAAGATTTCTCGACAGAGGTGGGTGTACTCATGAGGGATCTTTTGAAGAGTGTTAGTTATACAAGTCCCGTTACCGACTAATTGGGCTAAGATTAGGCCTTCCCAACTAGCGCATTTCCAATGGCAGTTGTAGGTATCATTGGAGATGGAGAAGTTGCCAGGGATGGTGGCACCTTCATAAAAAGAGGGGGAAGAGTGGTAATGTAACCAACATTCGGTGGTAAGCTCAGGAGTGGTGGAATTAAGACTAAGGAAGGTTTGATTTATAAGGGTGAGGACAAGGTCTTTAGAGCTTGCTAGGGCAGACACTGGCGGTGTAAGGGAGGGTTTAAGGCTAGTTGTGAAGCTATGGTTAGGTGAGAGGGTGGAAGGCTTTGGTGGGGGAGGGTGCTTCCCACCTAGGACTGTATTTGGGCCTATAGCAGCAGAAGGGGTGGCAGGGAACTATTTAAGGAGTTTAATAGTAAAGGTGATGCCTTCATCATAATATTCTTTATATAAATGAAGACCCCAAGTGTATCCTTGTGCCCAACTTGAGGCTTTTTTCCCTTCTTCAGTGAGTGTGATAGAAAGAGGATTGCAGCAACCTTTGGTAATATTTCTAGGGAAGCACTCAGGGAGTGCTTCAGGGTATTTTTGCCCTTTAAAAGGGTGGTGGGTATAATTGGCTTTGGCAGTAATATAATCTCAGGAGGAGGAGGGTCTCCAGTAAGTATCTCCCATGGTCTCACACCCTCATGACACACAATAATAGTCTGTCTTGCCTCTGCAAGCCTTTATGAAGTAGGCTACGGGGCCGGCGCTGCCCGGGGCAAACATAAAAGGAATATGACCTAAGAACTGACCGGTGCCCTGCATCAGAGCAACCGGGGGTGGCGAGACCTGCAATGAGAGATAAGTGCTTCACTCTGCTCAAAAAGATGTTCTACTACCCAAGGGGATCCCGCACCTAGGGCTAGCTTACAGAGATCAGGTTGTAAAATGCTTGGCCACCAGACATCTGGCAACGTTTGAGAGTGGGACCAAACAACATCTCTTCTTTCAGAAAGCACTATCCAGGTGTAGTTCCAGGGAAAGTGTCAGGATCTCGCGGGTTGCAGCACTGGCTGATGGCTCAGAGCTGTGGTCATGATCAGGAGGATGAGGACTTTTGGTGACTGCATCTGCAATGGAAAAAGAATTTGTCTCAGGAGGAGATGGAAGCTCCAGTCTGGAATCTGGTAAGTTAGCAGTTTTAACTAGCCTTCCAGGGAGCCATTGAGGCTCGGAGTTTTGTTTGTCATAAATGCAGACGGACCCTTGGCCCCAGATAAAAACGGGGTCGGGACCTTTCCATGCAAAGGTCAGTGGATCTTTCCATTTTACTAATGCTTGAATTTCATTGGTTTTAGGGTGCCATAACCGATAAGCAGCTGAGCGACCATGGGAGTCGAGCCTCAAGAAGTTAATGACAAACAAGGCATGGCTAAGTTGATTGTGGGGGATGATGGTTTTATAGAGGAGGGGATTGTTCTTAAGGCGGGAGAGCGTGTTTTTAAGAGTTTGATGAGCTTTCTCTACAATTCCTTGTCCTTGGGGATTTTATGGGATGCCTGTGATGTTTTATTTGGAAGTGAGAACAGAAGCACTGGAATTTAGCTCCTGTGTAACCTGGCCCATTGTAGGTTTTTATGATCTTTGGCTTGCCTAGCACTGTAAAACAGTGCAAGGTGTGGGTAATGACATCTTTAGAAGCCTCTCCAGTAAGGGGTGATGTGAAGATAAAACCACTAAAGGTATCTATAGTAACATGGAGGTACTTGATCTTCCTAAAGGGGGTGAAATGAGTAACACCCATTTGCCAAATTTCATTCGGGATTAGTCCCCGAGGGTTCACTCCTAAATGAGGGACAGGAAGATGTGGAGCACAGTCATTACATTTTTTGACAATTTCTTGGGCTTGCTCCCTGGTAATTTTGAACATGAGCCGCAGAGTATTTGATGAAAGGTGGTGGAGGGAGTGAGCATGCTGAGCTTGACTTAGGGGTGTAGTGCTGAAAGCTAGCGCTATTAGGGGAAGGGTACAGGTGGCTTGATCAGCAAGGGCATTGCCTGCCGAAAGAGGGCTGGGGAGTCCTGTGTGAGCTCGCAAGTGGCCAATGAAAAAGGGGTTGGTGCATCAGATTATGAGATATTGAATTTGTCTGAACAGATCAGCGGTGTTGGAGGAAGGCTTAATAAAGGGAGTGGTTTCTAGGAGAGGTACTGAGTGGGCTATGTAAGAGCTGTCTGTATAGAGATTGAAAGGGGTATTAGAGAGCGATTGAAACACTTGGAGGACTGCATAAAGTTCAACAAGTTGGGTGGATGAAAAAGGAGTGGGCAGGGAGACGGGGTTTTATCTTGAATAACATATGCTGCCCACCCTGTTGCTGAGCCGTCTGTGAAGATGAGGAGGGCTTCTTGCAAAGGAGAGGGGGAGGTAACTTTGGGAAAAACTAGGGGATGCAGTCTGCTAAACTGAATTAAAGGGTCAGTGGGATAATGATTATCTATGGTCCCAGCAAAGGAGGCACAAGCGATACCCCAGTCATCGTTGGTTTGTAGCAACAAATCTATCTGCTCTGTAGCATATGGAACAACAAGGATATCGGGATCTTTACCAAAATACTGTCTGCTTAGTTTTCTTCCTTTTATGATAATAGAGGCAGCTAGGGAAAAGTAAGGTGCTAGGACTTTTACAGGTTTGTTGGAGAGGTAGACCCAAAGGAGAGGCTTGCCTTGTTGTTCAAGGGTCTTGGTAGACTGCCAAAAACTCCTACTGGAGCATGGGTGGTGGCACAAATTATAAGATATAAAGGAGAGGAGTAGTCAATCTGAAAGGAGGTTTGTAGAGAGATAGCTTGATTTATCTGTTCTATAGCAGCAACTACTAGGGGCATTAGGGTGCGGGGAGAGAGGGGATGCAAGTCGCCTGCTAGTAAATTGTTTAAGAGAGTTAAGCTTTCAGGGGGGAGTTTCAGGTATGGCCTTAAAAACTGTAGGTTCCTAGCAATTTTTGAAAGTCATGCAGCATTTTAAGGGAAGAAATGTGGAGCTCTATTTTGGGTGTGAAAATTCGGTGAGCTTGGAGGCTATAGCTCAGGTAAGTATAGGGTTCGGAAAACTGAATTTTATTGGGAGCAATTTTCAAGTGGGAGGCTTCAAGGGTTTCTAGGAGGTGTTGTAAACAGGCAATGCCTTGAGATTCATCGGTGGAAGCAATAAGTATGTCATCCATGTAATGAAGGAAGTAAATATGAGGCCATTGTTTCTTAACGGGGTCTAGAATTCGGGCTACAAATTTTTGGGCTAAGATAGGGCTATTGGCCATACCTTGGGGAAGAACACGCCATTGATACCTAGGCGTTGGTTTGTTAAAGTTGATTGGGGAAGGCTAAAGGCAAAATGGATACAATCATCTGGGTGGAGAGGAATAGTAAAGAAGCAATCTTGCAGGTCTATTACAATCTTATAATAGTTTATGGGTATAGCAGCAGAGGATGGGAGGCCAGTCTGCAAGGCGCCCATAGGGACCATAACTTTATTAATGGCTCAAAGGTCTTGTAGGAGCCTCCATTTGCCTGATTTTTTTTGTGATGATGAAAATGGGGGTATTCCAAGGAGAATTGGAAGGCTCAATATGGCCTGCTGCCAGTTGCTCCTGCACAAGCTGCGTGGCGGCATGTAATTTTTCTGCATTTAGGGGCCACTGATCAATCCAGACAGGCTCGGTAGTTTTTCATGTTGTTTTATCGGCATGTTGCTGGGGTACAGGCATGATTGTGGCCTCTAGGAGAAATGGGATCCTAGTCCCTTTCTCTGAGTATTTGATATGATGGTTACAGGAGTTTTAATGCCTTGTGCATTCTTTCCTAACCCTTGGCCAGGCAAGTAGCCTTGTGTCAGCATTTGCTTGTTACTAACTCGTTTGGGCTACACATAATAATATTCACTTGAGAGAGAATGTCTTATCCCCACAAATTGACTGGAAGCCTAGGAATTACAAAAGGAATAACTGTCCCTGAATTCCCTTCTTGATCTGACCAATGAAGGGACTGGGAACTAACGAGGGTTTTGTGACTGTCCGATTCCCTGTAGGTGGGTGGTGGAGTTTGTAAGGGGCCAGGAAGGGGGCCACTGCTCTTTGGAAATAACAGTGGAATCTGCTTCTGACTCTAGGAGGCCTTGAAAGGCTTTCCCATTTAAGGACAGAGTTAGCAGGGGGCGGGCACGCATAATTTGTTGAGTCCAATAGACATCTGTGATGCCTATGTCACTTGTTTCACGGTGCTCTTTAAGGCACTTACTGGAGGAACGGATAAGGGGTAGGAGAAGAAGTTGGGCAAGGGTATATTCTGCAGGAATATATAGAGGGCCCTTAAGAGTGGAGGCTAGGATCTGAATTTCTCCTTTGAAATCTGGATCAATTACTCCAGGGTGTATTTGAATCCCTTTTAGGGAGGCTGAAGCATGTCCCAGAATTAAGCCAAAAGTGTTAGGGGAGAGGGGCCCTTGGATGCCCGTCTGTAGAAGCTTTGTCCCTTCTTCTGGAGTCAATATTGTACTGGTGGTGGAACAGAGGTCCAATCCTGGGCTGTTTTTTGTGGCTCTCCAGAGGTCCGAAATTGATTTTGGGTTACTGTCGAGGGGATGAACCCAATTGCCCCGGAGTTCATCTTCTGCAGGGGGGCCAGCAGCTGCCCCCTGAAGGGGTTTCCCTGGTTCTTAAAAGGGAGGGGCAGACCTTGTATATCAGTTTTTGACTGGCATTCTTTGGCCCAGTGATATCCTTTATGACATCTGGGACAAGGGGCGGAGTGGGGGGGACTGATTAACTTATCTGGGGGTATTGCAAGGATTATTAAAAGGGGGTGGATTGGGGTCAGGGTTGGGAGGCCAAGGGACTTGGGGCTGTGGGCAGTCTTTGGCAAACGGCCAGGCTGCTTGCAATTAAAGCAAGTTTTTTGTGTTGAGCCAATGCCTGCCCTCTGCAAGGCAACTCTGATAGCCAGTCCAATGGCATGACTAGTTACAGCGCCTGCGCAGAGGTGCATGTAGTCTGACACTGACTCTTTGCGATGATGCTGAAACAGGTCTTGACAGACCGGATTAGCATTCTCAAAAGCCAGCTGTTTGATAAAAGGGTTGTTGGGCTCTTGGATTCCAAACATGCGCTCAGCTGCCTCTGTAAGGTGGCTGACGAAAGAGCTGTAAGGCTCATCTGCTTCCTGCCATATCTTAGTAAGAGCGGCAGTAGCGGCTCCTTTAGGGGGTAACTTTTTCCAAGCTCTGAGGCCAGCTTGTCTAACTTGAGCCAGGAGGCCTGTGGAAAAGGATGCTTGGACTGCTAGAGTGTTATAAGGAGCTTCACCTAGAATTCCTTTTGCTGTTCAGTCTTGGAAACTGGGTCAGGCAAGATTTTTACTTTTGATTTCTTTAGCGAATTCGGCAAGCTCGGCTTTCCAAAGAACAAAGTCTCCCCCATTTAAGGCTGCGTGAGCAAGCTGATGGAATTCATTTGGGGTAAGCCAATCATTGGTGATGGATTCTAACAGAGCTAGAGTAAATGGGGCGGTAGGCCCATAATTGGAAACAGCTGACTTGAGCTTCTCTAGAGCTCAGATATCTAGGGGTGAAAAGGATGCTCTTTTTATAGGGGCTGGGTCTCTCATCACTGGAGGCCTTTCGCTAGGACACGGACCTCTTTCAGCTCAGCCTTCAGTGCTATCATTTAGATGGTCATCTCCATCATCGTGCCATGAGTCTCTCTGGGCTCTATCATCAAGAGTAGTACTCATGGGACCTTCTTCTCTCACATCAGGATCAGTGCCCTCTTCTTCAGGGTTATCAGGGCCAAATGACTTAGGGGTGGGGCTCCGGGGAATAGAAATCCCACTCCGTAGGGAGACAGGAAAAGTCAGGACAGGGTTGGGTGATTTTTTTGTTTTGTGAAAAAGTGATTTCGAGGGAGGGGGAGTACTTTTAGAGGAAGAATTTGGGGTGTGGGTTAAATGGGTTAGTTTGGAGAGCTCTTGATCTAGATCATGAATGGCTTGTAGGAGTTGGATTTGTTCTTTTCTATTTTTGACCATCTGTCTGAGGACTGAGAGGTCATTTGCAGCATGTAAACGCTCATGGGAGAGAGAGGAGAAGGCGGGAAACATTTGGTCAAGAACAGGGGGGTGATAAGGTGGCAGGGGAATGAAGGGTGGTAAGGTTACTGCTTGTGGGTGAAGTGCAGAGGCAAGGGCGATGGTAGTGGCCTTAGGTTGCCAGTCAGGATTGTTATAATGTGCTGCCTCTTCTTCTAAAGTGGCTTCATCAGCGTGATCAAGGGGCTCAGCAGGACTTAAGTCAATGAGGCTAGGGTAAATATTTGGGGGAGGGATAGCACGGAGAGGACGGGAGTCAGCGGAGTTATTAGGGGAGGAAACTTTTTCCATCAGTGACGGGGAAAGAGACTCGACAGTCGGTAAGGGTAGGAGTCTGCCTGATATTTGAGAGGGGTCTGCAGCAGAATCTGAAGGATGTTCTTTGAGAGAAGGGGAGGCTGGAGGAAAAGGAAGCCTCGGAGGGGGGACAAGAGCGGTTTTCTCATGGTATTTTTCTCACTCAATGAAAACTTTATGTAAATTGGGCCACTCGCGATGAACGTGCAAGATATCATTAATAAGGTTCCAATAGCTAAATGCTGACACAGATACTTTTTCTGGACCAAAAACTCCGTAATAGTCTTGAAGGCAATTGCCTACTCATCTCCATTTCTTTTCACTAATGGTCCCTTCTTGAGGGAACCAGGGACACACATCTTCAATAAAGACTAAAAAACGTTTCAAATCTTTTTTCTTAATCCTTGTTCTTCGTGTTCTGAGGGACTCTTTGAGTCCGGCTATAAACAAATCTTCTTGCGAGGTTGCTTGCCCCATGACTTACCTTCTCAAACGCGTCGCTGATTGAGTATATACGAGTCTGTCTCACGCCGGGTTCAGAACGTGGCGACTCTGGCGAGGGTCTCATTGCTGCAGACACCTCCTTTCATGGGTGGGGGGCCCACCCTTCTGGGGGGGACGTTCTTGCCTCTCTGGTCTGTTGGGCCCCAGGTTGGGCGCCAGTTGTCCCGACCCGCAGGACTATCAATGGGGGTCGACGACCTGGAGGAGAGAATGAAGGGGCAAGAGACACAAAGAATGGACAGCAACACAGGATGTCTGATCAAGCTGACCAATTTGATTTTTCTCAGACTCAATTTGTATAGGTTGTGATGAAAATATATGTAAAGTGGTGATTGGTCTCCAGTTGGCGCTGGCGGGAACGTGTAGAGAGGTGATTGGGGTTCAGCTGGCGCCAGCAGGAACCGAAGACACGTTAGAGTAGCAGGAAGTTTGCCATCTTGTGGGTGGGGGCCCTTGGGAGGGAGGCTTAAGGGTGGGCTTTCCCCTGGGACAGCGGGTGTTCTTGAGAAGCAGGAGTTTGGCAGGGTTAGAAGGCCAGTGGAAAGAACAGAGGAGGAAACATTGCTTAGCAATCTGACTGCAAGATCTATATTGATTTGGCTAGGAGAGCAACTCTGCCTTACTGCAGAAATTATTGCTGTTGTCTTAAGACTTAGATAACTAGTATTGCTTAAAAGTCCATAAGCTCGCTTCCAGGAGTTGGATATCTTCTGTTTATTGGCTACTTATTTTTGTTGTTGTTTTTAAGGGAAATACCTATTCATGTACCTTCCTCGTCATTTTTTTGTTATATTGTGAGAGATTTGGTGGCAGTTATCATAGCAGGCCCTAATAGATAAGTGATTAAAAAACATTCTCTCCCATTCTGTAGATGGTCTTTATGCTGTCTTAATGTATTTTAATGCACAAAGATATTAAATATTGATGAAGTCTTTCTTACCTATTTTTCTGTCGTTTATAATCTAACTCACTAATATGGTATGATAATCAAATATATGTAACTTAAACATTACCATTTTTATAAAGTGTTTTTAGGTGTACAGTTCAATGACATTAAGCACATTCACATTTTGTTCTCCATCACCCATCTTCACAAAATTTTTCATCATCCAAAATTGAAATTCAGTGTGCATTAATAATATTCACTCCCTTCAGAGTGACTTTTATGTATTCATTTTTGTTGCCTAAAACTGAGCTGAATTTGTTGTTGAGTGAAGAGGTTTTTTGGATCTTCAGGATTTCCAATTTGAATACCTTTATTCTTCTCTTGTCGAATTAATCTAGGTAAAACTCCAGTGCTGTGTAGATACAAGACAAGAAAAAAGCAGGTCATCCTTGCCTTCTTCCTGGCCTTAGAGAAAAGTTTTCAGTCTTTTACCATTAGATCTCTACCTCACAACATGTGTATTACCACTGACTCAAAGTGGATTAAATACCTAAACATGAGAGAGAAATTTATAAAATTTTTAGAAGAAAACCAAGGGGAAAAGCTTCATGAAACTGAATTTGACTGATTTCTTGGTATGATGCTAAAGTTACAGTAAACAAAAGAAATAAACAGATAAAGAATCAACCATTATATATATCCACTGAAAATGCTGTTCAACAGTGAAAGGGAAATAAGTACATTGTAAAATAAATAGGAATTTGTGAGGAATTTCTACACAACTCCTGCTCTGAAAAATTCTAAGAGGTCTGGGACAGGGAAAATATTGCCAAGAGAAACTTGGAATTTCAAGAATATAGGAAGAGCTACAGATAGATGAATTACTGGGTTTTATACTAGTCTACTTTGTTCTCCAATTTAAGTTGTATAAATATTGCAACCAAAAATAACACCAAGTAAAGAAATCACTTAGTATGCATTAAAATACATTCGATATTTCCAATATAAAGGGAAAAATTTCAGGCAGATTTATGGCTCTCAGGCTCTGCTGTTACTAGAATATCAAAAGATAACATCTGTAGAAAACATAGAAGAAATGGAAGTTTTTCTAGAAAACTACAGCCTCACAAATCTAACCAAAGAATGAACAGAAAATCTAAACAGACCAATTACCAGCAACAAAATTAACTTGGTAATCAAAAACTACCCAAGAAAAAAAACCCGTGGTCCATATGGATTCACCACTGAATTTTATCAGACATATTACCCATTCTCCTTAAGGTTTTCCAAAAATTAGAGGATGAGGGAGTACTTCCAAACTCATTCTTTGAAGCCAGAATAATGCTATTACCAAAATCATGCAAAGACAAGACTCCACCAAAACAGAAAATTACAGAACAATACCCTGAGGAACATACATGCATGAATACTCAACAAAATATTAGCAAACCGAATTTAAAAATACATCAAGATAAACATACACCATGATCAAGTGGCATTCATCTCAGGGATGCAAGGATGGTACAACATTCGAAAATCCATCAACATCATCGACCACATCAAAAAAATGACAAAAATAAAATGATAATCTCCATAGATACTGAAAAGGCATTTGACATTCATTCATGATAAAAGGTCTCCACAGAATGGGTATAGAGGGCAGGTACCTCAACATAGTAAAGGCCATATACAACAAAACCACAGTCAAAACCACACTTAAAAGCAAGAAGCTGAAAGCATTTCCTCTAAGATCAGGAACAAGACATTGATGCCCACTCTCCTAACTGTTTGTAACATAGTACTGGAGGTCCTAGCCATGGAAATCAGACACAACAAAGAAATACAGGGCATCCAAATTGTTAAAGAAGAAGTCAAATCATCACTCTGCAGATAACATGATATTGTACATAAAAACCCAAAAGACTCCACCCCAAAAGTACAAGAACTAATAAAGGAATTCAGGAAAGTGGCAGGATGCAAAATTAATACACATATATCTATTGCTTTCCTATACACTAATGATGAGTGAGCAGAAAGAGAAAGCTGGAAAACAATTCCATTCACAAGTGCATCAAAAAGAACAAAATACCTAGGAAAAAAACTAAACAAGGCTGTGAAAGACATATACGATGGAAACTACAAGACACTCCTGAGATTAATTAAAGAGGACACTAACAAAGGGAAACTCATCCCATACTCTTGGCTAGGAAGAATTAATATTGTCAAAATGGCCATCCTGCCTAAAGCTATCTACAACTTCAATGCAATCCCTATAAAAATACCAACCGCATTATTCAAAGAATTGAAACAAGTAATTTTAAAATTCATATAGAACCACAAAAGACCTTGAATAGCCAAAAAATTCCTGAAAAGGAAGAATAAAGCAAGGGGCATCTCGCCACCCAACTTCAAGCTCTTCTAGAAAAGCCACAGTAATCAAGACAACTTGGTACTGACACAAGAACAGACCTGCAGACCAGTGGAATGGAATAGAGAGTCCCGACATTAGCCCAAACATATATGGCCAATTAATATGTGATAAAGGAGCCATGGACATACAGTGGGGAAATGACAGCCTCCTGAACAGCTGGTGTTGGCAAAAATGGACAGCTATATAGAAGAGAATGAAAACTGACCATTGTCTAACACCATATAGATAAGCAAATTCCAAATATATCAAAGACCTGAATGTAGGACATGAAACCATAAAACTCTTAGGAAAAAATACAGGCAAAAATCCCTTGGACATAAACATGAGTGACTTCTACAGGAATATATCTCCCCGGGCAAGGAAAAAAAAACAGAAATGAATAAGTGGGACTATATCAAACTGAAAATCATCTGTACAGCAAAGAACACCACCAATAGAACAAAAAGTCATCCTACAGTATGGGAGAATATATTCATAAATGACAGGTCCGATAAAGGCTTGACATACAAAACATATAAAGATCTCATGCACCTCAACAAACAGAAAGCAAATAATCCAATAAAAAATGGACAGAGGAGCTGCATAGCTTGTCAAAGAACAAATTCAGATGGCCAACAGACACATGAAAGTTGCTCCACATCACTAGTCATCAGAGAAATACAAATTAAATCCACAATGAGATATCACCTCACACCAGTCAGGACAGCTACCACCAAAAGACAAACCACAAAAATGTTGGAGAGGATGTGGAGAGAGTGGAACCCTCCTACACTGATGGTGGGAATGTAAATTAATTCAAACGTTTTGGAAAAGAGTATGGAGGTTGTTCAAAAAACTTAAAATAGAAATACCATTTGACCCAGAAATTCCATTCCTAGGAATTTACCTTAAGAATGCAGCAGCCCAGTTTGAAAAAGACATATGCACCCATATGCTTACCGCAGCACTATTCACAATAGCCAAGCAATGGAAGCAACCTAAATGTCCATCAGGGGATGAATGGATAAAGAAGTCGTGGTACATATACGCAATGGAATATTATTCAGCAAAAAGAAGAAAACAAGCCCTACCATTTGCAACAACATGGATGGAGCTAGAGGGTATTATGCTCAGTGAAATAAGCCAGGTGGAGTAAGACAAGTATCAAATGATGTCACTCATCTGTGGAGTAAAAGACCAAAGAAAAAACCAAAGGAGCAAAAAAACAGCAGCAGTCTCACCAAACTCAGAAATGGTCAAACAGTTGCCAAAGGGAAAGGGACTGGGGAGGATGGGTGGGAAGGGAGGTAAAGGGGGGGAGCAGGAAGAAAGGGGGCATAATGTTTAGTATGTGTGATTTTGGGGGTCACAGGGAGGGCTGTAAAACAGAGAAAACAGTCGTTTTTCTACAACATCTTACTACAGTGAGGGTAATAGGGCATATGGGGGACTTGGTGATGGAGGGGAGTCTAGCAAACATAATGTTCCTCATGTAATTGTAGATTAATGATACCAAAATGAAAAAGTAAAAAATAAAAAACATTACTTTTCAGACACACACACCTACACAAAAAAAATCTCTTGGACTTAAACATGAGCAACTTCTTCATGTACATATCTCCACGGGCAGGGAAAACAAAAGCAAAAGTGAACAAGTGGGACAATATCAAGCTGTAAAACTTCTGTACAGCAAAGAACACCATGAAAAGAACAAAAATAATCCTACAGTATGGGAGAATATATTCCTAAATGACAGACCCGATAAAGGGTTGACATCCAAAATGTATACAGAGCTCACACACCTCAACAAACAAAAAGCAAATAATCCTAATAATAAATGGTCATAGGAGCTGAACAGACAGTTCTCCAGAGAAGAAATTCAGATGGCCAAAAGAAAAGATGCTCCACATGACTATTCATCAGAGAAATTAAAGTCGAAACAACAATGAGATATCAAAGCACACCAGTCAGGATGGCCACCATCCAAAAGACAAACAATCGCAAATGTTTGCGAAGATTTGGGGAAAGGGGAAACCCCTACACTGCTGGTGGGAATGTAAATTAGCTCAACCATCGTGGAAAGCAGTATGGAGGTTCCTCAAAATGCTCAAAATAGAAATACCATTTAACCCAGGAATTCCATTCCTAGGAATTTACCCTAGAAATGCAGCAGCCCAGTTTGAAAAAGACAGATGCACCCCTATGTTTATTACAGCACTATTCACAATACCCAAGAAATGGAAGCAAGTAAGTGTCCATCAGTAGATGAATGGATAAAGAATATGTGGTTTATATGCACAATGGAATATTATTCAGACATAAGAAAAAAAAACAAAGTGTACCATTTGCAACAACATGGATGGAGCTAGAGGACATTATGCTCAGTGAAATAAGCCGGGCCTGGAGAGTCAAGTACCAAATGAGTTCACTCATCTGTGGAGTAAAAGAAAAAAGGAAAAACCTGAAGGAGCAAAATAGAGGCAGACGCACTGAACCCAACAATGGATTAACATTTACCAAAGAGAAAGGGACTGGGCAAAATGGGTGGGAAGGGAGGGATAAGGGGGAGAAAAAACGAAAGGGGGCATTATGATTAACATGTGTAATGTGCTGGTGGGACACAGGGAGGGCTGTACCACACAGAGAAGAAAAGTAGTGATTCTACAGCATCTTACTATTCTAATAGACAGTGACTTTAATGGGGTTTGTATGGTGGTACTGGTGATGGGGAGAGTCTAGAAAACATAATGTTCCCAGTGTAATTGTATGTTAATGATACCAAAATTAAAAAACAAAAGTCCCTCAGCCAGGTTAATCAATATTCTGATTTCTGTCACCATAGGTTCATACTACATGTTTTAGAATTTCTTGGAATGGATCATATAGTATGTACTTCTTGTGATTGACTTGTTTGACTTTTTTAGGTTTTTAAACCATTTGCATTTGTATTAAAATCTACACAACATAAAATTTAGCATTTGAACCATTAAAAAAAGAAAAAGGAAGAAAGATAAATAACTTTGGTATGATAAGTTCTAAAAATAATTCTTAAGGCTACCGTAATTAAAATCCAACAAAAAGATACATAGACAAAAAGCCAACAGATGCATTGAAACTGAATATTAAAATATATTTAATCCAGAAAAGGGCAGGAAAGAAAAACAGTTCTCATCTACAAAGAACAAAAGAATGATATATGCTCAAATTCAGTTAAATCAGTACTATGTAAAATGTAAAGTAGTGCAGTTGAATGACATAGGTTGCCCAGACTAGACTGGCAACCTATTCTGTGCTGTCTGCAAGACATTCAAATTAAATAGAATGCTATATATTAAAAGTTAAAGGGACTAAAGCACACAATGACTATCAAAACACACACACATCAGATTTATAATATTTAAAAAATGGCAATGCCAAAAGTTGGGTAGGATGTAGAAAAACTCAGACACCTATTGTGGGTGTGAATAGAAAATACTTAAGCCACCTTGGGAGCAGTTTTATAAAATTATATATTCACTAATTATACAGGACATCAATTACAGTTATTAACATTTATGCCACAGAAAACAAAACTTAGGTTCACACCAAAATTTCTACACAAATGTTCATACAGTTCTGAATAGATTAACAGACTGGAAACAAGTATGTTCTTCCACAGCTAAGGTTAATCAAACTGGTATAATGGTGTTTCATGCAAGAGTCCAGTGTATTTCAGCAATATGCTTATGCTGAGTAAAAAACTAACTACAAAAAGTTATACACTCTGTAATAGTCCTTTTTCTTACTGAAGTCTACTTGGTATACAATCTTGTATTAGTTTCAAGTACACAACACAGTGGGTCACCAGTTATGCACATGATTAAATTCTTAACTCCACCAGTGTGGTTATTATCTGACAACCTCAAAAGATGTTACAGAATCATTAGCTGTATTCACCATGCTCTACTACCATCCCTGTTACCAGCTTGTGTTATGATTGAGAATTGTTGTGTCCCTTTATCTCCTTCACCCTCCTCACTCACCTCCCCCAACCCCTCCCCCAAGGTAAACAGCAGCCACTTTTTACTGTGGGTCTACTGCTATTCTCTTAATTTTGTTTTGGTTTTAGATTGAGCAAGTAAGTGAAATCATACAATAGTTATCTTACTATGCCTAGCTTATTTCACGGAACATGACATCGTCTAGGTCCATCCATATTCTCGAATATGATGCAACTTTTTGCAGGATTTCTTTCTTTTTGAATGGCTGAATGCCACCCATTGTGTGTAGCATTCATGTGTTCATGGACACTTTGGTAGCTTACACATCTTGGCTGTTGTAAGTAATGTGGCAGTAAACATGTCTTTCCAAGTCAGAGATTTTGTTTTCCTTGGGTAAATTCCTGTATTTGGAATTCCTGGGTTAAATGGTATTTCTGTTTTAGTTTTCTCAGGAACCTCCACACTGCTTTTCTGCACTACTTAACATCTCCACCAACAATGTAGAAGAATTCCCCTTTCTCTTCATCTCACCAACACTTGTTATTTCTTGTCTTTTGGTTAGTGTCCATTCTGACTCATGTGATGTAATTCTCATTGTTGTTTTGATTTGCATTTTACAGATAATTAAGAATACAGAGCACCTTTTCATAAGCCTGTTAGCCATCTTTATTTTTTGTTGATGAAATGTCTATTCAGGTCTGTGCATTTTTTTATTGCATCATTTAATATTTTTGGTGTTGGATCTTATGAGTTCTTTATGTATTTTGGATGTTAACCCATTATTGTTTGGATTGTTTATGCATGTGTTCCTGCATATTATAAGCTGCCTATTTTGTTCTGCTGCTGGAGTCATTCGCTGTACAGAAGCTACCAGATGGCCCAGCAGAAACTTTTCAGGCCAGAAGGCAGTAGCATGAAACATCCAGTTATTAAAACAGAGAATCATCACCCAAGAGTCATCTGTCCTGCCATGCTATCATTCAGAATTGATGAACAGATTAAATATTTCCTAGATAAATGAAAGTTAGAAGAAGTCAGCACCATTAAACTGGCCTTACAGAGTATTTTAAAGGGACTTTTTATAAATGGAAGTGTTCTTGAGCCTGAGTATTTTTATCTAAACTCATAATAAAGGTAGTAGTCCACGTACTACTCAAGCAAGTCTGAAATGAAAAAGAAAAAAGGAAAACCCAAAAGTAGTAAGATCAAGAATATGTAATCAGCCCAGGGATACACAAAAAAGTGCAGATGACCACATCTAATATATAAAGTGTAAGGGGAGGAGGAAGAAAAGTACTTTTAGAATATGTTTCATACAGAGCTCTCATGAACTTAATGTAGACTATTACACAGTCAGGAAGCTACCCTCGAACCTTTGGTCATCACAAACCTAAAGCCTATAACAGATACAGAAAAAATTACAAAAGTGAAATACAGTCACAACAACAAGGAAAACTATCAAATAACAAGAGAAAGTATAAGAGAGGAAAAAGGAACAGAGAGGAGGTATGAAAACAACCAGAGAACAATTACTAAAATGGCAGTAAAAAGTCATAGAGTGCAGAAGAGATAAAGAAACGAGATGTCTATATGCTGCCTACCGGAGACTCATCTCAGATCCAAAGACAGACTGAAAGTGAAGGGATGGAAAAAGATACATCACAGAGAAATAAGCATTAGTGGCAGTACTTGTATCAGACAAAATAGATTTCAAGACAAAGAAAGTAACAGACAAGAACATTACCTAATGGTAAAGGGCTCAGTCCAACAGGATATAACCATTATAACTATCTATGCACTATTCAGCCATAAGAAAGAAACAAATCCTGCCATTTTCAGCAACATGGATGGAGCTGGAGGACATTATGCTCAGTGAAGTAAACCAGGCAGAGAAAGACTAGTGCCAAATGATTTCCTCATTTGTGGAGTCAAGCAATGAAGCAAAACTGAAGGAATGAAAAATATGTTACTGAAGGGGAGGGTGTGGGTATGTGGGTGGGGACGGAGGGAGAAGGAGATTGGGGGCTACTTTATTTAGTACACGTGGTATGGGGGATCACTGGGAAAACATTGTAGCACAGAGAAGGCGAATAGTGAATGTGTGGCATGTTACTACCCTGATGGACAGTGACTGCATTGGGTATGGGTGGGGACTTGCTAATAAGGGTAAATGTAGTAACCACATTGTTTCTTCATGTGAAACCTTTATAGGAGTGCAAATCAATAATAACTTAATAAAAAAATTAAATAAATAAATAATGAATATGCACCAAATGTAGGAGCACCTAAATATTTTTAAAATACTAACAGATATAAGGGGGCATAGATCATAACAGATATAAGGGGGCATAGTCTCTTAGGAGACTTTAACATATCACTCTTATCAATAGATATACAAAACAAAATATATAAGGACATAGAGGCACTGAACAACACACTAGATCAGATGGACTTAATACTTACATAATATTCCACCCAAAAGGAGCAAGATACATATTTTTGTCAAGTGTACAAGGAATGCTTTTGATAAATTACCAAACAGTAAGCTACAAAAAGAACCTTTGTAAATTCAGAAAGTTTCAAATTTTATCAAGCAGCTTCATAGCCCACTATGGTATGAAACCAGAAATAAATTACACAACAAAAACAAGCCCACAAGCACATGGAGGCTAAACAGCATACTTTTGAGTAATCATGGATCAATGAACAAATTAAAACAAATCAACTGCAAGACCTAGTAACTGCACTACTCAGAGTGCAAATTAATAATATGGGTAACTTTCAGCCACTGTGTTGTATACTTAAAACCAATAAAATATTTATGCCAACTAAACTTCAAAAAGAGAAACAAATGACAAATATTGGCAAACGTTCAGTGGACCCCTTTTGCAGCATGGGGATCTCTTGTCATATGTGTGATGGGTCAAAATATTTAGTATGAGAAAGAGGGTTTGGAGTACTTGAAACATAAACTTTCAGTTTTTAAACTTAATGGCCAATATACTATCTCTTGTCAGTCTTAATAAGATTTCTTCCACTTTCCGTTGTTTTTTATTTGTCTCATCTGTGCCAGCAGGTATTGACCTCAGTGATACTACAGACTGCACTGTAGATGGTCTAGCCACCTATTCATAAGCAGTTTGAAAGGAAAAAATAACTTCTCACTGAGCTTATTTTTAAAAAAACGTCCATAAATAATGAGGTGATTCAAACAGCTATTTTGCAACAAGTACTACCAATCGATATCATTTATGGAATACTTAGCATATGCCAAACTTTGTTCCAAACACTTCTGTGTACTAATATACTAAATTGTTACAGCTCAGTAAAGTAGATGTTATTAATATATCCATTCTGTAGGTTAGGAAATTGAGGTACTGAGAGCTTAAGTACATTCTCAATTAAGAGGTTGAGACATGTCAAATGGAGCAAAGTTTCAAATAAACAGATAAAAAACTCCCTTAGTTCCATCTGATACGCTGGAGTTTTTTTTTTTACCTATTTTAATACCTTGACAAGCCTGGTTCTTTACATAGACTGGATATCCTAGGCTTTCTGAGTTGAAAAGGAATTAAGAAAGCTGAGCGTCAGTATCAGCTCATTGATTTGGAATTTGGGGCTCAGAGAGGTGAGGTGACTTTCCCAAGATTACACAACTTTTTGAATGCAGACCTAAGCTCTGCATCTTTTTTCTTAGTCAGGCTGTGTTTTTCATGTCACTTTTCATTTCCAAAGTAACATAAAATCATAGTGTTTATATCTCCTTCCATTTTACAAAAGAGAATACTTTTTTTTTTTTACTTGAACCTATGTCCTTGTTAAGTACTTATTGCTAGAATTGGCTGCACTGGACTCTGTGGTTTTGGAGGCCAGCAACTTTGCTTGCTCATTGTCTGGCTACACCTTGACAAAGGTAACAGCTGTTCTCAGCTATTCATATTTTCAGTCACTAGGGTATTTGGCTGTAGATACTTCCTGAGCCCATGGAGACAACCTTGACTGAATAACTTAAGACACATTTTAATCACAACAAAGCAACTTATTCTACCCAAATAATTCCTCTTGAAAGGGTCCCAGCTTAATCAGCAGGCAGGCATCAAATGGCAATAGAAAAACTGGAAGCAGACATCATAATTAGATTGGTAAATTGAAACAACAGAGTGGTTTAGCAATGATGGAATATTTGGCAAATCATTTTTCATCTGGCCTTATCCCAACCCTTGCAAGGGGAGAATCTTCTGAGAACTGTTTGAAATGGTGGAACAGCAATTAAGCCCTTGTTCATTCACACATGGGAAGCAGAAACAAGCACAATTGCAAGAAAGGCACTACGGGATGGCATTTTGAGGAACCTCCATACTGCTTTCCAGATGGTTGAACTAATACACATTCCCACCAGCAGTGTAGGAGGTTTACCTTTTCTCCACAACCTCTCCAACATTTGTTGTTTGTCTTTTTGATGATGGCAATCCTTGCTATTGTGAGGTGATATCTCATGGTGGTTTTGATTTGCACTGCCCTGATGATTAGTGATGTGGAGCATCTTTTCATGTGCCTGTTGGCCATCTGAATTTCTTCTTTAGAGAACTGTCTATACAGCTACTCTGCCCATTATTTAATTGGATTATTTACTTTATGTTTATTGAGGTGTGTGAGCTCTCTCTATATATTTTGGATTTCAATCCTTTATCATATCTGTCTTTTATGAATATATTCTCCCATACTGTAGCATACCTTTTTGTTCTGTTGATGGGGTCCTTTGCTGAACAGAAGCTATTTAGCTTGATATAGTCCCACTTGTTCATATTTGCTTTTATTTCCCTTGCCAGGGGAGATATATTCATGAAGAAGTCATTCATGTTTATGTCCATGAGATTCTTGCCTATGTTTTTTTCTAAGAGTTTTATGGTTTCAAGACTTACATTCAGGTCTTTGATCCAGGTTAGACAGTGATCCAGTTTCATTCTCTTACATGTAGCTGTCCAGTTTTGCCAGCACCATCTGTTAAAGAGACTGTCATTTCCCCATTGTATGTCCATGGCTCCTTTATCATATATTAATTGGCCATATATGTTAGGGTTAATGTCTGGAGTCTCTAATCTGTTCCACTGGTCTGTGACTCTGTTCTTGTGCCAGTCCCAAATTGTCTTGATTACTGTGGCTTTGTAGTAAAGCTTGAAGTTGGGGAGCAGGATACCCCCCACATTATTCTTCCTTCTCAGAATTGCTCTGGCTATTCGGGGTTCCATATGAATTTTTAAACTATTTGTTCCAGTTCACTGAAGAAAGCTGTTGGTAATTTGATAGGGATTGCATCGAATCTGTAATTTGCTTTGGGTAGGATGGCCATTTTGACGATATTAATTCCTCCTAGGCAGGAGCATGGGAAGAGTTTCCATTTGTTAGTGACCTCTTTAATTTCTCTTAAGAGTGTCCTGTAGTTTTCAGTATATAGGTCTTTCCCTTCCTTGGTTAGGTTTATTCCTAGATATTTTATTCTTTTTGACGCAAGTGTGAATGGAATTGTGTTCCTGATTTCTCTTTCCATTAGCTCATTGTTAGTGTATAGGAAAGCTACCGATTTCTGTGTGTTAATTTTGTATACTGCAACTTGCTGAATTTTGATAATAGTTCCAGTAGTTTTGGAGTGGAGTCTTTAGGGCTTTTCATATATAATATCAGGTCATCTGCAAACAGTGACAGTTTGACTTCTTCTTTACAAACCTGGATTCCTTGTATTTCTTTGTCTTCTCTGATTGCTGTGGCTAGGACTTCCAGCACTGTGCTGAATAACAGTGGGGAGAGTGGACATCCCTGTTTGTTCCCAATCTCAGAGGAAAAGCTTTCAGACTCTCTCTGTTCAGAATGATGTTAGCAGTGGATTTATCATATATGGCCTTTATTATATTGAGGTACATGCCCACTATGCCATTTTGTTGAGAGTTTTTATCAGGAATGGATGTGGAATTTTGTCAAATGCTTTTTCAGCATCTATGGAGATGTGATGTGGTAGGTGATATTGATGGATTTTCGAATGTTGTACCATCCCTGCATCTCGGGGTTGAATCCCACTTGTTCATGGTGTATGATCCTTTTGATATGTTTTTGAATTCGGTTTGCTAATATTTTGTTAAGTATTTTTGCATCCACGTTCATCAGGGATATTGGTCTGTTTAGTGGGGTCTTTGCCTGGTTTTGATATTAGGGTGATATTAGCTTCATAGAATGAGTTTAGGAGTACTCTCTACTCTTCTATTTTTTGGAAAACTTTAAGGAGTATGGCTATTATGTCCTCTCTGTATGTCTGGTAAAATTCCGAGGTAAATCCATCTGGCCCGGGGGCTTTGTTCTTGGGTCGTTGTTTGATTTCTGATTCAATTTCGTTGCTGGTAATTGGTCTGCTTAGATTTTCTGTTTTTTTTCTGGGTCGGTCTTGGAAGGTTGTATTTTTCTAGGAAACGTTTCATTTCTCCTAGGTTTTCCAGCTTGTTAGCATGTTGGTTAACATAATATGGTCTAATAATTCCTTGTATTTCTGTGGGGTCCATTGTGATTTTTCTTTTCTCATTTCTGAATCTGTTTATGTGTGTTGACCCTTTTTTTCTCTTAGTAAGTCTGGCTAGAGGCTTTTCTATTTTGTTTATTTTCTCATAGAACCAGCTCTTGGTTTCGTTGATGTTTTTCTATTGTTTTATTCTTCTCTGTTTTATTTATTTCTTCTCTGATCTTTATTATGTCCCTCTGTTGACCTTAGGCCTCATTTGTTCTTCTATATCCAATTTTGATAATTGTGACATTAGATTATTCATTTGGGATTGTTCTTCCTTCTTTAAATATGCCTGGATTGCTATATACTTTTCTCTTAAGACTGCTTTTGCTGCATCCCACAGAATTTGGGGCTTTGCGTTGTTGTTGTCATTTGTTTCCATATATTGCAGGATCCCCATTTTAATTTGCTCTTTGATCCAGTGATTATTTAGAAGCATGTTGTTAAGCCTCCATGTGTTTGTGAGCCTTTCTGCTTTTTTTTTGTACAATTTATTTCTGGTGTTATACCTTTGTGGTCTGAAAAATTGGTTGCTAGGATTTCAATGTTTTGGAATTTACTGAGGCTCTTTTTGTGGCCTAGTATGTGGTCTCTTCTGGAGAATGTTCCATGTGCACTTGAGAAGAGTGTGTATCTTGTTGCTTTGGGATGTAGAGTTCTATAGATGTCTATTAAGTCCATCTGTTCTAGTGTGTTGTTCAGTGCCTCTGTGTCCTTACTTATTTTCTGTCTGGTGGATTTGTCCTTTGGAGTGAGTGGTGTGTTAAAGTCTCCCAAAATGAATGCCTTGCATTCTATTTCCTCATTTAGTTCTGTTAGTATTTGTTTCAAGTATATTGGTGCTCCTGTATTGGGTGCATATATGTTTATAATGGTTATATCCTCTTGTTGGACTGAGCCCTTTATCATTATGTAATGTCCTTCTTTATCTCTTGTTACTTTCTTTATTTTGAAGTCTTTTTTGTCTGATACTACTATAGCAACACCTGCTTTTTTTTTCCTTTGACTTTTATTCTGTGCATGTCTTTGGGTTTGATATGAGTCTCTTGCAAGCAACATGTACATGGGTCTGGCTTTTTTATACATTCCATTACTCTGTGTCTTTTGATTGGTGTATTCAATCAATTTACATTTGGGGTGATTATTGAAAGATATGTACTTATTGCCATTAGAGGCTTTAGATTCGTGGTTACCAAAAGTTCAAGTTTAGCTTGTTTACTATCTTTCTGTCTAACTTAACTCACTTATTGTGCTATTTTAAACACAGTCTGATGATTATTTCTCTTGCTTCTTATTCCTCCTCCTCCATTCTTCATATATTTGGTGTTCTGTGCTGTGCTCTTGGGGAGTGCTCCCATCTAGAGCAGTCCCTCTAAAATACCATGTAGAGGTGGTTTGTGGGAGGCACATTCCCTCAACTTTTGCTTGTCTTGGAATTCTTTAATCCCTCCTTCATATTTAAATGATAATCTGCTGGATCCTGTATTCTTAGTTCGAGGCACTTCTGTTTCATTGCATTAAGTATATCATGCCATTATCTTCTGTCCTGTAAGGTTTCTGTTGAGAAGTTTGATGATAGCCTGATAGGTTTTCCTTTATAGATGACCTTTTTTTTCTCTCTCTGGCTGTCTTTAATACACTGTCCTTGTCCTTGATCTTTGCCTTTTTAATTATGATGTGTCTCCGTGTTGTCCACTTTGAGTCCCATCCCTCAAGAGTTCTGTGTGCTTCTGTATTCTGAGCAACTATTTCCACCCCCAGTTTGGTGAAGTTCTCAGCAATTATATATTCAAAGACACTTTGTATCCCTTTTTCTCGCTCTTCTTCCTCTGGTGCCCCTAAAATGCAGATATTGTTCCATTTCGATTGGTCACACAATTCTCTTAATATTCTTTTATTCCTGGAGATCCTTTTATCTCTCTATGAATCAGCTTCTCTGCATTCCTGTTCTGTATTTTCTAGCCCATTTATGGTCTCTTGCATCTTGTCCATTCTGCTTTGAAGTTATCCCAGAGATTGTTTTATTTCTGTATTCTCCCTCCTTAGTTCTTGCATATTTTTCTGCAAGTCCATCAGCATGGTTGTGACTTTTGTTTTGAATTCTCTTTAAGGAAGATTGGTTAAATCTATCTCCCCAGGTTCCTTTTCGGAGGTAGAAGATGTCAAAGATGTCTGGGTTAGTCTTGTCTGGATCAAATTTTTTTGCCTTTTCATGTTGATAGGTGCAGTGTTATGCTATTGACTCATCTGTCAGCTGGGAGAGCCAAGACTTTCCACTTGCTCCTGGCCTTTCTTTACTGAGACAACTGCTACATCTAGTGGCATATGGTGGGCAATTGCATGTAGTCTGGGTCTCTGTATCTTGCCCAGCCAGTATGGAGGAAGCTCCATTGCTGTGGGCATGGCCAGCCTCAGGCCGCTGCTCTTCTATGGTGGGGCCCCAGAGGGATAATGCATGGGGGCCTGTTTGGCTGTTTACCTCCATGAGGGGTCTCAGAGCTGTTGCCCAGGGGGATTTTGTGCCCTGAGTTCCCTAGAATTTCCAGCTGCTCGACTGTGACCCGGGATGCTTCCATCCAGCTGTGGTGTTCCTGTCCCTTTAAGACTTTTGAAGTCCACTTGCTTTTCTTTGTTCCAGGGGCACCAGCTACAGCACCTGCTCACAGGTCTTATGTCCTGCTTTCCCAGTTTCCAGCACCCCATGCATGCACTGTGTCTTTGCTCTGGTGTGGATGGCTAGGGCTGGGTGTTTTGCAGTCCTGGTCTCCCTCTCCTTTCCTGCCCCAACTCCTCTCCTCCTGCTGGGAGCTGGGGTGAGGGGCCTGGGATCCTGCTGGGCTGCAGGTTTTATGTTACCCCCTTTGTGAGTCACTGGTTTCTCACAGGTGTGGGTGTTGTCTGGCTATTGTCCTGTGTCTTCTGGTCTCTGTTTTTGGGATAATTGTATTTGTTGTATTTTCAAAAATATATATGCTTTTGAGAGGAGATTCCCACTGCCCTACTCATGCTGCCATCTTGGCTATTCCTTCTAGGTCTTGCTTTTTTATCCTTTCTATTACTGTGTATCTTCTGACTGGTGCATTTAGTCCATTTACATTCAAGGTGATTATTCAAAGGTATATACTTAGTGCAATTTCTGGCTTTATATTTATGCTTACCAAAGGTTCAAGTGTAACTTCTTTTCTATCTAACCATCTAATTTAATTCACTTATTAGTATATTATAAATGCAGTCTGATTATTCCTATTTCTCTCCCTTCTTATTCCTCCTCCTCCATTTTTTATATTTTAGGTATTTTATTCTGCACTCTTTTGTGTTTCCTTTAAATGATTTTGTGAATAGCTGTTTTTATTTTTTGCCTATAGTTAGTATTTGGTTGGTCTGCTTTCTTTGCTGTGATTTCGTTTTCTCTGTTGACATCTATTTAGACTCAGGAGTATTTCCATCTAGAGCAGTCCCTTTAAAACATCCTGTAGAAGTGGTTTTGGAGTAAAATTCCATCAACTTTTGTTGGTCTGGGAATTGTTTAATCCCTGCTTCATATTGAAATATTAATCATACTGGATACAATGTTCTTGGTTCAAGGCCCTTCTGTTTCATTGAATTAAATATATCATTCTATTCTCCTCTGGCCTGTAAGCATTCTTTTGAGAAGTCTGGTGAAAGCCTGTTGGGTTTCTCCTTGTAAGTGACTTTTTTCTCTCTCTGGCTGCCTTTAATACTCTGTCCTTGTCTTTGATCTTTTCCATTTTAATTATTATATGTCTTAGTGTTGTCCTCTTTGGATCCCTTGTGTTTGGAGATCTGTGGGCCTCCATGATCTGAGAGACTATTTCCTCCCTCAGTTTGGGTAGTTTTCTGCAATTATTTCTCCAAAGACAATTTCTATCCCTTTTTCTCTCTTTCTTCTGGTGGTGTTCCTATAATGTGAATATTGTTCCGTTTGGATTGCTCACATGTTTTCCTTAATATTCTTTAATTTCTGGAGATCCTTTTTTCTCTCTCTGCCTCAGCTTC